>NW_022156781.1:0-443329 GCF_004353045.1 Thyridium curvatum
TCAATCCATCGTCCAACAACTCTTGCTCTCTGTGTTCAAACATGCCGTGGCCACCCCCCCCTCCTCTATTTCCGCCAGCCCTACGGTCGAAAGCAGAGACCGACGGCGCGCTGACCGGAGATGTCGGGTCATCGCCTGGGCTGTCACTTTCAATCCTTTGCTATGATGTGATTGCCATGCGGAGATCAGCGGTGAGGAGCCCCCGGTTCCACGACATCCTTCCGAGGACCCGTTGTCCAAAGCCAGGTCCGTTGGGCGGTCAACGGCAGGACCGAATGCGTCTCTCAAGAGGGAAACATCTTATCGAACCCCCCGGAAGGTGAAGAGAGGCAAGAAGGTAAGACGGGGCCCGGGGGGGCGAGGTGATCACAACCGGCCGCAACAACATTAGCCCTGCCTCGAAAAACGAGATGCTACGCTTGATCCAACAGTTTTATCGGGTTGAACCCGCCGAGACCTCACCGCTGCAAAGCAGAGATGCGTATCTACATTCTCTTGTGTGCCGCGGGAAGATGCGGCGAAATAAGGATGATGTCTAGATAGAGTACAGCGGTCCACAAACACTATATCGTACAATACAAACAAGATCTGTTTTGCCAGCGTAATACATATGGTACATTCTCCCGTCTCATCTGGAGAAGGGGGAGGGAGGGGGGGGTGGCCACGGCATGTTTGAACACAGAGAGCAAGAGTTGTTGGACGATGGATTGATCCCGCCCCTTGGCCTTCTCCACTCGCGTGCAAAGGACCGGCTGTCACTCCCGTTCAGCCTATTTGGGGGCCAAAAAACCGCAAGGTGAGGCGGAGAGGAGGAGGGCGTCACCAAACTGCAGATCGGTGGTGACACTGTTTGCAGTCCGCGATATAGCGATTCCTGTCCCTCGAAGTGTCGATCGGTTGGGACGCTGCCGTGTGTGATAGGTGGAAAAGTCGGACGTCAGATGCTCCCAACATCTTGCTCGAGGTCGAGGGAGCATGAAGCATGGCATGCGCAGGTTTTCTTTTCGCTGGCTATCTGCATGGTCCTGCACGAAGGATGGCCGCGGACAATAACCAACATAAGGCCGTAAAATTTCCAGAGTGACACGGGAAGACCCAAGGGGAGGGGGGCTTGTCAGATGCAAGCCTCTCCCACATGCGCCTGACGTAGCCAGCCGCCGGCTCGCGCTGGGCGGGTTTCCGCGCTGCTGCATCCAGGCAGAGTCCAACGGTGGACAGCAGGCCACGGCAAGAGACATATCGGGAGGACAAATGGTTGCTTGCAGCGGTCGCAGATCGAATGGCTGTTGTGCGACGGCCCACACGAGTACCGACCCTCTTGTCAAATGTACGCGAGGCGTGAGGAGTACGGCAGCAGGGGATGACTGTCGACGACCCACGGCCAAGTCTCGAAGCGTGGTATCCCTGGCAGTTTATTCTGGTATTTGGACTAGCAGTCACATCGTCCATAATACCGGGGGAAGGCAACAATGTCACGGATCGTTTGGACGCCAGACAGGTAGCAAAGCAGCCGATCGAACCCAAGCCCGAAACCTCCATGCGGAGGGCATCCCCAGCGACGGAGGTCGACATACCAGTCGAGGCTGCCGGCTTGGGAGATAGAGGCCTCACTCTCGGATCCCGCCTCGGCCTGGTGAGGAGAATCCAGGGTCGGCGGCGCCATTCCGTGCATAGCCATTGCATCGAGCAGTTGTGGCAGGCGGTGCTCGCGCATCGAGCCGCCAGCAATCTCGCAGTATTCGGGCACGAGCAAGTCGAAGCATTCTACCGTCAAGCGGGACCCGTCATCTCGGACGGGACCGTCGAGTCTGCCTGCCGAGACACTCGAAATGCTGCCAGTAGACAAGCTCGTCGAGCGACTCGGAAGCATGTAGAAGGCCTTGATGGCACGGGGATAATCGGTGACGAAGATGGGCTTCCCTTCGCCGACCGTACTTGCGAGGTACTTCTCGTGTTCTGATTGCAAGCCAGAGCCCCATTCTGGCTTGTGTGCGAACTTCTGTCTGCTCGCCTTCAGAATCTCGATCGCCTCTGTGTATGTGATGCGCGGCCACGCCTGTTTCATCAAGCCTTCCCAGCGTTGAACCACTTCTGAGGCAGGCGCAAGGTCATTGGCACTTTGCTTGGTTCGCTGCAGGAGATCTTGTGCTGCTGCAGTCCTGAAAACGTCGGTACTTAGGCTGCGAAGCATGTCCTCCACGAGGTCCATGACACTTGCCATATCGTCCACGAACGACATCTCAGCTTCGAGCATGTAGAACTCGCTCAAGTGTCTCGAAGTGTCACTCTTTTCGGCACGGAAGGTCGGCGAGAGGGTCCAGACGTTCCCAACGGCCTGGGCTAGAGCCTCAAGGTGTAGTTGAGTGGACACTGTCAGGTATTTGGTCGATCGAAAGAAGTCTTCGTTTGTCTCGGATCCATCACTTGTGGGAGGTGTCTTGTTTGCCGGAGCCACAGTGAAAACTTCACCCGCGCCCTCACAGTCCGACGATGTTATCAGAGGAGGGTGCGTCTGTGTAAAGAGTCGATCCGCGAAGAACTGGTTCAGATGTGTGATCGCTTCGGAACGGAAGCGCAGGAGAGCAGAGTTGAAGGGTGTTCTCGGTCGTAAATGCGGTATGGTGCGAAGGAAGTCTGGGGTCTGATACTTCTTCTGGATCGGGAACGTCTTGAGACACACGAATTAGCAGCCTTTCAAGACCTTGAGCGACGTGCAGGTCTGAGATGCCGTACCTTTGCGTCGGACGGACCGACGACCTCTGCCTGACTGACATGCAGTTCATGGCTCTGGCCAGCCCCCGGGGAAGCAACCCAAGAGCCTGTCAGCCGCACGGCCGCACCGACTGCCAACCTGTAGAATGAAGAGTCATGTCAGTCCCATGTTCAAGATCGCAAACAAGCTGCTCTTGAACCTACCCTTCAGCCTTCTGTGCGGGCAGCACAGCTTGAAGTGGCTGTATCGAAGAGCCGTCCCCCAGAGCCACAAAGTGGTGACTCTTCATAGCACGCACGGAGCGCACATACCCGTCAACCACTATCGTTGAGGGCTCCTTCGGTGTCCATTCCAGGAGCTTCGCAATAGATCGGCGCTTGGCATCGTAGGAGGCGTGTCTTCGTGTGCAAGTCTGGGGTTTGAAAGCGGCTTGACGGAGAGCTCGCGCGGCGAAGCTCGCACCGGAGCGAGAGACGGCCCTAGGACCCATGGACTCGCGCGCTTTCTACCACCGCCAGCTCCTCGTAGGACAATTGATGGGATTGCAGGGCCAGCTCGATATGGGGTATCGGTGTCAATCAATCGCATCAAGTATATGTGTCATGCAATTCAAGAGATTGATCATTGACGCGGGCTGGAGCTATCAAAGCTTTGCGATAAGACATGGAGCTCAATATCAAAATGTCAAGTCAATTCGACATTGATAAGATAACGTGGTGCTGACCCGATTTCATGTTTTCCAGGCCCCAGGGCCCCCAGTAGCGGTGCTGCCGCTCCTGGAGACTGCACCCATGGATTTGGAATCTGGTGACCTTTTAGCGTGCCGTCCCCTAACATGTCTCGCTAAATTCGATTCTGTCCCGACTTCAGAGCTCCATTTGGAGACCAGAAAAAGCAAATCGGGTGTCCAACCATGGGTAAGCTTGCAGATATATCAGCCAGTAGATCACTACCTCCTCGAACTGGGATCGCCGCATTGCTTCTTTTCCATGAGCCCATTCCACTCGGATTCAGCTGGGCTCCCTTGCTTTTTCTGGAGATCTTACGAGCGGCATGGGGAGCCCACGTTCACTTCCCCAGAGCCATCCGGGGCCTGTCGTTTTTGAGCTGCGACGCAGGCAACCTGGTTTATTGCTGGTTTGTCACTGGCCTGCAGCTTGTCTTCGGCTTGGTCACGCACCCAGGCGTCACCTCGGGATGATCACCCAGGACCGGCATGGCTCGCCGGCGGTGTGAACTCATGACAGTCGTCCTTGGCGTGTGGTTTGGTTCGTGATCGTTAGCAACTCATGCAGAGGCACAGATCGAAGCACATCCTTCCATGTCAGAGTCCTCACCGGTCGGTGAAGCTCACCACACACCATCACGACAGGAACTGAATGAGAAGCCATCCTGTCAAATGATATCTCATGTTCGGCCGGGACAGCTACCAACCAGAAGCTGGGAACGATGCTTGCCATGCAGCGGGTATCCGGCATGCCCCCACGATGGTCACTGAATCCCTGAGAGTGGTGGCAAGTGCTGAACCCTCGTCCAGTCGGCGTGTTATCATCGTCAACCTCACATGCTTATGACGCATTAGGCCCCCTTCAACCGGTGTCATGAGCAGCAACAGCATCATATATGTCTGTCCTGCTATAGCTCCTTCCCGTCTGCCCATGTCTCCTCTCCCAAAGATCAGACCTTCGCTCAACACGGTGACCAGTAGACACGTCAGCGCCGCGCCCATCGCGGAATAGGACGGACGAGGTCCAGCTCACAGCTCAACCCGTCCAGTCAACTAGTTCCAAGTGAGATGTCGACTCACTGCTGTCTCCGGGACTCTATATCGTACAGACCGAGACGGAGGTTTAAGATCTAGCAGGAAGCTGGCTACACAAAGAGATCTTGCATTAAGACACGGCAAATTGCAGCGCCCCCGACGCCCCCCGCGGCCGGCAACGGCCATCTTGCCCTCCCCAAATGATTCCCACAACCGTGCATCTGGAACGTTTGGTGATACCATATGCCGGCGGCTCCTTTAGATCTGTTTGAACCTCATCTCCAACGAATGCACATCACCGAGGCGCCTGGTCGGTGGGAGCTGCCCGCTGGTTCCGCGCCTCGACGTTGAGCCCTTTTCTCCAATGTTTGTCCCTGTCTGGCTACTCGACATCAAATGTCCTAGACAGTGGAGGGTTGCCGACACATCGTCGGTTACACAGAGATCTCCCATCCCAAGAGGATTCTCGGCAAAGTGAACCCTCTTGCATTCCTCTCCAATTTCAGCCTTACTCTGTCGCCTTGGTCCTTGCAAGCCTTTCCCCCATGAGGCCCCCTTACACATACAAGGGCTCTGAATACGTATAAGTATCAAGGATGCAGCCTTTCAGATGCTCTTCTGGGCACCATGCTTCTCAAAATCACAACCCTCGAGGTGCTAGAGACCCGCTGGCCATCATCTGCACTGCCTTCTCTCCTCCAGGACCACTCGCCTCTCTCTACTACACCCCTATCGACTTGGTCTCATACTCTTTGTCGAGCATCTGCATAACGTCATGCCTTCCAGTAGCTCCAAACACTCGAAGCCCAAGGCCTCGGACATAGCCTCGGAGACCAAGAGGGTCTACATACCGCACATCAAGCAGAAGTGCACGGCTAACTGGGGCACATTCTCCTACCTCTACCGGCAGCCGCTGCTCAGTCTCACCTTTGACACCATCCCCCGTGCATTTACTGGGCCGCCCAACTTCTGTGAGCAGATGAAGCCCCCAATCACCAAAGCATGCACCTACCTGCCTGCAGCAGAACCCTCCTCTAACCTCGAGTGTAGGCGTTACGGTGGGAGACCCGGCCGATTTCACGGTCAACTGGGCAGGACACAACGATGTGAGGGTCGCCTTCATCTGCGCTGCCAATGACAAGCGGCCAGGCGGCGACTGGGAGACCGGAGTCGTGGGCTACGAGGAGAAGCTCTGCCGGCGCAGCACCCTCTCTGCGACACTGGCGACTCCCGGGCCGGGCTCGTACGAGCAGCAACACTACCCCATACCCATTGCAGGCGGCATCCTGTCAGAACAAGTCGGTAAGACACAACCCAACACACGCCCATCCCTGAGAATATTCACCACACAAGAACGCACACACTAACCGCGGGCCACCGCCCTCTGCCCCCTCCCTACAGTGATCTTCCGAGGCCCGCATGACCGGTACGAGAAGTTCAGCCCGGAGGACTGGGTCGAGCTGCCCATCTGCTCCGTGGCGCCGACAAAGTGGCCCAAGCTGAACCAGAACGGCACCAAGTACTCGTTCGCCGAGGAGCGCGAGATCGTCATGGACAAGCTGCGGGCGGCCCTGCGCATCTGCGCCTACCGGTACTACTCGAGCATCGTCATCGGCGACTTTGGCCTCGGCAACGGCTGCCGGAACCCGCCGCGCGAGCTGGCCGAGATGTGGCGCGAGGTGCTGCTCTGGGACCCGGAGCTCAGGGGCCGCATCCAGAACGTCGCCTTCGTCTTCCCCGACGCCGCGACCAGCACGACCAGGCTCATCCTCGAGGACCTGGCCAAGAAGGGCAAGCACGGCGGCAGCTCGGGCTCCAAGGGCAAGTCCAAGAGTTCCTCCTCCTCCTCCTCGAGCAGCAGCAGCAGCAGCCACTCGTCCCACTCGAGTGTCTCGGGGCCGACCGACCAGCAGGTTTTCGAGGCGGTCTTCAACCCCGCCGAGGTGCAGAGGGTGCTCACGATCCCGGACCCGCGCTATGGCTTGAGCAATATCATGGGTTGATGCCTAAAGGTGTCTCGGGATGGATGGGGAGGGCAAGGGAACAATCGTTTGGACGAATAGAAAGTGGATCGCGGAGGCGGTAAACTTGCGACAGGCTCAGGCCGACCCTCTGAATTACTGGTTTATTTTTTTCTTTTCGGTCTGTTGTGTTTTCTTCCAGGCTTTCTTGCAAGGATGGTAAGATGATGTGGCAGGCTGTGAACCCCTTGCTTTTTTTTCTTTTTTTCTCTCCCATTTCCTTACGACTTTGTACTTGTTCACCGGTTGAAACAAATTAGGTACATTCAGCACACGAGTGAAGGACAGCGGATTCGTAATGACACTCCTACGCATCCATGATGTTATCTGAAAACCCAATAAGTAGAACCATGCCGCCCCTTTCCATCAACATCATGCCTTTTTTCCGTGTCTTCGTCCGCCCTACCCCAGAAGCCACGAGACCACAAAGCTTGAGCACACAAAGAGAGCAACCGCGAGCGCCTCGCAAGTAGTACCTGCAGCTGCGTATCGGAGACATATGGGATTTGACAGGTTAGTTTAAGGCACAAAGACTGGGGGGAGGGTGGTCGCGGTGGGTGGGCAGGTCTCAGCGCCATGCTGTGAAACAATCGGCAGGAATTTGTTCCCATAGGCGGCACCAGGAGCTGGCTGTGTGAATCATCAGCGAAAGCCCAGCGCCACAAGACCTGTATCTCTCTCCTTCTCTGTTGAAGGATTGAGAAACCGGGGGGCGCACACAAGCCATTTCGTCGCAAAAGAACCAACCCCTGGGAGGCGGCAAGCAGACCCTATGACGCTCCCGAGTCCGGTACATTGGGCTTGAGACATCCGTCCGGCTCTCTGGACGCCGCTCTCTCTCGACACACCAAAGGCCCATTTGTTATCTACTCGTCTGTCAAAACCTACATTGATCTCAGCTTCTCTTTCGGCCGACTTCAATCGTAAGCAAACAGACCGAGTAGCCAAGTCGGTCGTTGTCTCTTTTCCTCGACAACGGGGGTCGGGCCATCCGACCAAGGAGACAGAGCGCTCGGTTATCAACTGCTATAATTTCCTATGGACCCGAGACACTGGGTCTCAATGCAGCCCGCCCTGCACAAGAATGTGAGGCTGACGCCTGGTGATCTACTTCTCAAGGTGTTCAGTTCCGAGCCTAAGCATTGGGCAGGAACGAAAAATCATTCCTACCCCGAAGCTGTTCGGGGGGTTTGGCGACTCTTCGTTCACGAACTGATCCACAGATAGAGGTCCCTCTTTCGTAAGCGCCCGTGTACATGCTGAGGGTCTTTTTATTTTTGTTATATCCTCTTCGTGGTTCATGGTCATGCGGGCGGCTCCTAAAAAGTCAGCCCTGACACTGGCGGCATCCATGTTGATTCACCACCAATGTGGCCCTCTGTCTCTGTGTGGAGGCTGATCAAAGCTGAAAGAAGCATCCTTTCTTGAGCCTCGCCCTCCACACTCCCGTCAGAGCAAGTGTCCGAACTACCTAAGAAAGATTGGTTAAAGACCTAGTAGACTTTCATACATGGGTCTAGATCCTGGGGCTTGGACGTGCCGTCTTACGGACGGAAGCGTGCGCGCGAACCCACATCGACAGCGAGAATCCCATAGATCATACTCCATCATCAATCTCATTGACATCATATTACCCTCCCCCCACACGAGAAAACGTACATTCTCCCTCTGTACCTCCAAGCCAAGAGAAGAGTGCTCTCCCTCCCCCCTCCGTCAGGGCTGAGAATGACAGGTCATACTGGTGGCACCCTTCGCCCCCAACCCGCCGCCCAACCTTCGAAAACTTGCGAGACGAAAAAAAGTTGACTCTGGGCGCAGGGAACGATATGCAGGTTCATACGAAACAGACAGAGGGCGGCGGCGGCTACTAGCCGTAGCGCACGTAAGCAGAATACCGTGTATGTGTGTATCCCCCTCCCTCTGGGCGGGCGGCACTACCAAAGGCCCCCCCCTCACGACTGTCGTGCAACTTGGCCCTCCGGAGCACGTTAATGGAGATACGAGATCGCGTCGCACCGCAGCTGCAGGTGCTCCGATCTAGAAAGGTAACCATGGTTTGGGAAAAAGGAGAGGGAAAAGACCAAAGTATTCAGCCGACCGTTTAGCAAGCAGCACAGCAGCATCTTTGCCCACGTCGTTCTCCCAAAGGGGGCTGAGTGAAGAGTCGGACCCGAAGAGAAGGAACAAAAAAAAGAAGAAAGGGGTGGAGGGGTTTTGCTGAGATGTGGCATCCCAAGACGGAGGTGGTGATGGAAACATGACAAAATCTTCTGCTGTTCTGGATGCTTGTCTACCCGCGATCCTGTCTTAGATCCGATCTGGAACAGTCCTGCCGTCTTATGCAGGTTGAGGAAAACGAGGTTCCCGTGGTCACATTCCCCAAGGGAACGGTCGAACCCTCCTTCTCTTCTTTGGCGGAAGCTTTCCACGCCGGGTCTGGTGGTGTGTAACGAAAAAAAGCCCAGTGTCTAGATGCAGCGGTGAGATCACCAGCAGGATCAGTGTTTCCCGGCGGTCAAGGGGCGATCCCACATACACACACACACACAAAGCCAAAGCCCGTGATGACTTCCCGCGGACGGAATCCATTCCATACGTGTGCAAAAAGTTGAATCGCTTCGTTTCCATGACAGCTAGTCGAACCCATAACCTCATTCGCTCTAATGAACAGACATGGCCATCTATGATCCAAGTGATAGATGTAACCCAAAACTCATCACCACATGCAAAGACGTAAATGCATCTCTCTCTACGGGGGGTAGCATAACCATGACGTGTGTTCTCTCTCGACCAGCACGGCCCGTCCTCGCTCACAGTGCGCCCCTGAGCGCATCGACCTCCCTCCTGAGCTTGTCCAGATCAGCCAGGATATCGTTCGCGTGTGAATCCCGCCTGTCCTCGAGGCCTGTGCCTGACGCGCCGGCGACCGATGCTTGCTCCTCTGTCACGGCACCCTTGTGATGGAGCTGGCCGCCGCCATCTCCGTTCCCTTCTTCAGCATCAGCTATCCGCACCCGGTTGGCACTGCTGACGCTGTCAATGCTCTTCCTTCCGATGACATCGGGCACTTCCGTGCTCCCGCGACTGGTCCCCCGTTGCCTTGGACGGGGTGGTGGCGGCGGTGGAATACCTCCGGCCCGGGAAGCGGGAGGTGTTGGGGCTTCGACGCTGACCACGCTGGGCGGGCGACCCGGGGTGGCGGAAAAGTGGTCAGCCTGCCGATGATGCTCCTTGTGACGCACAGATACGTGGCGAGCAGGCGGTGGAGGCGGACGAGATGGCTTCTCCTGAGGAGGCGGCGAGATTGGGTCTGGCGCCGACCCATCCGTCTGCGCCGCAGGTGGGCTGCTTGCTTCAAATGTCGGGCCCTGGGCTCGAGAATATCCTAGTTGTCCGCGTTCCGAGTCTGACAAGATGGCGGGGCTCGAGATCGATGAGGCGAAGGATGTGACCGATGGCGAGACCAAGGATGTCGATGGCTTTGAGGCATGGCCTGAACGTCTGGACGGTGGCGGGGGAGGAGCACTGAAGTTAGCTTTGAAGCTAGAAGACCTGGAATGCGTGGAGTCCATCGAGGATCGTGGCGGAGCAGCTTCGTCGTCGACGGGGAATGTAGAAGGATGCTCGTGGGCCGTAGATGTGGTAGAAGATGCTTTGGGATCGGGTTTGTAGTGAGCTTGCCTACGCGGTGGTGGCGCCGGTTTTGCCATCGCGGGCGTTGCTGTGACGGGGGCAGAAGTAGAGTGGCTGGCGTTGGGCGGCGTCGGGGGTCGTGGTGAAGGAATGTCTTCCTCTGGGGCATCGGGATCGACGTCAACCTCGGGCACCTTGCCAGCAGCTTCCTTGTCAAAGACACTCTCCCGTTCTCCATCGACTGAGGGCCGCTGCGGTGGGAGTGGCAGCGGCTTGTTCAAGTCGGAAGACGATGACGTCCGCCTGGCCTGGACAATTGATGAGGCTGGGTCATCTAGCTGTTTTGTTGTCGGCCGTGGTGTGCTCTCCCGACTTGGCTCTGCGACATCAGGCTTGGGTTGGGACTTGATCAACTTGCCGTGACGTGAGCTTGGCGGCGGAGGCTTTTTGCGAAGTGTAGTTCGTTCGGAGGATGCGGAGGGTGTATGGAGGAGGAGCCCTCGTCGGTCGTCCTCCGCCTCAGAGATCTCGTGCGAAGTTCTGGGAGTCTCCTGGGGATTTTGGTTAGCCTCGAAAATGGACTGCTTAGAGATGGAAGAAGCGTCCGTAAAGCTTCCGGCATCTCCGGCAGGGCCCGGAGGCTGTAGCGTTTGATGTGTCCCTGAGCCGAGGACGGCCGGAGCAGCAGTTATACCGCCCGACTGTCCTGTCATGAGCAGCCTCCGGAAAGAGTCCACGTCTAGCGACGCCTTCCCGGCCGTAGCACCTGGGCTCCTAATCGCATCCGAAGCCGCCTCCCCGGATCCTTGCTCTATATCTTGCAGCGTCCTGCCGAACGGATTTAGTGGCGGCCGCTGCCTTGTTGCGGAGGGTGGAAATGACGTCCCCGAGATCTCGGTCTCTACACCGGGCCTCGTACTTCGGAATGGGTCTTCCCCTGCCTCGCTTTCCGACTCGCTGCTGCTGGTGCTCGAGCTGTCGTTCTCGTCATGCCGCGGCGGTTGAACATGGCCGGAGGCTGGGAACCGGGCCTCAAACTCGGCTTCTGTCGAGTCAGGGCTTGAAGGCGGCGGCGACTGCACGCGCACCCTCTTGACGGGCTTGGGTTTCTGGAAGGTCGTGGATGGGGGAGCTTCGGAAGACTTGGGGAGTGCTGTCAGAGCTCTGCGGAAGTCGTCGCCGGAGGGTTGGGGCGAAGGAGAGGCGGCGGGCACGGGAGAGGGCGTAGAGCCGGCATCAGCCTCGACGGGAGGCTGAGGTATGGTAGGTCTGCGGCGAAACGGGTTGTTGGAGGCGAGATTTGGTTCCGCCATGGTTGGTATCTGGGCGGGGAGCGGCCGATAGAGGGGCAGTAGCTTGCGATGCAATTGGGATGAGGGTCTGTCAGGGTGGTAGGTGGCCGTTGGGAGAATGGATAGCTGGGCTCGCAGAAGCTGCGTCTCAGCTCGTAGCATCCATTGTCATATGCGGCTTCGGGGTTGAAGAAGTGCTGGTGAGCAGACCCGGCCGGCTCGCGGACGATAGGATGGACGTACTGTACGAGGGCGGCAGGATCGGGGTTGGTGAGGCAAGGTGGGACGGGGATGATTGGTCGATCAGGTACCAGCGCCGCCGGAAGAATCGGTCAAACCATCTACAGAAGATCCAATGTGCGGCAGTGCTGAGTTTCGTCTACCACCTGTATCCGGTTGCAGATTGTGTGCCGCAAGATGAGAAAATCCACGTTCTTGTTTTCCCAGAAGGGCCAACCCGTAGAAGCCGAGCCACGAATCGATGGGATGTGATACATGTATTGACGCAAGCAGCGGACTGCTGTTACGACGAACTAGGTATGGATCTAGAGACCACCATCTTTAGCACGCCGAGCACTGTCTAGCCTGAACTAGCACCTAGCTACAACTGCTGGAGAGCCAAGATGTGGCAGCGCGAGGTACCTAACGTAAGCCGCGCGCCAGGCACCACCGGTCAACGGCCAGCCAAGCACTGTGGAGTGTGGACCGACGGATCAGCCCAAGTCTACGAGCCATTCATAAATCAATCAACTCAGCGCTTATTAGGTGAGGTACCAAGTCTGCATCGCGCCAGACCCCCAAATCGTCGGCACATGAAAGTCACCACGGAGCAGTGCTGTTTGCCAGCCCATTGCTGATGAATCCGCCATGATGGATATTACTCGCGTCTTGACTACTTAGGTAGGTAAGGCAAGCATTTCAGGTACTGCCGAGATCGTGCCAAAAGACACTATAGTTAGTTGACCGATTGCCTGACGAGCGTTGCTCATCTCTCAACTCGCGAAGCGTCATCAGGAATTCCAAAAGAGCCACCCGGTTTCAGTCGAGGCAGCAGCCGAGGACAATGGCCAAGCCCCGTAGAACTCGTCCGGAGCAGCGAGCGTGGCTGATGATGGCGGCTTGATTGAGCAAGCCCAAGCTCAGGCCCCCGGCCCCGCTGGTGTCCCCACACGGCGAGCTAGCGACAGCAACCTTGAGCTTTGGTGATGTCCACCAATTTGACCTCGTCTCATTCCAGTTGACGAAATCGCGGTCCTTGGCCTTCTCCTGCCGATCCACGTGACACCCCTTTTCAACACCTCTTCTTATCAACTCGGGCACGCCGGACAGGGGGTTGTCCGAATGATGTAAACAAACCGCTGTCGCGCTCGCCAACGACGCGTTTAGTCCTCCTATCCAGTCCCCCCCCCAAGTCTCGTCAAAACATGGGGTCATCACTGTCAAGGGCAGCATGGAGTTTGTAGTCATCTTGAAAATCGCAGTTCCTTCGCATTGGTATAATTACAGCCATCATGGCTCTCGTGGTTTCGTTCGCGAAACCGGCCAGCCCGCCCGTTCAGATAACCGCTCTCCCCGAGGTTCAGCCACCACGAGTCGGACCGCTTCGCTTTGGAACGATGATCGGCTCGGCCAGGCGCTGAGACCACCATCTGTTTGCGCTTCGCCCTCGAGGACGGTACAGACAGACTATAATGTATGATGCAAAGAGGAGCACATCTGAAACCACAATTCCCTAGGCCGACTTTGCGCGCGCGTCTGCGTCGCCGAGATACCAGTAAACCAAAACCATCCCAAAGAACCCCCCCAGCCGGGAAAACAATATCAACCATACACGCGTAGCTCAAAGGTTGCCATATTTAGAACCCACCCCAAATGCCGTTGAACGCCAAAGACCCGTCATACATGGACAAGAAGACATCACAAGAAAACGCTAGGCAAGAACTCATGCCTTGGTGGCGGCCTTCTTGGGAGCGGCCTTCTTCGGCGCCGCCTTCTTAGGGGCAGCAGTGGTCTTGGCGACACGGCCAGACTTGGTCTTAGTCAGAGTCTTGGGCTTGTCAACGACAGCAGGCGCCTACGTGGCCAGTAAGTACTCTGCATGGCACAAGTCATCACAGGCGAGGGGCGCGTACCTTCTTAGGAGCAGCAGTCTTCTTAGTGGCAGCCTTGGCGGCGGCAGGCTTCTTGTCCTTGGCCTCCTTCTTGGGGGCGGCCTTCTTAGTCTTGGTGGCGGTGGCCTTCTTCTCCTTGGTCTCCTTCTTGACGGCAGGCTTCTTGGCCGTCTTGGGAGCAGCGGGCTTAGCCGACTTCTTGGCCAGCTTGGTGCCGCCGGAAGCGCCTGGTAAAGCTTGTGAGCACGACTGGACGCAGTAGACAAGTGGGAAAGACCCCGCGTACTTGCCATGACCCGTCGCGAGTCATGGCAGGTAGGCCGGGTTGAGGGCCCGGAACATACCCTTGGGCTGCTCGAAGACACCCTTCTCAACACCGCTCCTCAGAGCCTTGTTGAACAGAGAGTCGAACATGGCGTCGGTGACGCTCAGGTTGTTGTTGGCCTTGACATACTTCTTGAGCGAAGGGCGGCTGCATGACGCGTCAGTATATGAAGGTTGGGTTGGGTGGTGGGAATAGCCTCATGTGACCGCGAGCCCTGGTGTTGGGCGCGTCGCCACACACAAAACGTGAAAAAATAGGCTTACCTGGATCCATTGCGGTCCTTGAGCTGTTTGAAGGCAAAATACAGTCAGCATAATTGAAAGACGAAGTAAAACGGCAAGCATTCTCATGGTGGTGGCCGCAGGTCGCGATGGCACTCATGACCTCATGTGATTGCCATGAATGCCGACCGCGGACCACACCGAATGCGCCGGAAGCAATGGCACGGGGTGAATTACCGCGACGATGGCGTCAGTGATCATGTCCTGATGTCCGTTAGCAGGAGATACGGATGAGAAAAAGCCCGGGGTTGTGGCGGCTGACCTGGTACGAGGCGTGAGTGCTCTTGCTCTTGGGAGCAGCAGCGCCGTCGGTCTTCTTGGGAGGCATTGTGATTGTTTTGGGTCGTGAGACGCGTGTAAGACGAGTTGAGATGGTGTACCGACTTCGGATAGAAGCTGGAGGCAATTGAATAAATGAGCTGGTGAGGCTACTGGAGACTGAGAATGATGCTTTGGTTCGTGAATCGAGAGGAGATCAAGAAGAGGGAAAGCTGGGATCGGGGGGCGGGCGCGTTCGGGGGAGGACAATGTTTATATATGGGAGCGGGGGTCTTGCTGCAATCAGTACAATCAGTCGCAAGTCGCGGGGCGCGGCACCCTATTTTTTTCGATCCAGAAGCCGGTCCATGCGAAACAGGTGCTCGTTAGTGTCTGGGCGCTAAAAATGCCAGCTGGGTGGCCCAAGCTTCTGCCCTTGTTCGTCCTGGAGCAGCGCCGCGCTAGTCATGGCTTACAGGCTACAGCCCACTCGAGCTTTCTCTCTTTTCCCTCTTCCCCAGCTCTTGAGACAGCAGAGAGGGCAGTTGAGGACGCTGGTCTAACTAGGGGAAACTCATTACGTAGCACCATCCCCGAGTGACCGATCACATGGCACCCGTCGACTTTTGGTTCTCTCGTGCCGTCGGGATGGGTTGGGCATTTAGTTACCTACCTGGTGTTGGGGAGCATGCGTGTCAGTTGAGTTGCCCGTTTCCGTTCCTGTTCCCGTTCCCATCTCCCATCTTCTCAGTCCGTCGTCATTCTCCTCCTCCTTCTCGCTCTTGTCATTTCCAACCAACTTGATCCTCGAAACGAGCCACGCGGTGAGTCAGCCTCCTCCCAGCCCACCTGACCTCACCTCACCTCGCCAGGCTGACGATCAACCTAGAATGGCATAATACCTAGCATTCTGTGTCTTCCGGTTCCCGTCTCTCTTGTGCTCGCATCCTCTCCTCAAGTCACACCATCACTCTGTCTTGCAAAGCCCCACCCTAGCCTCCTTCCTCCTCCACCGCCGCCCGCCCAATGCAATACCACCACCGCGCATCTGCTCCCCTCAACGTCCCTCCGAGTCCTTCCCACCTCCCACCTTCTCCCACCCTCTCACCTCTCTCTCCCCGTTCCTCGTTCGTTTCATCTCCCTCATCTCCCTTCTGCATGCCACCCAATCCCAAGCTCTTCCGCCACGCCTGCAGCACGATGTGTCTGCCGGCTGCCGCCCCCGCCAATAGACTTGCAGATCTTGTTTCTCTTGAAGGATGATGATGATGTGTTACTTTTGCTGTGTTGTGCATGAGTGCTGTGATGAATGTTCTTTTTTCAATTGAACACTAAGCTTATCTGATGCACATACCTCCACGTCAACTCCTTGTACATCCACTTGGGCCCGCCATCAACCTACTCGCATCTGATTCTGCAAGGTGAACGACGGGGAGAACATGGCGTTGATTCAGTCCAACACGGGATCCAGGCTAACCGGGGCATCTGCTACGTGACCTGTGCCTAAGAGCCGGGCCTGGGTCTCGACTTGTTTCCCCACCCGCCCGCCGTTGTTGCAACAGACAGCCCAGAATGCCAATGCCATCAAATGCGCCAACCGGCCAGCAAGCCAGCCCATCCTCGTCCCGGCAGCCCTGCCTCTCTCTCCCAGACCATCCACCATGCTTATCTCCCTCTCCTTCGTCTAACCTCCCGCTTTTCCTCTTTGGGCGTTGAAAAGGCAATTCTCCATTTCCATTTGGCCCAGAAATGCAATTTAATCCCAAATAACACAGGCTCCAGTTTTTGCAATTTGTGATTGGCTTCCACCCCTTCTGGGACAACAAAACTCCAGATCATTAGCACACGCCTCGAGCCTGTGGCTTCCCTCACTTCCACGCTGGTGATGCTCGCCCTTCTTTTTCCCTCTTACAACCTCGTTTTGACTTTTGCGCCTCTTCGAGTCATTGCCCTTGGTCGTGGCTCGCCTGTTTGTCCGCATCATATCGTAGATTTAATTTTGCATTCAATAATAATACTAATCTCCCTTTTATTATCCATTGGTTTCCCCGGTGTTTTTTGTTCCAATGTCCACCTGGTGTTCGCGACAGTGTAATTCCGGGTCTTGCGCCCAGTCTGGCCCAACACGCGTCGCAGCCCAACTCGACAACATGGCCCTGCATGGGTCCTCAGTCGATGCTGTCCTCGATCCCGACCCAAGAGCCTCTTGCCTGCTGATGGTGTAATCCGTTCAACGGCGAAATTCTCGCTAGAGATCAATATCAACCTGGAGTCTTTGTGCGGATGTTAGGATTTGCTCGTCATCCCCGTGTTTGCTCGTCGCGATGCACCCGCCCCCCGATGCAACCTACGTGTTCTCTCCTGCCATCTGCTTTCCTTACAGAACGGCTCCTTGGCTCTTCGCAAATTCATTAGGGAACTAATAGAATAACAGAAGTCTACTCGCCTTGGGCTGCAGTCGTCGATGGCCATTCGCGACCCTCGGGTGGTGTCGTAGCGATCGCCTCGGTCGCGCGATCGCGCCTGGGACTGCTGGATGCTGACAAGGCGGCGGAGGGAATTACCAGTCTCAAATCACGTCCATCCTGATATGAACATTTTGGGATTTGTTTTCTTCCTCTCTTTCTCGCATTATTCTAGGACTCATGATACACATGAGCTCGACAGCATTGTTTCAGGATGTTTTTTCCCGATACAGGAGCTAGACACACACACGCGCGCGCGCGTCTGTTCGATCATTTGACTCCACCCTTGTCCTCGCCAGACAGATTGCTCCGACAGGTGACAAAGCTATCAGAGTCGCTCGCACTCGCCTCCGCCAGACTCTCCAGTACCTGGATGGTGCCGCTGCTGCTCCTTTGCCCCGGGCGCCGACCGACGTCATCGGCACCGCTCGCAGTGGACGACTTCTCGCCGCACGAGCGGCTGTCAACAGTGGTCGAGCTCGCGCCCGACGACATGGCTTCCGGGCTCTCTGTCAGCTCATCCAGCAGCACAGGCTGCCTGGACTCGGCGATGCTCTGGCTTCGGCTCGGGTCTTGGGTCGCGTCGGCCGGGGGTTTCCCGTCCGGAACTGGCTGCGGCAGTGGCGAGCTCGAGGTAGACTTGACAGTCGGCCGCGCGCCAAGAGTGGGCGGCGGGAAGATGCTGGCCATCCCCCCGGGCGGCGGAGGGCTCCGCAGGGGGCATCGCAGCTCCCGAGGATTGATGAAGCCAAAGTCCTTGCACGAGCCCGCGGAGCTCACCGGACTGTCGGTGCCTTCCACCACCTGCAAGGCTTTGTCGACGAGCCTCGTCAGGCGGTTGAGCTCCGCCGCCGTCACCTGCTTCTCGTCGAAGGACACTTGTCGGTGAGTCTTGTTGCGCGTTGATTGTCTGGGCCGCTCGGCTGTCCGACCTTGCGGTGGCGTCCCATCATTATTGTTTGTCTCAGCCCTGTCCGAGTGATCGATTTGGCCCGCCGAGTCCGTTGACGGCCTCGGTCCGTTCGGCAAGCCCTCTGCCATTGCAGCTGTCCGGAGATCAAGATGGTGTTCAACTCGATGAAGCGGGGCGTGTGTGCCAACAATATCTCGGCCCGCCGGTGTATTTGGCGGTACAGCAGGCGCCAGTCTCACCGGTGAGTCAGGTGTCTTGCCTAAGGGCACCGCGGCCGAGCTTCCCGTCATCCTCGACGGCGTTTTTGGTGTGTTCGGGGGGACCACAGGGCGAGTGAGGCGTTTCTGCGGCTCGTCTGGCTCGCGTAGCAACCGCTCTGGGTGTTTGTATGGAGCCATTTCGGGCACATGGCTCGTTGCGTTCGAGTCCTCGGAGCTCGGCAGCTTTGCTCTCCTCATTCTCGACACCCTGGGCGCCGAGGACGTCTCAGGGGTCACAGCCCTCACAGGTGTCAAAGAGGCACTCTCACTGGCCTCGTCTGTATCGTCCTGAGGGTTCATAGCAGCAATTAGTGTGATAGCACATGTAGGAGTCATGATAGGGGCTTACCGTTGCACCCTGAAGGTCCTCGCGGCTCTTGTCTCCCAGATCCATGTCTGGAACATAGCCCTCTCCTGACCCTTCAGCAGCCTGGTCCTGTGATTCCTTGTCGTCTTCTTGACTTCCATGCGAATCAGATGTCTCGGTGACATGAAGCAATCGCGGTGTTCGATGCTTCCGCACGTGACGAAACCAGTGGTGTTTTCCAATCCTTCGCCGGAGGGAAGCGGGCGACCCGGCCCGTGAGCGGGAGACAGAATCCGACAGCGGAATAGGGGTACCCGAGGCACTAGCTTCCAACTGGCCAGCATTGCCGATGGAGCTTCTCGGCCCGTCGAACCCAACCGGTAGCGTTGGGTCTTCATGTAGTTGGGAAGCCAAGGGATTCTTGGAAATATGGATATCAGATGTCTCTCCGGGAGCGGGAATGCAGCAATGGTGACAGTGCATGACCAGGGATGAAATCATCTGCGGTCGTGGCCCCGATCTGGCGATGAAGTAGGACGGAGGGAGGGTGTAGCATGCTCTGAGTATTTGGATCGCCGCGAAGTCTGCGAGGGTTTGATAAATCGTTTCAACGTCGATCGAGACCGCCGTGCTGGCCATCGACGGCGTAAGGCTTTTCGGGGAAGGGGAAAGCAACGGTGAGCTTCGTTGACGCGACGCTGACTCTACCAGGTGGAGAATCTGGTTGACCTCGTCGCTGCCGTCTGGATAGCACGGTGGGATTCTGGTATTGCATGGTAAAGAGTCGTGGTCACACGATATGCCCAAATTGTCCAGCCATCGTGATATCTTTTCCACGCAAGAGGTCGAGGCATCGCAGGGAGATGTTCCTAGTATCGGAGACGCGGAGCAATCTGAACTCATCGTGTCGAGTGCCGGGTCATTGAAGAATTGGTCAATCTGAGAAGTCGGTAGCAGATGCAAAGGATATAAGGCTTAGGAATGTCGGTTTTCAAAGTTGACAAAATGCTATCAGAGATATATTGGACTCGGAAGAAATCCTCGACCGGGTTTATTCATGAACAAATATCTTCAAGGAATACTGATACTACCAGACAAGACTGCAAAGTTTTCAGAGCCGATCTCGGAGCCTAGATGATGTATCTGAACTCTACTTCTCGGAAGGTATGTTGATATCGCATGCAAACGTTCCTTCTTGTTCATCTGCATATATGCGGCTTCCAGCCAGCATCGCCGAGCGTTGGGAGACCATGTCACGACTCAAACTCGCAAAAGAAGCACATTCAGTATATCTGGTCAATCTGTATGTATTCTGCAATGTCCTATCACAATGGATGCTTTTCTCGGTCTCAGCTCTGTTAGCAGTTGGGAGAGGTAGACCAATTCTGCTGCTTGAATACTAAGTCGGTTGCTCTTTCTAACCATTGTCTTGATGAGAAGATGCTTCTTTACAATGTTGAACTTTAATCAACTATACAATTGACTTGGTGCTCTGTCTATTTGTTAGTCAAAGCCGAATTACACTGTAAATTAAATACAAGTTGAAGACACACAATGAACACATTGCCCTGCAGAGGGTGGGCCACTTTTGAGACCCTGATGTTGGAATTGATCCAGTAGAACCGAGACAATTGGTGCTGAAGTATTACCTAGGTACCTAGTATAGCGATATGTTAAGCAGAGTCTTCCCAAGCTACTTTATGGAATATAGTGACTGACATCAAATAAAAGCAATAGGCGATGACAGAATAGCTATTTGATTAAGTTCTTCGCCTAAGATACGCAGATCAAGAGACAACATGCGAAGACTTGATTTATCAGTTACAACATTGCTAGAATGAAATCAATACATGAACTCTAACAACTCAACAAAATGATGTACAAGTAGGCAGTGTCCTTACTTCTGAAAAGGAAGCATATGATTACCCATGTCTCAGAAATTCTATTGGACTTCGACATCATTGAATTCGCATTGCGCTTCTTGAGGGTTTGAAGAGTCCAGAACCAAACTTCAGCTCCGTTGTCAAGCCATATTTCACTTACCGCTCCTGCATAATCACTTCTGAGCTCCTTGAAGTATTAGGCAAACAAGGGTCAACCAACTGTTTGTTTTTGACATGCCCGTCTCGGCATCTCACTCGCTCTTCCAGAGCTACAAGGATTTTCATGAACCGGAGTAGAAGAAGGTAGATGCTGAAGAACGCAAAGTGGCATGAGCCGTTTCGGCTTCTGAAGAGCAGCAATGGGGTTCTACTAGTTTGCGAATTAAAGAAAGAAAGAAACAAACAAACAAAGAAAGGCATTCTTGTCTCGGGCGATGATAGCAGGGTGGAGATAACAAGTACAGTTGGATCCATTTGGACTCACCATCCGGTTCAATCTGTCGCCCTTGTGACACCACTCTTCACGCGGGCAGCGCTCGCCCGATGATCTCCGTTTCCTAAGCTCCTTTTCTTGGTTTCTTTCTCTCTTATTATTTTTTCATCTCTCTCCAATCCGGTTATTGACTAGAATAAGCGGCAATATAGGTTCGACTGACAGTGGTGATGATGGCCTCGTTGAAGAGTGCAGGCAGGAGTGTTTATGCTGCTCGGTGGCCAATGACATCATTGATGCTAGATAAGGAGCCTTGAGAAAGGCGCTACGAATTACAGATCAATTGCCCTGTACGAAGTAGGCACTTTTCCAAGTTCAGATCCCCCTTGCCAGGACGCCGGAGCGAGTGGAAGCTCGCAAATGAGGTGTGGAGTTGAGCGGGAGGACGGCAATGCGCTGGGACCCTGAGATTGATTCCATGATTTTGGCACCGTCCTGACAAATCATACCCCAGAAACGGCTCCGAACTCACAGCCCCAGAGACCCTGGCGCGTACTATTCTGAGAACTTGTCGGTTTATGCGAAGGGGGGTACAAGTAGATGATTGATGCCGGTGACTGATGCGTTCGACAACGATACGAAGTACATCAAATATACTGATGCTCGAGAAATCATTGATGCGCGTCCAGGAAGCTGTCCCAATGGGCCAATCGGCTTTCACGTGAAGTGCGTGGACGAGCAAGACTCTGTCGGGGTCGTTGGAGACTGCGCTCGGGGGCTAACAATTTGCTCCGCGTGCGTAACCTCTCAGCGCAGCAGCACACAGCATACATACGAAGAAGCGAATGAACAATGCCCCGTATCCACTGGCAATCTTGACTGGCAGGGGCAGTGGATGATTGGCGTAGGTAGGTACCCCGATTCAGGGCTGGAATGCCAGGCCTCCCGACTCAACGCACAAATAGAGGACAACCACCACGTGGCCGGTGGGCAAACGGCCAGATATTCAATTCGCCAGCCCCAATCTTCCAATTTCCCAGGCGCTGCCGCTGGCCTCATGGTTTGACGCCCAAGGCCGTCAATTGTGGTGGGTGTATCATTACTTGAACTCAGGCGAAGGACTTTGCGGTCAAGGACGCCCCGTATATCTGAGAGGGGCGGCGATGGTGCCTGGCGGCCTGGGGGGGGGGGCGCAACTTGCCGCGTAGGTGTGGCCCGTCAGAGGTGCCTGCTAGTTACAAGAGAGGTAGATCCAGTGCGACCCAGCCAGGCGGGCTCGGGTTGTTCTCAGTTGGGAAGGTGCCCATCCATACCGTTTAGCGGTAAATGGTACCTTGCTTTTAGCGGTGCGAAACGCCGTAACTCGTAAAAGTCGTGGGCTGGCAGCGCTGATGTAAACACCCGTGGACCCCCGCCGCCCCCTGTCTGTCCCCTGGATGGAGAGATGTGCGAGCTCTGCCAAGATCGACTTCAAAGTCGGGTTAGACTGAGATGGCCAGCCTTTCCAGTAGCTCCATTTCCGACGGGCTCCGCTCCGCTCCCTATGTTCACTGTGACAACAGCCAGGTCCAGGTCCTCTCCTTGCACCATCGCTCTACCTGCTGCCATTAGCTATCGCCATCACCACCGCCGACATCGATACCGTCCCTCTGCGTCTCCCCTAGTGCCGCAAAAGAACACCGATAGGCTGAGGATCATCTGCAGTGAGCAGGGCCGTGGTCTGCATGTATCGGCCCAGCTAGTTCCTGGCCAAGCATCGTGTTTTTCTTTCCGCACCGCCGCCTGCCAAGTCGAACACATCTGAGCGAAATTGGCCGTGCCAACTTGACGACCCCCTTCCTCCAAGCACTCCGACGACGACAAAGCGACTTCACAGACATCACGACCCCCACTATGCTTTTAGCCATCAAGTTCTGAGCCCGACACGCTGGTCACTGCCCAACACCATCTCGACACCGAGATGCCATCGTTCCTGAACGATCAGAGTACGCCAAACCACAGCCAGCACCCCGGGGTTGTTCACGTCGGCCCCGAGGATCAGTACATGGGTGGTAGTGCCAAGGTCAATGGACATTTCCCACTGACATCTAGGAGCTACAAGCCCAATGAAAGTCTTGACGGAAGCTCTTCCAATTCCACCCACACGTCCGACACCTACGAGTCACGGCTCGAGATGGATGGTGACCGCACCGCGGACACAACGATGAGCGCTACCCTGCCGGATGCGGTCCTGGCCAACCCGGAGAGGGCTGCGAAGAAGACAGACAGCACGGCAAGGAAAGCGTTGCCGAATGGAAACGCGCACACTTTGATCGACCAGACGGCACCATCCGCACCCCAAGTCAATGGAGTCAAAGACTCGGATTTGGGCGAGGACAGCCCCAGAGACGATCAGCCGAGGACGTCATCAGGCTCCGTCAACGGATACCACCGGCAGCCGCCGACAGAGCAGCGCCGATACCAGGCAGAAACAGTCGAGCTGACAGCGGTCGAGTATGGCGTGGCCCAGCTCACTCTGATACCATCAAATGGCCCAACAGGCTCCGGTGCCGTTGCATCCGTGCCCACAACCACGGCATCTAGCCCGGACCCCAGCAGTCGGACTCCCACATCCCCTCATCGATTCTCCTCGCCTCCGCTGTATCAGGGAGGAACCACCCCTAGCACTTCAGCCCCCTCGACACTACAACCACCAGCTCCTGGAGGCTTAAAGCATCGCCACACACTCGAAGTTCCCAAGGTCACTGCTCCGCCAAGGACCTCTAAGGATTCTCGGGAGGGCGTCGATGCTGCCTATGCCAGCGGCCGGTTCTCTCCTACAACAGCGAATACGCCAGTCGGCGGGCGAAGGGCGTCCCTGAGCCTGATGCGCCGCAACACACGCTCATTGCAATCTGAAGGGCCGCGTGATGAAATTGTACCGGACGAGGATGCGCTGCGCTGGGCGGAGGCGTACCGGCAGAAACGCGCGAGCAAGAGGAAGCGCCTGGAGCAGGAGGACGACGACCGAGTGTTGGTTGGAACCAAAGTCGACGAGAACCATGCCAACTGGGTGACGGCATATAACATGCTTACTGGCATCCGCGTTTCCGTCTCCCGAACAAATGCCAAACTAGACCGGCCCTTGACGGATGCAGACTTTGATGCAAAACAAAAGTCTACCTTCGATATGTGAGTGTTCCTTGTGCCCTGCATTTCCCAGACGCTACACCATTTGGCATGATCACTTACTTTTTCTTCCAGCGCCGGCAATGAATTGGTCCCGTCTGCCAAATACGACTTCAAGTTTAAGGACTATGCCCCCTGGGTTTTCCGACATCTGCGCGCTCGGTTCCGACTTGATCCTGCTGACTATCTCATGTCCTTGACGGGGAAATATATACTATCTGAATTGGGCTCGCCAGGCAAGAGCGGCAGTTTTTTCTACTTCTCCAGGGACTACAAGTACATCATCAAGACGATACATCATGCTGAGCACAAGTTTTTGAGGAAGATACTCAAAGACTATTACCAGCATGTCGCGGACAACCCGAACACGCTTCTTTCTCAATTTTACGGACTTCATCGAGTCAAGATGCCATACGGGAAGAAGATCCACTTCGTCGTCATGAACAACCTCTTTCCTCCTCATAGGGATATCCACCAGACCTTCGATTTGAAAGGCTCGACCATCGGAAGAGACTACAAGGAAGAGAACTTGGGCAAGAACCCCCGAGCGACGCTGAAGGATCTAAACTGGCTGCGCCGGCACCAACACCTGGAACTGGGCCTCCAGAAGAAGAGGCTCTTCCTTGAACAGCTACACAAGGATGTACGCCTGCTTCAGCGGCTGCACATCATGGACTATTCCCTCCTCATCGGGATCCATGATCTGCAACGCGGCAACGAGGAAAATCTGCGCGGCAAAACCCTGAAAGTTTTCAATCCTGGAGGCGAAACATCGCCTGAAGACTTTGACCCTCACTCGGTTCTGATGCGCACGCCTAGCAAGCTGGAGAACCAGAGAAAGGCCCGAGAGTTGAGGCAGATGATCAAGTCGGAAAGACCGATCCCCATGGGTGAGACTCGCAGCAAGATGCCGGATGAACTGGAAGGCAACGCCAAGAACTCCGTGTTCTACAAGGATGATGGCGGCTTTCAGGCAACCCATGAAAACAACGCCCCCGGCGAGGAGATCTACTACCTTGGAGTCATCGATTGCCTCACTCATGTAAGTCAACCTGTGATTAAACACTTGTGTGGTATGATAACGGCGAGCTGACATTTTATTCCCCACAGTATGGTATCATCAAGAAGATCGAACACTTCTGGAAGGGACTCTCGAGCGACCGGCACCAGATTTCAGCTCTTCCTCCAGAAGAATACGGCGAGAGATTCTTGAACTTCATGTCTGGTATCACAATGTCACCAGAAGAGGCTGAGCGAGAGCAGGCGGAAAGGCAGAGGGCCGAGGCCGAGGCTGCAGCAGCCAGAGTCGAGCAAGACAAGGGGAAGGAGCGTGTTGGTAGCTGGTCGGGTAGTGCACGGCGCCGATCTTCGGGACCCAGCGTCCCTCCCGCACCTACCTATCTTCCCCCGCCGCCGCCAACACAGCTCACATCCGGCATGAAGAGCCCGGAGGCAGAAGCTGTGATTCGGAGGGCCGAACGAGAGGCTCAGAAGTCACCGGTTCGCGAGGAGGATGTTCCAGAACGAGTACTGCGGACGACGACCGCCCCAGCTGGTGTAATAGTCCCAGCTGCAGCTGTACCTGCGGCAGCCTCATCTGCGTCCAATGCCACGAAGCCCGCAGCCCCGACTGCTCCGCACCCTGATCGCCGAGAATCTGCCGTTCAGGTAACGCTCCCAGTGGTGGATGAGGCGGGAGAGGCATCCTCGACAGGGGAACGAAGCCGGATTAGTTATCTGAGCAACCGCACCATGGAAAGCGACGGACGTCCTCTCACTCCGGCCAAAGACGGCCAGGAGTACGAGGCTGGGTTCGGAAACCCGGTCCTCTCCCATGTTGGCCGCAAGGGGGGCAGCCCGCCAACACCGCCCAAGTCGAGTTACCTCAAACCCGAGAGTGCCGACAGCGGATACGGGGTCTCGACCAGTGCTCCAGGGAGGGCACGGTCCGGAACAGGAGGATCTGGGCCGAGAGTGCGGTTGAGTAAGGAGTCTCTGGACAAAGCCCTACCCCCTTTGCCCAAGCTCGATGGCACCGCTTGAGGGGCAGGTCTTCGTACCAGGCCTTGCTGCAAACATGATCTTGGCTCGACTCGACTCGGCTCGGCTCGATATGTTCAGAGCAAGCACCAGACTGTGTTTGGAGAGGAGGTTTTTGGAGGGAGGAATGGGGGATTGTGGCGAGGGCTGATCGAGCGCGGCGAGATTTCTAGCATGACGTTTTTCTCCTTTTACCGAAAGATCATGATACCACCATCGCATCGACAGCATACACTGGACGCCTTTATTATTTCTTTTCCCGTTCATACATTCTCTCAACGCCACTTTTTTCTGCTTTCAGACACTTCTTTCCTACGTTTTCTTTTGTGACACCTGGGAAGGCGCTTGGACTGGGCGAGCCCATCTTTCCTGTTGCGATTTTCCGATTAGAAGCAAGCCAGACAGAGCTTTTGTACAGAGCCCGAGTGGGGAAAAAAGTGTTGGATGAAGCTGCGGATGAGCGAGCGTTCTGCATGAGAGATTGAAGCACTTTGTATGCGCATATACCTATGAAGATACCTTATAGACCTCACTGGATGATGCCGCTGTATGTTTCTCGTCGACACCCCTTGCCGGCCTAGTGAAGTGATATTCTAGCTAGTTGGAGCTCGGAAGTGCGGTGGCCAGAGGTTAGACACAAGAGATGGATTGTTTCCATGCTACCCTAAACGCCTGGACGACTGGCCCATGTGCATATATATATATATACAATGATGCTACAAATTTGTGTACAAGATCCTCGTGTCGATGCAGCTAGCCCCCCATAATGCTGCGGCTGCTTCTTTTCGAGATATAGATTCACTGGCGACTCTCAGCCCTATTACTTTTGCGGCCCAGTTTCTATCGACATCGCCCTTGCGCCCTCTGCCTGGAGCTGCTTTAACCTCTGTTCCTTCTGATGGTTGGCGACTCGGTACTTTTTGAAATGCGTCACCTGTTTCGCCGATGAGGATTCTCTCCGTCAGCCTCCAAAAAGGAAATCATGCGAAAAGGGGGGGCCACCATTGTCTGGAACCCGAAAAAAAAGAGACAAAACTCACCCACTGCGTGGCGCAATCCCGCTCGAAGTCGGCCGTCTCGGCCTTGCACGCCCTGGCGGCCTCCTTGTCGTCCTTGAGGGCGTCGATGATGTTGGCCCTGTCGAGGCAGGCAAAGTACTTGTCGCGGCTCTCCCAGCACTTTGCGCGCTCGGAGCGGGAGGGGGCGACGGCGCCGGTGCGGACCTCCTCGGCGCGCTTCTGGTCGGCGGACTGGGTGAAGGAGAAGAGGCCCATTTTTCTCTTGTCGCTGGGGACGGGGGGGTTAATAAAGGAGAGCGAGTGTAGTTTTGACTGCTGTGCGGCTTCTGGGGTTGTCGCAGAGGTCCGGGGTCTAGTCTTCGTCGAGGACTCCTTCTGGTTGATGGTTGACGTCGTCTCCGAGACGGTAAAACCGAAGAAGAACGGCATCACCTTTTGGAGCTTTCTCCACACTGGCCAATGCATGCATGCGACGAATTTAGCGGCAGAATCAAGGGCGGTGTGGCGGGAAAGATGCTACCTAGCCCCTCTGGTGGGACGGACGGTTTTGGTGTCGTCTTGGCGGCTTCTTTCCACTGGAAATGGCTGGAGCTTCATCGACAGGAGGTCATTTGGACCCTGGTCACAGGCACCACCCATTTTTGGTCGATCCAACACTTTGCATGCTCGGACACCCCGAACAACCACAGCAGTCTTGAAAGTCGTTCTTAATCTTTGCAAACAGGTTGCAAGTATTTTCGAGAGAATCTTGTGCTTGACGAACCACCCGAACAGCTGGTTATCCCTTCCCGAAGCACGCGACATCCCTGGCTTTGCACACGGTCCTCAGATATGACTTCGAGGTAGCACCTGGCCGGCCACCTTCAAAAATTACGGATCTTCGCCCAGCATACGTTTTGCGCTCGAGGCATAAAGGGGGAGGCTCGCAAGCCAAGACCATCACGCATGCGACGAAGAGTCGTCTTGCAGAACGACATTTCATAAACCAGAGGCCCGCCCAGAACAAAGCGGCCACCCAAGCTTCCCAGCATGGCCCGCCGACGGAGACCCCCGCGCTCCGGCGCGCTCACCGAGCTCCCTCCCTTGAAGATCCTCGGGCAGATCGCCGCGCTGCAGACGCTGTACTACTCGCTGTCCATCATCCTGATGCTGTTCACTGCGCTCGTGTCGGGGCGAGATTTCTCGATGGACCTGGTCTTTGGCTGGTCGGCGGTGCGCGGGGACACGACGCAGGGATGGCTGACGGCCTTCATCTGGGCGCTGGACGGGGGCTTCTTTATGTGAGTTTGTCACGCCAGCTCTCGCTGTCTTTATTGTTGGATTATACCGTGGGTCATCGCCGAAATGTTGTACTAACATGAACTGTCTCCTAGACCACTCGCTATCGTCATGATCGTCGCCCGCTCCAAGCTGGTCCCCGACTTCGCCCTCTCCCTGCATGTCATACACCTCATCGTCGTCTTCCTATACACAGGGAGCGTCCCGCAAAATTTGATGTGGTGGGCTGTGATGATCGGCTCGAGCGCGCTCGCGACCAGCCTGGGCATCTGGGGCTGTCGGTACCGAGAGCTCAAGCCCATCTCCTTTGGCGGTAACGGGGGAGCGAGCACGAACAACGCCGGCCCGGGCGGCAACGGAGAAGGAAGCAGTGCTGCCGCTGCCGGAGAGGATGGGCACATCGGCGACGAAGAGCAGGGATTCTCCCGAGGGCGAGGCAGGGGCCGAGGCAGAGACGGCGGAGGGGAGTACGAGATGGTCAAGATGAACGGCGAGAGCAGCCGTTTGGATTAGCCCCCTCATGTATTCCAACGTTCCTTTGCTCAAAACTGTAACGATTGTAATTATAGATCACCTATTAGCTGAGATGATGAGGTACGGGAGGGGCATCATTGGGCGTTTCAAGGATGAAGGAAAGACGGGTCAAGGAGCCTTTTTCATGTCCACTAGACGTAATGACCGGCAGTAGCACGCTCTGGAATTTCTTGTGTTTTTTTACGATAGCTTACCCACGAGGCAAACGAGGAGACATGAGTGTGAAGGGCACAATGATATCAATTCTATATAAATTATGGCCCTGACTTCTGCCCAGTCTGACGAGGGATGAAATCTTCACATTTCCCACACTGAAAGAAACTACCTCGACTTCTCAACGTGCACACCATCATCAGCAATGCCTTTTTGTTCCACGGCGATATTGGCTCCCTCCCGAAGGCCTTTCTCCTCCAGCCCGGAGAGCTTGACATCCTCGCCGAACACGGCCTGGAGCCTCTCCAGAGTATAACCCTTGGTCTCCGGGTAGAGCAGCCAAAAGACAAAGATCTCGACCACCAGCCACCCGACGTAGACTAGGTAGTACTTCCAGCCGAGAGCGTCCATGCCGATGGGGTTGACGAACTGGTTGAAGAAGGACGCGGCCTTGGTCGAGAAGACGAGGATGCTCAGGCCCATGGCGCGCAGCCTGAAGGGGAGGGTCTCGGTCGGGTAGAGGAAGAGGAGCGGGTTCAGGCAGACGTTGAAGGCCGTGTAGTAGATGAAGATGAAGGCGAGCGCGGACCTGCTGGCGGCGGTCGACCCGGTCTGCACGTACGAGGCGATGCTGGCGGTCAGGGCCGCCAGCGTCAGGAGCATCGCCACGCCGCCGCCGATGAACATGGGCCTGCGGCCGATCTTGGTGGAGAGGACGGCGGCGCACAGCGAGGTGGCGTAGTTGACGGTCTGGATCGTGCCCAGCAGCTGCGTCTGGTCGTGCTGGCCGCTGATGCCGATGCTCGTGAGGATCTTGGTCAGGTAGTAGGACACCAGGCCGTTGCCGGACCACTGCCCAAAGACGGCCAGCGTGACGAGGATGGCGAGCCGCTTGCGGTTCGCCGGCGAGACGAAGAACAGCCCGAGGCCCTGGCCCTCCATCTCCCGCTCCGCCGCGAGCGCCTCCGTCATCTCCCAGTACTCGGCCCGGACCAGCGGGTGCTCCCGGTCCCCGCCGCCGTGGTTCCTCGCCAGGATCGCGTACGCCTCCTCGCCCCGGCCCTTGTACGCGAGCCAGCGCGGCGACTCGTCGAGGAACCACACGAACGCGGCCTGGAGGCAGGCGGGGCTGGCCTGCAGGAGCGTCGGCAGGCGCCAGGCCCAGGCGCCGGGCATGCGGTAGCTGCCAAAGGTGACCCAGCCGGCGAGCAGCGCGCCGAGGTAGAAGCTCGTGTTGTAGAGGGAGCCGAAGAGGACGCGGTGCCGCGGGTGCGCGAGCTCCGAGATGAGCACCGGGGCCGCGGCGAGCGCGAGCGTGATGCCGAAGCCGACGACCACGCGGCCGCCGATGAAGAGGCCGATCGACGTGCTGACGCACTGCATGACGACGCCGACGATCATGATGAGGCTGCCGACCAGGATGGACAGCCGGCGCCCGAAGCGGTCCGAGATCAAGGCCGAGAAGGGCGTCGAGCAGATGGCGCCGAGCGGGTAGGCCGCGCTCGTGATGCCCAGCAGGGCGCCCGTCGGCGAGTGGAACTGCCGCTTCCACTCGGCGACGCCCTGCAGGCCCGTCAGCACCGAGGCGTCGTAGCCGTTGGTCGCCGACACGACGAGGCAGGCGGGCACCAGGAGGGCGTAGAGCCGGACGAGGTTGCGCGAGAGGGTCAGGCGGGAGCTCTCGCCCTCGGCCAGGATGTCGGCCACGGACTGCAGGGGCTGTTCGATCGGTGCGGTGCGCTCCATCTTCGCGATACAAAGAAGAGAGAAAAGGCAATATGACACAGTACAAGATGTAGGAAGGGTAGATCGCTACTTCATGTGGGCAAGATCCCAAGAAGTACGGGAAAGGGGAAGAACGACTTTATAGTCGGAGCAAAAGTCAGTGGTCGAAAGAAGCATCCATTGGTCTCCTGGTGGCTGACCAACTGCCAACAGCAAGCCGCATGAGTGCAATGCAATGCTGTTGAATGCCGGTGGGTGTGCCAGCCGGATGGGTCGATTCCCAGGACCCAGGCACAGAGCACTTTTGCCTCTGAAAGGAGCTATCCCCGGAATCGATGATAGAACCCCTTGGCTCTCCCCAGGTTTGACCACGAGATTGAGATGGGGCCCCCGAGTCAGTGGGCACTCGCGAGTGAGAAAAAAACTAGTCCATGGCACCGTTTGAGGGTCCATCGCGGACAGACGGACCTCCTCCGATAGAGTCATCCAGGGCGTAAACGGGGCCAAGCCGAGTCTCCCCGCTCCGACACTGGCGGCATGAGGCTGTTGATGATGCTAAAAAGCCAAAATCAGTCGTTAGAAGACTTGCAAGAACCCCTGTGGTGCCTAGTTGTGACAAATAGCTTGGGGATTGCATGATCTCATATCAAGGTGGATCGATCACCACCACTCAGATTGCAACCTTTTGCCGAGATCTTGCACATGTCGAGATTTAGTTCTTTTTCGTGCCAAGCACGTAGGCTTATTGTTGAGAAGCTAAGTTTTTGAACTATAGATGACTATACAGAGAGGTTTTATCAAGTGTTCGTGTAGCTGAGGAGGGGTGGCGAAACATGATGGCTGGAATGACCAAGTGGACACTCGGAGAGGCACGGAGACAGTGTCGAACAGATTGTTTCTTGGCGAACATGGCATAGATCAGGCATTGGTGATATTACTGGTCGTGTTATAGAACCAGTGCAGTATGGTTGAGCAATTATCCTAGGAATCTTGCAGCTCTCTGGCAAAGGGGCTCCGGGCTCGGATCTTTCGACCAAAGAAAAAAAGCAGCCATGGGATGATTGTCAGTAACACCCCGAGCCCTCCTAACAAACTTCCCGCACCACCCAATGTCAGGTTGGTAAGCATCTTGCTCGTGATCAGCGGGAAGATTCCAGCTAATATGTTACGACACATGCTAGAGGCGGCGATCGCGGATGAGGCGTATCGGTGATATGTGTCGGCGAGGTAGTCGAAGACAGCGAGATAGATGCTAAAGATGCCCAAGGTGCAGGATCCAATGGCTATTGCTGGTGAAATCCAACTAATCTCCTGCCTCGAAGTCCATCCAAACCAAAATAGGCCGATAGGCAGGAAGATGGATTGGACACAGGGAGAAAGCAGACGTTGCTCCGGCGTGTTTGTCATTGTGCTACGCGGTAGCAGTAGGCGAGTAATGGGTGCCTGAGCCACAGCGAGGATAGAGCCGAGAATAGCTCCCACAATGACTGAAGTATAGACCGCTCCCACCTCTGTACTCGAGAAGTCGTACGTCCGCCTAAACACAAAGCCGATGCTACTGAACTGCATGTACAGTATACACCATGCAAATGACAACCATAATGAGAACCAGAAGACGACGGACTCGGTAGCGAGTAGCCGTAGAGGAAACGCAAAGCTGGTCCAAAGGATGCTGATGTCGACTTTCAAGGCCTGCCCTGAGCCGACGGCAAACAAGACCCGCTGCCTAGATTCCGCCCTTCTGAGTTTCTTGCCGTTCAACCACTGGCATTTCCTAGTCAGGATGACGTTGCTGCGAGTTTCCTCAAAGAAAAAGAATATGATTGTAGTAGTCACACCGATGGCGATAAGCTGGAGGTAGAATATCCAGTGCCATCCCAAGCTGTCAACAACAGCTCCACTGACCAGAGGGCCCATCCCAGTTCCGAACATAATGGACAACGAGTACAGCGTCATAGGCGTGTTGCGGTGCTCCTTGTGGTACAAGTCGCTCACGACTCCGCCAGTGAGAGCCGCGTAGACGGCCGCTCCGCAGCCAGTCACTAGACGAGAGACCAGCATCCCGGGATAGCTGCTCGTGACAGCGCAGCCTAGAGTGCCAAAGAAGAAGACCAAACCCGAGCCGACAAAGACCCAGTAACGCCCGTGTGCCTCGCTGACCGGCGCTAGAATCATGGGCGAAAAGCCGAAGCCAGCGACAAAGAGAGTGATCCCAATATTGTATTCTGTATCGGTGACGTGCCATCGCTGTCGAAGAGGTTCAGCGGCCAGCGCATATGCTCCAGCAGAGTAGGCGGAGAGCAGAGACGCGAGAAATGTACCGGACAGGACGACCATCTTCTTGCGCATCGGCCATGTGAATGGTGACTGGAACCTCTTGTTTTCGATCGCGTCTTTCTGCAAGACATCGGTTCCTTCAATTGCGTATCTTTGGAGCAAGCCAGAGAGGGAGAACTTCGGATCAAGAGCTTCGGGGCCGAGAGAGACTTGAAGGGCGACTCCTGTGTCGGTGTCTCCAATCTGGACGAAGGTGTGCGCGGGAAAGCCGTGGGCGGGTTCAGGTAGCGCTTCCTTCTCCTTGTCGATCCAGTCGAGTTCCGACACCGAGCTGCGTTCTGAAGGCGGCACTGTAGCCTCAATGACGCCCGCAGAGCTGACCGGTTCTACGGCTGAAGAGGCAGGCATTGTACAGAATAGAAACAGGCCCGAGGAATCGGTGGAGCACGAATACTCCTCTCATCTGCGAAACCACTATTCGGGCTTCTTTACGACATCAATGATGACTCTCCTGGCCTAGTTGAAGAAAACCAAACGCCGTCTGCCCGTGTCAGTTGCCCTAAGCATGGGAAACCCCGAACCAATGAAAGAACCGAGCCACCACGAGCAGAGTCTTCACCGGTTGGCGAATGATGAAGTTGTAAACTCCTTTGGTGTTTGGACAGACAGATTCTCAAGCATTACCCCACGTCAAGAAACTGAGAGGATCCAAGTGCAATGCCCGACCGGCCGTCAGAGCCGACACTTGCCCGCCCGCAAAATGGGGCAAAAGAACATCCGGACCTCGCTTGTTGGATCCACCGTAAAACGTCGTCATTACCAAGACTGCCGACGGGGACAGACGGACCAACACCGAATCCACATTTCGATCAGGTAATAGAATGGGAATGTCAGCTAAACCCGAGTCCGTCCTCCCGCGGCGGATGGAGGTTTGGGATATGGGGAATGGTCGGAGACTTCGTACCGCAGATAGCACGGATCGAGGAGGATTCCGCCAAAGGTCCCCTCAATGTGGCATTTGTTTTGTTCATAAGTTGGTGTGTTCTACTTTGAAGAAACAGGAAACCATTTATTCATCAAGTTCAGATGACACAGCTTTGAACCACATCTGGATAACAGCAAACTTTCTCCCTCCTCCATTCATTTCCCCTCACACTGGACCGGAAGAGTTGAGATGACAACCAAAGACCTGGTACCGGCACCTAGTGGCCCGGCTGTTGCTGATGTCACTGTCGACCAAAAGGCCAAAGAATGGGCTCGGGAGAAGCTGTCACAGATGACCTTGGAGGAGAAGGTATCACTTCTCACGGGCCAGGACATGTGGCGCACAAACGCCGTCCAACGTCTTGGTATCTCCCGGATCAAGACCTCAGACGGTCCCGTGGGTGTCCGCGGCGGTATCTTCACAGACGGCGTCAAGGCTGCCTCCGCGCCAACAGGGTAAGGCACAAGTGCTATCACTGGCTTTATGTGGCCAAGTTCAAGCTGATGTTGGTGGATGATAGTGTATCACTTGCTGCAACGTGGGACAGAAATGTCATGAAGGAAGTCTGTGAAGTTCTCATATCTGAAGCCAGGAGCAAGGAGGTAGATGTCCTCCTTGGACCAACTGGTACGTCTGACTAGAGGCACCTGTCTCTTCCCTCATTGTTCTGCTTCCGAGACCCAGTAATGCTGAGTGAGGAACAGTCTGCCTCCCTAGGACACCGTTGGGAGGAAGGAACTTCGAGGCTTATAGCGAAGACCCATTCTTGACAGGCAAGCTCGCTGCCACGTTCATCAATGAGTTGCAGAAGGCTGGCATTGGTGCATGCATCAAGCACTACGCTGCAAACGACCAGGAGAACCGCCGATTCTTCATCGACGAGAAGATCCCGGACAGGGCTCTCCGCGAGATCGCTCTGCAGCCGTTCCAGATCGCTATCCGAGAGAGCAATCCTTGGACTTTGATGACGGCCTACAACAGAATCAACGGCATCTACTGCTCGGCCCACGAGTTCCTCATTCAGAAAGTGCTTCGTGGAGAGTGGCAATGGGATGGTCTGACTATGAGCGACTGGTTCGGTACCAACGCTATTGTCCCCTCGCTGACAGCTGGGTATGGCCGCCGTTATTGAAACAGAGTGTCTTATTTTCAAGTCCATTATCATACTAACAGTGACCAGACTGGATCTTGAAATGCCGGGACCTGTGAGAAGGAGAGGCGAGCATCTAATCGATGCTCATAACAAGAGCCTCGTGGACACATCGTTCATCGATGCGTCGGCATCCCGAGTTCTCGAGCTCCTCCACAAGGTCGGCAAGAGTGACAAACCAGACTGGCAAGAAGGCCCCGAGGCTGCGGAAGATCTCCCCGAGCATCGCCAGATCCTGCGGCGGGCGGGTGCCGAGGGCATCGTCCTGCTCAAGAACTCTGGCAACCTCCTCCCCCTGGGCACACTCGATGGCAAGACGATCGCCGTCGTCGGCCCCAACGCCGCTCGGTCCGTGGCCACCGGCGGCGGCAGCTCCAACCTGGAGCCACACTACCGCACCACGCCCTACGACTCGATCAAGGCCGAGGTGGCCAAGAAGTTCCCGGCTGCCAAGGTACAGACGCACCGGGGCATCCTCACTCACAGGTACTTGCCTCTCGTCAGCCCCAACGTCATGAAGAACCCGGAGACGGGGAAGAGCGGTTTCGTCCTGTCGTTCTGGAGGAACCTGGAGCACAAGGGCGAGCCCTTCCAAGTCGAGAACCGGCCTAGCTCCAACTTGGTCTGCTACGACACCCTGCCTCCCGAGCTGACCACCGGGGAGCGGTACTCCTACCGCGGCAGAACCACGATTACTCCAAAGACGACTGGCGTCCATCAGTTCTCCCTGTCGTCGTGCGGCCCCGGCAAGCTCATCCTGGACGGCAATGTCATCGTCGACATCGACAGGCACTGGTGGTCCCCCAAGTCCGCCCTGTTCATGAGCTACGGCTCCCCGGAGGAGCGGGTGGACGTGCGCATGGAGGCCGGCAGGCAGTACGAGCTCGTCCTCGAGTCCGTCAGCCGCGAGCCCAAGCCGTACGACCTCGACTACATGGCCATGCTGGAGCGCGAGGAGGTGCAGGACGGAGGCCGCATCGGCTTCCTCGAGAACCCCGGCGACCTCGACGGGTACATGCAGGAGGCCGTCGACATGGCCCGCGCCAGCGACGTCGCCATCGTGGTCGTCGGCAAGGACCACGAGTGGGAGACCGAGACGAGCGACATGGTGTCGATGGACCTGCCCGGGCGCTCCAACGAGCTCGTCGCGGCCGTGGCCGAGGCGAACCCCAACACCGTCGTCGTGAACCAGACCGGCAGCCCCATCACCATGCCCTGGCTGGACCGAGTCCCCGCGGTGGTCCAGGCCTGGTACCAGGGGCAGGAGCAAGGCAACTGCCTGGCCGACGTGCTCCTGGGCGCCGTCAACCCCTCCGGGAAGCTGCCCATCACCTTCCCCAGGCGGATCGAGGACACGCCGGCGTACGTCAACTACCCGGGCGAGCACGACGTCACCTACTACGGCGAGGGCATCTATGCCGGTTACCGCTACTACGACTTCAAGAAGGTCGACCCTCTGTTCCCCTTCGGCGCGGGTCTGTCGTACACTACGTTCGAGTACAGCAATATCAGGCTGAACAAGGACATCCTGGCGCCGGACGGAGAGATCGAGGTCGCGGTCGACGTCACAAACACTGGCTCGCGAGACGGCAAGGAGATTGTGCAGTTCTACGTCACGCACATCAATCCCAGGCTTGGTCGGCCGCCGCAGGAGTTAAAGGGGTGGGACAAGGTATCTGTCCCTGCGGGCCAGACTGTCACGGCACGTGCTGTGCTCGACAAGGTCAGTGTTTCGTATTGGGACGACAGTGTCGACAAGTGGGTGATGGAAGGCAACGCCGAGTTGTACGTCACCGCAGCCAAGGACTCTCGGGACCAGGGGTTGTCAGCAAGTTTCCGCACCTCTGCCAAAGACTTCCAATGGGTCAACTAGAATGCATCTGTAAACGGGCCTGAGTAAATACGGTAGACTAGTAAATCCCTAAATAGATAGAAAGGCCTGCAATTTGAGACTCTTTTTTTTTGAGACTAGACCAATGCATCAAGAACCTCGGCATCTCGAGTGGCCGTGGGAGACATGCGCTGGGCAATATGCGTGATTCGCTTGCGGATTTCGGGAATGATCCTCCATTCGCTCGGGAGGGTGAAATGTAAAGCACCACGACGAAGTACGAATGCGAGTTGCAACTCTATGGCGAATAGGCTAACGTTCTATGTTAGCACGGACTGTTGAGAACAATTCTGGTGAGGGAGAGTGTTGGCTTACGTGCGACATGAATTGATAGGGTGCAGTAAGAGCACCAGGGGCTCATGCAGCAGTCCGCTGTTCACGGTAGACAAGAATGCGCAGCCAATGGCGGTCCGAGCCCCCAACTTGTCCTCATCCGATAGTAGCGATGGATCCTCGCAGTGGAATGCCCGATATACAAAAGGACGGTGAATGATGGACTTGGCGGAGTAGTAGCGGGCAATCAGATGCCCACGCAGCCTATCGTGGGGTGATCGAGGCTGGAAAGGCTGAGGCAGAGGTTGTTCCTGGTCGGGGATATAGTTCGAAAACTGCAGCCCATGAGGGAGACATTCTCGCCATTCTTCGATCTGCCTATCGAGTTCTTTGATCATGGAACGTGAGGCGGAAAGGAATGCCAGCGGCTTGTCGTTAGGCGAGGCAGCGTTATGGCCATTCTGGCTATTGTCCTCGGTGCTTTCTGCTCCAAGTCAGTGGGACATGCATGGAGTGTAACAAGACCATAACATACCGGAGCTATAGAGGTGGTAAAGAATGCGGTTCAGCAGCTTGCGCATGGATATGAGAGCCAGAAAAAAGAACTGATACTGAGCGTGATCGAGGCTGAACTGGTATTGAGCGTGATCGAGGTTAGCCTTGGTCTCGGGGACCAAGGGCAATGCCATGGTCCCAGCTAGCTTTCCGAGTCCGCTGGCTGGGAAATCAAACTCGGCAAGAATTTGACTGGGTTGGAAGAGTTAGACCTGGAAGTATTTTTGTTAAGTCTCTGGGGTCTTGGCAAAGTACCTTTCCTGGAGGTACGCAATCCAGAATAGTTGACAATGCTGTGCTTCTAATTTGGGCTGTCTGACAACAAATGTCAATCAATAATGCGGAATCAAAATGGCAAATTGAAAACTCAAGACTTACAGCGGTACTAAGATCAACACATCACAACACGCTCGGTGAATCACGTTCCATGCGTCATGCACTCTTAGCTTCGCGGAATAGAAGGTCCTGCTCTTCATGTCAGGCTACAGTCCGAGGGCTTTGGATGTGGATAGAGCTTACCCCATCAGCAGTAGGCACTGAACACTGACCCAGTTTGTATCCTCTATCTCTCTGAAGATGTCGTTTGCCAGGTTGAAGAAGCCGATCCCGACTTCCTCTTCTCCAGCTTGTGACCATTCGTCATGGCCGGAATAAAAGGCAGCGACAGACCCAAGTGCGCAGACGAGTAGTACGATACACGAACTAAAGTTCTTCGCAAAATCTGTCGTCAGGGCAGTAGTGTAGTCCGCTTCGAAAGTCGCCTTGTCGAGAACGACACAAGATGGATGAAAGTGGTCAAAGTAAAACCTGGTCAACAGGTTGATCTGAGACACAGATAGGCGAGAAAGCCAGCTCTGGTCTGTCGCTGGTGAAGCTAGGCACCGAGGAGGCGATGAAGAGCGTGACATCCTGGGCCTCCTCACCTCGAGTTCCATGGGGTACTGGAGCTCTTGCTCGCTAAGGTACAGGGGCGAGCAAGGCCATGTTAGAAGATGCTGCGGGGCGACAGAATGTCGGTGTGACAGGGACAGCTCGTCCCGGATCCGGCCTGTGTCGAGGAAAGGCGTCGGTGTGATGAACGTGGAGACATTGCCAGGCGAGATGGCTTGTGGGGAAAGGGCTCCTATAAGGCTGGGACGGGGGCTGGAGGCTGAGGGCGGGCCCGAGACGCTCTTGACAACTGGGTGCTGAAGCCGTCGAGAGTGCGCGTCAGACTGTTGCATAAGACCGGTTATGAAGCTCAATTTCTCGTCCATGCGCTGCAACGTCTCTGCCAGCTCGGCCACGGACAGATTCTTCCTGATAGTCGCGCAAGTGGGTTGCTCTCAGCATCTATCTATGCTCACGACCTTAAGCCCGGTCAACGGCAGAGGATACATACTTGGAGGCTACAGTCTCGATATAGAGGCACTCGAGGCCCAGCCTCGTACACCTCGAGCAGCGTGGCCTCTGCTCATCGCACTTGGTTTTGCGCCTCCGACAAGAGTCACAGGCCTTGGCAGCAAGCATTAGCATGAGGCAAAGCACGCGGCGCGCACAGAATTGGGAAAAGGCGGAACGACGTCACTACTCACATTGAGAGCCTGGCGGCGGGAGGGGTTGCCGGAGGCGCTCGCCTGTCCAGTCTGGTCGGCCATGGGCGGGATCACGCCCTGTCCCAGCGGTTCCAAGTCAGTCAGATGGTTGCTCCTCTTCGGAGTTTAGGATGGGGGCATGATGTCTAGCTTGGCTTGGTCTGGAAATATGGAGTCAATTGACAAGAACGTGAGTCCTTCTAGAATAGCCTAACGGAGAATAGAGATTCTAATTAGCGCGTGCGTGGCACCAGTGACGCCAGCAGTGCAGAATTGTATGCGGAGCAAGTAATTGCCGGATGCCGAGATCTGCATCAGCCAACCTCGAGCCCTGAATCCTGCATTTTTGATGGAGACAACGGTGAGGGGGTTTCATGGTCTTGACTTGAATCTCATGATCCATTGGGGACTGCCTTGTACAAGGTATCATACACTTGGTGCGCCAATTGAAGGCTTCCTTCCCTCTGGCTATAATTAGACAACTGTTTGTTTCGTATGGGAACTTGCCGGGACTGATTGTTCACCCTCTGTTCTCCTCACACACGCCGCTTTCGTACTTCAATCATGGCGCGGGGATTGGGGATGTTCATAGTGTTCATCCTCAAATTTACCGGCCCCGAGTCTTTCTTGAGCCGAAAATCGTAGTTGCGGAGGAATTCGACAACGAGAGCCTTGACCTCGTAGATGGCGAAGAATCGTCCGGGACAGGAATGCGGTCCATGACCAAAAGTCAGGCTATCCTAGAGGCTTGTCAGCATCCAGACGAACAGTAACGCAAGAGCACGAGATCATACCAATCCAGTTGTTACAGTCTGGTGCTTGGACTCGCGACCAGGAATTTCGCGCAGTCTAGCAAAGCGATTGCCGTCAAAGACTTCAGGACCAGGGTTGTTTGTCCCAGCATTATACTCGGGACTCAGGGTCTGGATATTCTCTGATAATCTAACGATGGCTCTCAGTCTCTGTTCCGTAACAGCTTTGCGCATACTAGACGGCACTTTATGCCAAACTTACGCTAGAGCACGAGTAGGAAAGACAACCCGTGTGCCCTTGGGAAGTTTCAATCCAGTCGAGAATTCGGCATCCTCGAGCACCTTGCGAGCTGGCGTGGCTATGAATTGGCAATGCTGAGGTGAGTATGCGGCAAGAGATAGCAGAGCAATGGAACCATACTGAGTGAAAGTCCATTCCATCTCTGGCTCTCCTTGATAAAGCTGTCAAGCTTTTTGAGCTTTGCAAACGTTGCCTTGTTGATGTAGGGGTTGCCGTTCTCGTCCAGGTCTTCGCCATTCTCAGCGAGGACTTGGTCGATCTCTCTGCGAAGCTCGTCGATATACTCGGGACGGGAGGCAAGATCAAATAGCACCTAGACGAGTCAATATGCAGGCCGGATTCATCCTGACCCCAGGAGAAGGAAGCTGACACGTACCATTGTTCCGGTGGAGCTGGTAGTGTGAATTGCCGCAAAAGACAACGCCATCTGATCCTTGCCAATACGAGAGGCGGTTTTTCTATGCGCTGGCAGATAGTTCAGCAACCAAGATATGAAGGTGCCCCGTTGACCAACTTTGGCCGGCCTTCCAGGGGCCTCCTTCTCCGCGTTGACTATCTCTGAAACCAGAGGCTTCATCCACTCCTTGGCTTTGTATAGATACCGTCTGGTCTTTTTCACCGAAGGCAGGAAGGGCGCTACAAAGGGAACCAGAAGCGGATTCCAGGTTCGGGATTCGCGCGCGACACTGGCGAGTGCCACAGTGTAGTTGATGCTGGCGTCTACCCATTCTTCATTGCGATGGAGAGGACTGCCAACGAAGACGCGACCACTGAGGAGAGCCACCATCCGCAACAAGACCGACAACAGGGGAATGGCATGCCACTCTGTAGAATTCCCCAACTCCTTTTCGAAGGCAAATTTCAGTTCATCCTGGAGAAGTGGTAGGATAGCTCCGATACTCTTTGTCAGATCTTGCCGGACCGTACGCGTCAGGGCACCGTCGTTTTCGCTGCCAAAGTCTGTCCAGTGGCCCATAAACAATTCGTAAGATTCGGCGTCTAGGGAAAATGACGACTTTTGTTTTGACTCCATGTAGAGAGATATGGGAAGGACCACTTGCGGTGGATTGGTCGGAAGGATGAACGGAGAGTCTGGATACTATAGGGACTGGCTGTGAGTGGGACAAGGAAACCGGCAATGATCCCTACATAGGATGCATACCTTCCTGAAACCCTCAAGAATAGCGGCTGTGAATTCCTTGTCGTATGGCGAGCCGATGACGGGGAATCCTAGCTTCGGGGTTCTTGCTCGGCGGAGGCCGCGCAGAAGTTGCTGGGCAATCCATGACGCCGCCAAGACCAGACAGACGCTCAATACCGCATAGAAGACTGGCATCATGGTCATGGAGGAAGATATTCGTCAAAGGGAGACGAGGTGTCTAGGCAGATTGAACTGGATTGGGATGTAATTTTGAGAGTGGCACTTGGTTCTCCCGCAATGAAGATGCAACGCGATGAGCATCTGCCTGAGGGGGTGTCTAGGACAAATACCCAATCTAGATTTTGGCAGTCACGCGCCCTTGGGATCAGAGGCAGGCAGGTCTGACCAATCGCAAGGAATTTTATGCAATGACTCAAGCCGGCATATAGAAGACACAATTCAGGCATGCTTGACGATTGAATCGATGGACCTCCGATAGGCCGGGTCAGTAGGGAGGTATTTGCTCGAGCACCTGTGCGTGGTGTTTCGGTTTCAGGGTTCCCGCTGCACGTCTGAGCCAATATGGGAACGATCTCGCTCAGCTGCACGTCGATCGTCGGATTGATCAAACGAAGCACAAACGCGTGTTCTTATTCGGATCGCTTTTTGATTTGCTTGGTGATAAACCCTGGACGTACCCAACACGTCACCCGATGCGCTGTGCTTGATCCTGGCCACTACAAGCACTCATTGTTCACCACTCTGCAAGATGTGCAAGCAACCATGCCAGCAATCTGGGCACTGCTCATTCAGCGACAGATGGGACACAACATTGAACCTACCAAGAGCGTGTTCAGGCAGTGCGGCTAAAGTAGCGGAGCGCCGTTGAGCTCACATCTCATCGGCTCTTTGCGTTCCGCTGCCTCGACACTGTGCATTGGCTTCATTCCACCATGTCTGGTCACTCTGATCCGCATCGCATCACTGCGTGTTCTGTGAGTACCTGGGAACTTTTTCTCAAGACTGAGGTTCAGATAAGAAGCTGACCGCATCCAGATCAAGCAGTGGCCGTTCTGAGCGATTTAATTGGTGCCAAGTGCGGTTCGGGTCACCCCACCTCAACGCTTACCTAAGTCGGAATTTGCAGGGTCTGCATAGCTCGACTTCTGATTGATCAATTCATCCATGATCAGAATTTCAACGTGACTCACTTTGCAGCATCACGCATCTCGCCGTTTCATCACCGCCTCTTGTTATTGAACGTGCCAGAGACACCCAGACACCGCCCACTTGTCAAATTTCCCATAGAGCTTCCACCTCTGTTCCGCCGCGACCATGGCCCCCACCGTGCTCCATCTCCGTGCCGAGACCAAGCCTCTCGAGCACCGCTCCGCCCTGACCCCCTCTGTCACCAAGAAGCTCATCGAGGCTGGCTACGTTGTCAATGTTGAGCGGGACCAGGAGCGCATCTTCGAGGACTCTGAGTTTGAGGCTGTCGGAGCCAACTTGGTCGAATGGGGTAGCTGGAGGAATGTTCCCAAGGAGCACATCATCGTTGGCCTGAAGGAGCTCCCCGAGGAGGACTGTGAGTGTCGATGTGTTACCAATTCGGCATGTCGATCCAACTAACCTGGTTTAGTCCCCCTCATACACACCCACGTCCAATTGTATGCGGTGATACCCTCATGCACCCCCGTAGAAACCCATTGACTAACTATTCACAGCGCGCACTGTTTCAAGGGCCAGGATAACTGGGCCACGGTCCTCGGCCGCTACAGCAGCGGCGGTGGCACGCTGTTGGACCTCGAGTTCCTCGAGAAGGACGGCAGGCGTGTGGCAGCCTTTGGCTACTGGGCGGGATTCGCGTAAGCTTGTTGTCCTGGTCTGATCCTGAAGGGAACTTGACGATCGGGTTGGGTCGGCTGACAATTTCGACCAGTGGTGCTGCTCTGGCTATCCAGAACTGGGCGTGGCAGGCTACCGAGAAGGGCGACTTCCCCTCTGTCAACACCTATCCCAACGAGACTGCCCTCGTTGCTGATGTCAAGAAGGCCTATGCCAAAGGCCAGGAGAAGACCGGCAGGACACCCCAGGTGATCGTGATCGGTGCTCTGGGTCGATGTGGCCGTGGTGCCGTCGACATGTGCATCAAGGCCGGTATTCCCGCAGACAAGGTTCTGAAGTGGGATATGGCCGAGACGGCTCCTGGTGGTCCCTTCAAGGAGATTCCTGAGAGCGACATCTTCATTAACTGCATCTACCTGTAGGTTCATGCTTGTGTATACGTCGTACTTTTGCTCGGAACGGCGGAAGTCGTGAGTTTTGGGCTGCGAGACTAACAGATGTTCGAATAGGAGCACCAAGATCCCGCCGTTTGTCACGGTTGACAGCATCAAGAACACTACCGACCGCAAGCTATCAGTCATCTGCGACGTCAGCGCTGACTCTACCAACCCCCTGACTCCTGGTAGGTTCCGCTTTGATCACTACCAAGTATGCCATTTCTGATGAATATTCCTAGTACCCGTCTACAAAATCACTACGACTTTTGAGAAGCCCACGACCATGGTTGAGGGAGTTGACCCTCCAGTCAGCGTCATCAGCATTGACCATCTGCCCAGTCTTCTGCCTCGCGAAGCATCAGACACCTTCAGCCAGGATCTGCTGCCCTATCTTCTCACTCTGAACGACTGGAAGAATGACCCGGTCTGGGCTGGTGCTGACAAGCTGTACAAGGAGAAGGCCGCAACCCTGCCCCAGTAAATGTGGACTTGTCTGCATGGTTTCACTGAGCACCAATCTGGATTTTATGGTGAGGTGAATCGCTGCCGGTAGAGGCAACGGGGAAAATATTAGACTCGAGTTTAGAGTATTCTGCCCAGGCTTTGGGAGATGAAAAAAAAAACGAATAGACAAAACCCGTGGTTTCCTTGCCTGGGCGTGTGCCTCACAATCCTCCGTGTACCCACTGAACGGGCCACTGCTCATCACTGATATGGTGGGTGCCATTGTCGCAGAAGAAATGCTTAGATGTCTCAGTCAATCGGGTAAACCATGTCGTACAAAGCTGTATTTGCCGTGTGGGTGTTCGGAATCCGAACCCACCTGACCTCGGGGTCACCAGATCTCGTTGTAGCGAGAAACCTGGATTCCCAAGCCACTGTGACACGAAAGTAAGAGATGAATCTTGACTGCAGCTCTAGTTGGTCTATTGTGTGAAAGAACAAGAATTTCCGTTGAGGCTTGATGCAGGTCGGGGATAACGTTGGCAACGGTAATGTGTCAAGCCAATCGTGCGTAGAGGAGGCCCGCGAGAGCAAATGGTGTGTGTACGCGGAATTGGTCTTCATCAGTTTGTGAAGAGTAGATGTGTGGCCCAGAGCTGGCCGTCAGATTCACTTATATTGAGTGCAGGGAAAACACTGTTCTCGATGCTCACACATGCCCCTTTTTGTCCCGCTAGATAACTCTCTTGTTGAGCAAGCCGACATCTATCATTTTACTATGCACATCAAACACGCTCTTGTCAGCCTCGTGGCCGCGACTTTGACCATGGCCGATGCCAACGCCATCCAGGCTCGGGCCTCGGCCAGCAGCGCCCAACTGCCCACTTCGCTCCAGCAGCCTAGCCCGACCCCATCCCAGTCGGCGACCGCCACCGCAGGCTGCAAATGCGATTCTGGCTGGCCCCAGGGCCAGTACTGCGGCTGGTGCGGCCCCGTCCAGAACGGCGTGAGCGGCGATGTCTACGAGTGCGGCCCGAACGGCGAGTGCCACCACTATGGACATCGCGACAGCTGCTCGGGCGGCAAATTCTGCCCCTGCGGCCCATATATCCCTTGCTAAGGGTTGTTTGGGGACTACATTTCACTCTCTGGGGGATGGTATTTGGTTTTACTTGGTTGGTCTTGACTCTTTGGGGCCACGTCACTCTTTGACACGCGATGTCGAGGTCAAAACCTCGTTGCTATATTTCATTCAGGCGGACTGGAAATTCTCATGTCTATTTGCTCTTGAAGTAGAGAAACTCAATCAACTCCGCTTCACGGCCTTCCTGTCAAGCTGCCGCCTCTCCTCAACATAGTGCAAGAAGTTGAGCGCATAGTTCAGGTGTGACTCGTCCACGCTGTTGAGCCTCCGCCAGCTCTGCACCGCCAGCTCGCCGTACCTCTGGGCGTTCCCGAGGTCGCCGTCGTCAAAGTAGATGTTCTTGAGGATGTCGTAGAACTCGGCCATGAGCGGCCGGAGCCCTTCCCTCTCCGTGACGTCCAGCAGCTCGTGCGCGAGCTCGACGGCCGCGAGCGTCTGGCCCGTCTCGCTCGCGTCCAGGAGCCGCCGCTGCAGCCGCCGGATCGAGTTCCGGTTGTCCTCGTGCGCCGTGATCTCGTGCGTGTTGCCCCGGCACAGGGAGCACGTGCACCGGAAGCCCCAGTTGTCGAGGAGCTGCTTGCGTCGTCCGTCGTGGGACGTGGTCAGGTGGGCGTCTTGCGCCGGATGGAAATCAGCAATCAAGTCCTTTTGACAACAGAAACAATGAATTGCTCCTTACAGCTGATGGTGATTTCTTCGCCCGGCTGGATGTCGCGGTAGGTTACGAGTTCCAGCGTCAGTGTCCGTTGCGAGAATCGGTAGAACGCACTAGCATACTCCGGGTTAGGTAGTGAATCTTAGACTGAGAAGAATGGCTCAACTCACTTGGGGGCACAAGCATGGTTCACTCTCTGTAAATCGAAGAAGTCAGTAAATGACATGGTCAACAGAGCAATCAAAGGTAACTTGCCGAGAATTCGGGATACAGTCCCAAGTGAGGCTCATTGTCTCCAGTATTGAACGAGCAAGTGTTGGTCCCCAAGATGTCGTCAATCATCTCCCCGCCAGTGCTTCTAGACAAGTCGTAGACAAGTTTCTGGGTGGCCTCTGGCAGGCGAGCAATGGCCTTCTTCAGCAAACGCCGGCGAAAGTGGGCTTTGGTGTCCATCAAGAACGAGGTGCTGACAATCAGTGCCGGGAAGTCGAGCATCACGATCTCCTCCTGCTTTATCTTCCGTTTAGCTACTAAACCTTTGCCTTTTCCCGGAACATCCTGGATCTCGTAGGCCGGCCCGTCGGCAGTGGATACCGGCCCTGGTGTGTACGACCTGTTGCCGAGTGCTCCATGGCGAGGCAGTTCCTCCATCGCATCTGCACCGATAAGATCGGCGGCAGTTACCGGTTTGGTGATGATGCTGGTGCCATGCCCATCCCCGAACGATGAGGAAGTATATAAGCAATGAACCGTAGGGGCGTCCTCGGCCGTCTTGCCGTCTATGCACTGAACCGGATGTGTCCATGGAGCATCTTTCAGCTGGGCTGGGCTATCTAATAGCGGTGGAGGGCAGCGGAGGCGATTACCACGATTCAGTGGCGAGCTCTGCAGATTGAGGCATTGCCCTTGGGTATTGATATCAGCTCCTACCTCCTGGCCATTGGCAAGGATACTCCCAGAGCTCGCGATGATGAGTGCCAGGTGGAACGCCCGTAGTGGAGTTGATAGAGGAGACATCTGGATCATAAATGCCGAATCACGATATATTATGCTTTGAAGGGTGTCCAGAAACACTTGGGGAGCAAATTTGGCAGAACCATGAACGGCAGGTTGTGCGAGGCTATGTTGAATAGTCCAGGCACATAGGAACCACGCTGTTCACTTCTTTTCTGCAACAACCTGGCATTCGGCTCTCCGTTTCAGACTATGCCCGCAGATTAATTACAAATGGAGAACCAGTGCCCAGTAAACTGCATAGACGGGGCCAATGAATGCGGACCGTCCTCACCGGTTAAAATGAAGGCTGTCATCCGGGTCGGATGCGGCGAGATGGCTCCGCATTTTTTTAAACCTGCCAATGGAACCGCGCTTTCTTTGGAATAGTGGCCGCATCGCGGAAGGAGATGAGCATTGACGCCAATATTGATGTAAGCAAGGAGATAACTATCACGCTGAGTTGCGCTCGCCTGATTGAAGACTTGCTCTCAACAGCAATTGACAAAGCAAACGAAAGTGACATGTGTGCAAAACGGCTTGAGAACCAAGAGATCTTGACATGCGGTGCTCAGGGTGAGGGCTGTGCTGCAACACCTTGCAGGTAAATCTCCAATGCTCTCTCGTCGGCCTCGGAGATGCTTCTCTGAACGTTCAACGCACGTCGGATCACGACATTGGCCAAGGCAGGGTCAAAGGATGGTTTGAGGAGCGTGCCACCCAAGGCGTCCGAAATGGAGAAGTAAGCGACTAGGTGGTGAGTGTGCGCTCGATAGTCAATCTTGGTGGTACTCTTGTACATAGAGGCCGGTGAGATGCCTTTGACAGTACAATTAGTCAGTCGATTGGGTCAGGGAGAGCGGTTTGCACGGAGTTCTGGGGCAGTCCTGACCGTTGATCTGAGTAGGAGGCCGGAGTGGTGCCACTTCCAAACCACCGACGTGGCTTGGTGGCCCCCATTCCCTCCCATCTTTCCATTCGCGTATGCCAGAAGAGAACTCTTCGTAGACGAAGACATTTCCGGAGCTGACCACTTCATCTTGAACCGAAGACAGCGGCGGTGTGCTTGCGTGACTGAGCTGGCCGCTCAGACAAGCCTCTATCAGGATCAAGGCCTCCTTAGCCGACGAGACGTGGCCATGATAGGTCGGCATAAGCAAGGGTCTGGGTGGCCTGAGGGCAGACATCTGGTCGGATTGACTCGAGTATAACGGGTGTATTCTGGCTGCTATTGTGGGTTTGAGTCTCACGACTTTTCTGCACAAAAGGTATTCGTTGGAATAGAGAAGGTGGCATAGGTAGCAGGTCATTGAGAGAGAACAGTATTTCTTTAAACAATTTACATCTTAGATGTTGAGGAAGCAAGAGCACTCCGTTTTGACACACAGACGATGAAGAGGCAAGAGCACTCAGCAGAGTCCCTCGCAATCGGATTACTGTCACTGCACGAGTTCCGTAGCATTTATTTGTCATCCATGTTCGCCTCGATCTGGGAGCTCTGAATTCTCGTCAAGGTTGTTGGGCGTCAAAGGGTCCTTATCCGCTTCTGGCGACTCTGCTTGACCGAGGCGCAGATCCCGATATTTCACATTCAGACTTACAGGTAGTCGTACTCCAGCCTGAAGGTTGTTGTTCCCCGGAGCTACCAATACTTGCTGTGGCGATTTGTTCTCCCTTGTGCCACATCACTTCACTTCATGCATGGCAGTTGGCCTAGCCCGGGCCGGGCCGTAAGTTCACCTGTAGAATATCTGATTGGGCTGCTAAAAAAGCACGTCAATGCACCGGCTGGGCTGACACCTAATAAAGGTCGAATGAGAGGCGGTAATGCAGCCGACGGTCATCCAGAATGACACCCTATCAAAGCTCAAGCCTCAAGTCAGCTGTGTTAGGTGATCAGTGCATTGATCGTCGTTTGAGGAATGTAGTCCGTAGATCGAGATTCAGGCGCGCCAATGAATCGAGCCCTTCTCCTCCAAACAAGCTCGATCTACGGAACAAGGGTGACATGGGTTGTATGCGGGCAAGGGTCAGCAGGTTCCTGTCCGACCTCTCGTGGTGCACGGAGCCGCCTCCGTGGTGGCGCGAGCCCCCCCCCCCCCCATTGATCAGATCCGTGCATCTAATCAGATCCGGGTGGGAGACAGAGGGTTCAATCAGTTGGACATGCTTTCTTTATTGGGGCTCGGAATAAACTGCCATGTTGAACGAAGTGCTGCCCGTCACGCAGTTCCTGGGATGTGAGACACTTGCCTGTCGTCCCGAATTCCTCTTCCCATACCTTGGGTCCACAGTGCAACGCTGAACACCGAACTTCTACCTGAGAGCACGATTCGAATTGCTGTAGTGCATATGTTTGAACCCCCCCCCAGAAGCACGTTGAAGATAGATTCGGACGAATTCATCACTATCATAGCTCGGCGGATTACTAAGAAGTCGTGATCAATTGGCGCGATGCTGATGCTTAGAAATCTAACTCTCATGATGTGGTGCTTAGAAATCTCTCTCACAATTGCACACTGGCACGGATGAGACGACCTCTTTGACATATGACGGGCGTACCACCCCAAAATTTTGGTCTTCAATTGTAAAACGAGGCGGTGGGCTGTAATGCTGAAACACAGTCGCCTGTAAACTCGATATACACTTTGAACTGTAGGCCCTTCTAGTGAGTGTGCCCGGCCTCAACAACATGGCTCCGATCAACATTGGCATCATCGGCCTGTCGTCATCGGCCGTCACGTCGTGGGCCAGCCACGCGCATCTCCCGTATCTACTCTCTTCCCGTGGCCGCGCCAACTATCGAATCGTCGCTCTCTGCAACTCGAGCGTGGCGGCTGCACGAGCGGCCATCGACCACTACGGGCTGGACCAGGGCACAGCTGCATACGGCGATCCCGAAGATCTCGCTGCAGATTCCAATGTGGAGCTCGTGGTTTGCTGCACCCGCGTCGACACGCACTACTCTCTTACGCGACCCAGCCTTGCTGCGGGCAAGTCGGTCTTCGTGGAGTGGCCATTAACCCACGACATTGGATCCTCTCGGGACCTGGCCAATCTAGCACGCGAGAAAGGGGTGCGCACCGCAATTGGTCTCCAGAGCAGGTTGGCGCCTTCAGTGGCCAAAGTGCGAGAAATTGTGCATGGAGGAAAGCTGGGCAAGGTTTTGAGCAGTGAAGTGCTGGCAGCAGGCGGCACCATTGATCGTGAGACCGTTGCCGAAGGGCTCAGATACTTTACCGACAGAAAGGTAGGAGGGAACGTCTTCATGATTGGCTTCGCGCACCGTGAGTATGCCATCTTCGGCTCTGGCTCTACTGGATGTCCAAGAGGTAGCTGACAGATGGCTACAGTCTTCGACTTTGTGCAGTCAGCGCTAGGGGAACTCACGGATGTGCAGAGCCAGCTGCAGCTTCAGAGGCCAACGGTCAAGCTCCGAAACCCGAGCACCAACACAATCGTTGAGACAGTGACTTCCGACGTTCCTGATCTGATCATAGCCACAGGACGACTGCAATCGTCAGATGTGGTCGCTCACGAAGCTACGGTGCTCGTTCGCTTCCGCCGGGGTCAGCAGTTCAAGGGCGAACCGGCCCTAACCTGGCATGTCAACTGCGAGAGGGGCGAAATTCGCGTGACATCCTACGCAGGTAGCTCCCTGGGAGCTAGTGCACATGCGGAGGCTGTGAAGATAGAGATCCACGACTTTGCGACAGATGAGGCGGAAGAGATGGACTGGGACTGGCCAGCATGGTTGGAGGAAGAGAGGATTCCCCTCACCGGGGCCAGTATTGCGGCACTGTACGAAGAGTTCGCTAAAGGAGACAAAGGCTCGTACCCTACCCTGGCAGATGCATTGAACCGGCATGAACAGCTAGACCGCATTCTGTCCGGGTGGAAAGCTTAGTAGCTGGTGAACTGTAGCTTTCTCTGAACTCGGTGCGAGCAGCCGAGACCACTTGGTTCTTAACACGATCGAGTCTTCATATTTCCTCCACAGCTTGCATGTTTGATGTCTCAAGCTCGATCTCAGACCCGCACCCAAGAGTTTCGGGATCCTTGATAGAGGTTTGCCACCTTGACTGTAAGCTGAACCCTTGCGTTGGGCGTCAATGCTCCGCCGATCCCTTTCAGACCCTGGGAATGGCACATTTCTCCTTGACCCGGAGGCCTTTCTCAAACTGTTGACTCAACCTGTTGAGACACAAGAGGAATCCTTCGTGTCGTGTGGCGAGTCGCGGTCTACATTGCATTGTAGTAATGTTCTTATTGGGCGTACGAGAGCCGGTGGCTTGGGCAAGCTGCTAGGGTGCGGCAAGTAGGCAAGGTAGGGCAAATTCGCACACACGAATGCTGAGACCAGTGCATGATCTCCCGCCAGTGCAACGGACCATGGCCGGCCCTCCCCGTGAGTGGCGTGGCGCGCCCAGCCGGCTGGAGGAGCCGATATCTGGAGACCCTGGTCTAGAGCTCGGAGCAGGGCCAACGACTTCCTCTCGTCGTCAAGTCGACCAGTGTGTGCAAAGATACCATCGACTTTACATTTACATAGGTAGCCCTGGTTGGGATTTCTAGGAGTGCTTGTGGGTTCAGGGAAATTTCGTTGAGAAAAAAAACCGGAATTAAGGCTTGTTGGTGGCGAGTTTTCTGCAAGCCGAAAGTCCGGAATGCCTGTCCAATTCGATTCTGCGCACCCAATCATCTGGAAGAAGTAATACCGGCTGCCTCCTGCATACCAGCCTCCAATTTATAACTACTTTCTGGACACGGATATGGCTGCTTAGGCACATATATCACGCTGCCAGAGTATCGTGTGTAGAAACCAGGGCTTGGTCGCTGAACGAGACTCCCGGATCCAACTGATGTGGTGCGCTCACCAAATTTGAAAAGAGATGTCCAGTGTACGATGTTTACTCGTGCATGCAGCAGCAGCCAATAGATCGTCTCTATCGACCACCAGGTTTCAGTGTTATCTGGTCCCGTTTGGAAGATAAAACGAGTGTCTGTTTTGAGGCTCTCTGATAGAAGCAACTACCAGTGAGGCTATTGCCTTGTCCAGGCCTGTCTGCTATATGTACGATATCGAAACGCCCAAGAATTGGCACCCCAGTGTTCACATCAGCTCCGTCTCCGCCTCACCCTGAGAGTATGCCACATCGGAGGCGCCATGCTCCCCACAAACCACTTGTTGTCCGGCCTCTCCGCGATAGGCTCAATCTCATAATATCTGGCGATGTGTGCAAGCGTCAGCTTGAGCTGGTTTGCCGCAAAGAACCTCCCGGGACTGTCAAGGGACTGTCAGTTCCACAAGCACTGTCAGAAGTCGGATTACGCATGCATGAGATTCTTACCAGGCATTAGGACCGTGGCTGAACGCCAAAAAGGTCAGACTCGTCGACACCAGCGCCTGCGGCTGACCCTTATTGCTCTTGCCCTGTCCACCTCTCCGGCGACGACTAGCCCCTTCGTCGCTCTCGTCGCTCCCGCTCAGGCTCAGCGAGGCCTCACCAGAAGAAGAAGACGACGACGGAGAAGAGGAGGACGAAGGACTGACGAAGCGGAACACGTCGTACCGCTCCGCCTCGCCGTAGATCTCCTCGTCGCGGTGCACGCTGTACGCCTGCACGCCGACCTTGGTGCCCCGCGGCAGGCTCGTGCCGTCGGGCAGGACGCAACCCCCCGGCGCCGTGACCATCTTCATGATGCCGCGGGCCACGAAGCCGTTGAGCCGCATGCTCTCGCGCAGCGCCGAGTCGACGCGCGTCGCGCGCGCCAGCGAGGCCTTGCTGCCCCACGCGCTCCTCGCCCTCTCCTCTCCCCCCTCCTCAGCCTCGGCCTCGGCGGCGACGAGGGCGACGACCTGGTCGCGCATGGCGTCGAGCCACTCGGCGCAGTGCGGGGAGGAGGCCAGGTCGAAGATGGTGTTTGTCAGGCTGATGACGGAGGACTGGATGGCGGCGAAGCAGAGGCAGGCCAGGCGCCGGGCGATGACGGTGTCTGTGAGCTCCGTGGGGTCCCAGTGCGCTTGGGCGTGGTCGATGGCCCATTGGATGTAGTCGTTCTGTCATGGAGATCATTGTGGTTAGGAGCGCAAAACATGATGAAGAATGTGGGACGTGATTTTCTTACCGGCTTCTTGTCATCGTATAGGGGCAATTTCTCCTTTTCGTTCACCGAAGCGAGGCGTTCCCTGATGGACGGCAAAACGAACTTGGCAAGAGTTTTGTACTGGAGATAATCGTATATTGTGAGGATAGGGCCAAATAGACTATAGCGAGTTAGTATAGATCACTGATGGAGACTCTGCTTGAGCCTGAGACCGGTGAGGGGAAAGCACTCACGGCTTGAGAAAACCCGGAAGTAAGTTGAGGCCGGCAGCGGACACAACGACATTTCGATCAAAGTTGCGTGCACTCTTCAAGAACCCCTTGTTCTGGCACAGAGACTTGCCAACGAACACCCTCGTGGAGAGCCTCGAGATGGTGTCGAGCATAGTCTCGTATATGTGGACCTCCTTCCAGTTCTCGGTATCGGTGCCCCAGTTGGCGATGAAACAGTCGTTCAACTCCTCCAGAATGTCATCAGCGAAGCTGTCCAGCCTATGGGTCAGCTCTCGCTGTATGACCTGAGGATGAACGGGCTCCCGGACGATGTTTGGGTGCAAAAAGGTATGGTCTGCCTCCAGAAATTGCCTATTGACCTCAGTCTGGCTCATGACAGAGTCGGGCTGCTCAACAAGCCAGCGAGCTTGTGAGAGTGGAAGGACGACCTCGGGGCCAGTCAGGATGTGCGGCAGCACATATGCTTGACCCTTTTTGGAGTACTGTCAAACCATCAGCAACCGGCTTATACTGTGACGACGCTTGACTTGTTGCAGAGTATCTAATCTGACCTCTGTATAGCCTTGGTCCAGCAGCCTTTTCAGACCGAAGATGCTGGTCAAGTTGGCACGAGCCCGTGAGAGACGGCCGCTGTTCGGGCCCACGCCCGCCCACGGCAGGTGAGCCGGAATGCCAGCATCGGAGACGAGCCGGCGAACAAGGTTTGCGGCCACAATGAGCGGGATGAGCACGGCGGCGGTCACCAACGAGCCGCATAGTAGTGTTGGGGCAAAGTATACTAGGAAAGGCATGGCCGCTCTGTCTGCTCTGATCGTACCGCATCAACTAGGTAAAGCAACTCCACAGAGACGCGAAACATGATCTAGCGAGAGCCCCTAAGACCTTGAACCCATAATGAAGATTTCGAGTGTTCTTTAAGAGGATGGCTTTGCTTCAATGTTTGCTTGACGTGCCCGACCCCAATCCACCATCAAGTAACAGACTGGTGTCACACCTCTAGGTGCCGAGTCAGTCCCCGAGCACGTAAAGTTCTATTGTCTCAACTCGGAACGGGGAGTAGCCGAAGATGGTCACCCACAAGCCTGAATATTGAGATTTTGAGCTTGAACCCTCGGAAGACGACAGCCAAGAAGTGAGAGATGACAGCGAATATTACCAAATAGCACTGCGTACAACACCCTCTTGCACAATGTGAGTGGAACCCGAGGTCGTGCGAGCATTCTAGGAGATATTTGGCAAGGTATGACGAGTATCAAGACACTAAGAAACTAGGCTCGCACTTGAAGTTACGGGGTCAATGTCGGTTGCCATTTTGAGCAGACACCTCCAAGTCCAAAAACAAGGTGGATCATGATCAGAACTAGGGAAGCAGGGGGAAAAGAGGCTAGACGGGATGGGGTGGGCAGCATCCGCGACGCCTCACTTTACCGGCTACCTAAAGTAAGGTAGGTATATGACAATATCAAGTAAAGACTCTTTCCTCACCTTCCCAAGCAAGGCAGAGCTGAAAATGACAAGACTATTGAGCGTCTCGTGATCGGATATTTGGTACCAAAGAGGGGATGGCTTGCGATCCATGGAGGAAGCCATAGACAGCACACAGTCCCACTTGGGCATGGCCGTGCTTCTCGGGGACCATATCCAAGGAAGCCGTTGAGTGGGAAAAGACGTTCAGCGGCCGGACCGCAAGCGGCTAAGCTGCTTGGGACGCTTTAGCTCTGCGGTCCGTCTATCTTGGACATACTGCCACACTGGAGCCTCATTGGTTAGTGGGCAGGAGCGACAATTCCGGAAGAGATTAGGCCTTGTTTGGTCAGGAATGGAGGCTGGACAAGAGATAGGAGAGAGTGTCATCCGTGGGGTGGCTCTGTGGCTGCGATATGGAATATGAATCGTGCAATGTGACGTGTCGGATGCGGACGTAGGGAGTCGAGATGCTGACACGGCGGAGAGGGAATGTTGGCGTGGAGGCTCCTCCGGACATGTCCAGCAGCATCCACCACATCATATGCACAGGCGAATGCGTCTTATTCCCAGGGTCCCAGCCGGCTGCACCTGCTCTTCCGCCTCCTCTCGGGGACCAGCGGGCACCGATCGACAGTGCTAAGAGCGAACGGCTTCTTGTCTGGCTGAGTCTGGGTACCTAGCGTATGCCCTTGACGAGGAACACTCACCGACCAGGCGCTGCCCTTCCAGTTGAAGATACCTAGTTGGATCGAGTCTCCGATGCTGTAGGGTGTGTGCGTCCTGCTGCTGCTGCTGCTGCTGACGTGCGTCTGTCTGTAGCTGGCTGGCCAATCGGCGGTTTGCAGAAGCAGCATTGTGATGGAAATCAGAGCCAAGCCATCGATCGGTGATTCGGCACAGCCAAGTTGTGTGCGCGATCGCCAGCTGAAGGTTTCGGGGGAAGGAGGGGCGCAGGCCGCGCGAACAGGGTGTGCCGCCCTGCTGGGACAGCTGGAGCCTTTGGGACCTCGAGGATTCAATCACCTGCAGGACCGAGCAAAGACAGCCCAAGGGGCACCCGCACACCACCACAGATCGCAATTTCGTGCTGGATCGCACATCACACCCTCTGCCACTGCTGCAAGGGGAGAACTTGGAAGCTGATGACGGGTGATTGATCTCGGAATTATGCAGCATCAACCGCGCGAGACGCGCCTCTGCACATCGGCAGATGGACCGTTAAGATGAGGATCAGAGGGGTTGTTCATCTCGAGGGTCATCTCGAGGGTCATCTCGAGCTCTCGAGATGAGATTTCATGTTTGAGATGCATGCTACCCGATGTGACGTATTCTTGGGTAAAGTACGCACCCAACTTTACTTCTCATTCAGCCAACGCCCCAAAATCTCGCCAAGGGAGCCAGCGCCGGGGGCGCCACTAGCACATCGTTTGCGGCCTGGGCCTGGGACCCGTCATCTAGTCATCCCGCCTTCAGCTCTCGACTCCTGGTCCCTGTCTTGCCTGTCTTGCCTGTCTCTTGTCAATCACGAAAGTTTGTCTGGGTGGGTTGCAATGTGGCGGCCATCTCGCTTGATGTTTGCTTTTTCCATCACTTGTCCCCTCTATGGTCTTGTCTCCTCGATGCTACTAAAGTATTGTCACCCATTGGAGTAGCTTGCTCCGAGACAAAAAGCCTCACCCCGAGTCGACTGCCTCGTACTTGTGCGGAGTATTTGGGACTAGAGGGGCAAAAAGCAAAGTCGTCACATCTCTTCCAAATCAAACCTCACTAAACTTTCTCACCCGGATCCTGCTTGAATTCCGCCCTGGGCGTACAGCCAGTGTCTTGCATGTGAAGACGGACCAAAGATCGGGCGCCACCAGCATGGTACTGACAGCTGCTGTCGTGTAACCGCCCTGCAAGAGATCGCCCGTCTCTGCTGGATCTTGACACCTCTCCGCCGGTCAGACATGAACTGGGCTTGCGAGCTATTCAATCTTGGCTGTAAAGCTGCTCCTATGCCACCTGAAAGGCAGACCGAGCCTCCTCATCTCGCTCCCCCGTGATAGGCAGAATTGACCAGCGCCACGCCTGAGCGCCAAGGGGCACAGAGAATATCTCAAATTGTTCCGTGCGGCGAGCGCCTACAGACGATCCAGACCGTTGCCCATCTCAGCCTCCTGATGACGAGACCGCACACCACCTCCGGTGACAAACCAGTAGCCCGTCGCCGTTTCCCTCCCCTCCAAGTAAAACTAATCACCGATGTGCTCACATCTCAAGCCCAACCCTCCATTCCTCATACCCCTGTCGACCTGAAAAAAGATCAAACCTTGATATGAGCAAGACTTGCAATGCTTATGGCTGAACTTTGCCGGATAGAAGAACGACCTACCTGCAGGAAGGGGGCAGTCCACTAGGTCCTAGTCCTCCCGCGGGTCACAACCCGGCCAAGATGCCCGGTTTGTTGTTGAACTTGTTTAGCCTCGCATCTCCATCTCCATCTCGGCTCGCCTTGCTAGTGTCTTCCCGCACCGGGGCTACTCTCTTCTCTTGCATGTCTCCACAGAGCGAAGTGGACTACGGGCACACTTGTATTGTCGTGAGAACCTTTGGGATGGCTACAGCGGCAACTACTACATTGTCGTCGGGCAGTGCCTTGCTAGTCTCCGTTCCATAAGAGCGGGCCATCCTGTCTGCTGTCCCTGGTGCCTCTACTCTGTCGAACATCCATCCATCCATCCATATCTTTGACATCCTCGACGTAGACTCTCTCAGCAGCGGGCCTCACAAATCTTACGCACAATGACCAAGCTCCTCGCCCTCCTCCTCACCCTGCTCGCGACGGCCGCCTCCCTGGCCGGCGCCGTGCCGGCAGACACCCCCCGCGGCCTGGGCATCCCCCTCCTCGACGGCATCCTCGACCCGGTCCTCGACCTCGGCGCCCTGCCCCCGCCCAAGCTGATCCAGACCGGCAGCCCCTCGCCGCAGTGCAAGGCCGTCAACGGCGGCCAGCTGCAGTGCTGCCGCGCCACCGTCGCCGGCGACATCCAGCTCGTCGTCTGGCTCGCCGCGCTGTACGGCTACAAGCTCAACCCCAACGACATCAACGGCATCAACTGTGAGTTTTTCCTTCTTTCTTTTCTCAAATTTCGAAATCGACCTCTCTTATGGGATGTCATGTGTGCTGACATGGGGAACCCACCCTCTTGTCCAGGCGACAACAACCTGGATGCTTGCCCCGGCGTCAAGGTCTGCTGCCAGGTCACTGCTCTTGTAAGTCGCATCTGGGCTCCCAAAGTTCCCCGCATGGTGCTCCCCGTGCTGACCTCCTTCTCCCATCAGTCGCCTCTCCTCTCCCTCTGGTGCCAGGACCCTTAGGTCATGGTTTGGAATTTGTCCTCTGTCTCCGGCTTGGATCCGGACAGGTCGAGTGACGTTCAAGCATGGATATCCTAGGATATCAGGCGTAATGCGGAGGACTCGTCAGACGGTCGAAGACTCGAAGTTTTCGTGTAGCGTTTCTTCTTGGGTAATCCTAATGTGACATTGAGCTGCACAGTAATGAAATGAAAGACAACGCCTGTACCGCCACCGCGGGTTCTCTACCATGCTTTGGTTTTTATATATAATACATCTTTGCCGTTGCCAAGCTCCACGCCGTGGGAATGATGAATCCCCTTCCGAGCCAGCGATTGTACACTGGCGCAATGACCGTCTGTAAGAGTACAAGGATTAAACCCTGCTGGGAGCTTTGTCTATTGTATAATACATTGATTCTGTCTTCTTTACTTCCGCCTCTGGATGGTCTTGACTGCCATCTCAATCAAGCCGTCCTTCGCATCGCTGTCGGGGAAGGCACTTATGGCCGCAATGGCTTGGTCCGAGTAGTCCTGGGCCAGTGCCCGTGTTTGTTCGATACCATCGCTCTGGAGCACGAGGTCCCGGGCCTGATCATATATAGTCAGTATTCTGGTTCTCCATAGCCTTGAATGAAGGTGCTATACGTACCCTCTGCACGTCACCCTCCCTTTCGAACTTCCTTCCTACAAGCGCACCGAGCTCGGGGTTGTTCTTCCAAGCAAACAGCAATGGCGCAGTCGCAAGACCAAGCTCGAGGTCTGCTCCAACAGGCTTGCCCATCTCCTTCTCCGTCCTCGTGTAGTCGAGCATATCGTCAACAAGCTGGAAGGCGAGACCCAGGTTCTTCCCATAAGCGTAGGCAGCCTCGACGGTGGCGGGATCCGTGTTGCCTAGCAGCGCCGCTGCTCTGCAGCTCTTGCTGATGAGCGAGGCGGTCTTGAGATACGTCTTTTGCAGATAGTACGTCAGGGTCTCTTCTGACCACACTGGATTTGACTCGTCGCGCTCTGTGTTCTTCAGCTGCATGAACTCTCCTTCGACCAGGTTGGCAATGACCGTGGCGAGCAGCTCGACCACCTCGGCATTCCTGAGCCTGGCCAGCGCAACGGAAGCGCGACCAAGGAGGAAGTCGCCAGCTAGCACGGCCATCTTGTTGCCGAATTCGAGGTTGGCGGAGGGTGAGCCGCGGCGCGAGACAGAATGGTCGATGACATCGTCGTGGAGGAGCGAAGCGGTGTGGATGAGCTCGGTGATCTCAGCTAGCCGCCTCTGGGATGGGAGGATGTCGAGATCGGCCGTCGTGTCCGATTCGGGTTGAGGGACAAAGCCGGCGATGTTTGATGAAGGATTGGCGTCGGAGAGAATATTGAGAGGGGATATCGAGGTGTCGATGCCTGTCGAGGTCTGGGCAGGCAGCTGGCTCGGGGCCTTGGGGCACAGGTGGGTGGCCCTGGACATGAGGAGCACGATCAGCGGCCTGACGTGCTTGCCCTCCGCCTGGGTATAGTATTTGGCGGCCCTGTCGAGCGAGGGATGGCCTGAGCCAAGCAGCTTCCGGATGTTGCCCGTCAGAAACTTCATCTCCTTGGCCACGATGCGCAATGGGTCGATGCCGAGGTCCGTCTTCTTCGCCCGCGAAATGGCGTTGTTGACCACATTCCCAGCCACTGACACGGCGGCTGCCCATGCGGAGGACCTCTTGTTGGACGAGTGATAGAGCGCCTTGGACTGTCGTATCCTCAGCTGGGGCGACACGGCCCGTAGGCACTCTGAACAGGCAGGCCGTGACATCGGCCGGGCGAACCGCGCCCCCCGTAGGGCCGGAGCAGCTGATCGTAGCTGCATGGCCGCCGAACGCTGCAGCAGGGGAAGGGGTCCCGAGTGGACAAAGAATTCAAGCAGTCCCGGAGGTCGTCGGCATCGGCAGACCAAATGTTGGCAGGACTTGGGGCCGATTTGAAGTGTCAATTGACTGAATGGTAGGACGGACGGTTACGGCGCGCTTCTATCGTCCAAGCCGACCCGTGAAACTTTCGTATGATGAGAAATTTCGCAGAGACACATCAGCCAATAATGGCCCGCGCCTGAGCTGGAAAGAGCCAAGACTGTCAGCAGCCCCACACCTGTGGCCTGTGCGCTATCATATGCCCCTACCCGATAAGGACATGGAGGTTATCCATCGAGTACCTGCCTTGTGTAGTTATCGAAAGCCTTAACAACAGTCCAGGCAGTTATGTTGCGAACAGGGCTTCCTTCACCCAACCTCTCAACTACGCCGTGAACACTTCCACTAAAGCATGCGCAACTAGATTACCGATCAAACAGTCATAGCGGTGGTCAAGATGGTTCTCTTGACCATGACAGCGGCCATCGTCGAGGCTTTAGGACAAGTCGAGCTGCCTGTCGAAGCAGAGGATGGGCTTCCTTCACTCCAGGACCCCGCGGTCGGGAAACCGATTTCACACGGGCAGATCATAGATTTGGCAAGGGCGCTCTGGAGTGAAGGAATGAAGGACCGTAGGCTGGAGACGCTGCTCTTGGGATGTTGGGTGTACATCCCCCCGTCGCCGCCCAAACCGGAGCCGGTACGTTTGACGTCTCTCCCATTGCCGTAACTTTGTCCTTGGCTAATCGTCATGCAGTCGGCCGAATACAAGGCTTTGATGGCCCGACTCCGCCACGAAGAAGAAGAACGAGCCTACGAGCGGATGATCAACCCCCCTCCTCCGGCCGAGACTGCGGCCCAGCGCAGAGCCCAGGCTTTCGCCGCGGTGAATAAAGCACACAAGTCAGACCTGGGCGACGATGAAGTCACATACAACGATGTACATCGCCAGCTCATGCTGATTCTCAACTTCATGCTGAGCATCCTCGGCACAGCAGCAACACTATGGGTGGTGGCCAGATGGTGGAGCACGCCTTCCAGGCTATTCCTGACACTGGGTGGAAGCCTGCTAGTCGGTATCGCAGAAGTGGCAGTGTACTCGGGATACGTATGGCACCTATCAGAAGCCAAGAAGAAAGACACAAAGTTCAAGGAGGTCAAGGAAGTGGTTCAGACCTGGGTCGTCGACAACGACAACGTCAAAGAGAAGAACGTGACTTCCATCGAGGTCCTGCTCAAGGACGGAAACGAAGATACAAATGCTACGTTGAGGAGGAGGAAAAAGGAAAGCCTCTAAACCAGCCTCAGATCAACCTAAAATTCAAGCATTATCATACAAACGTTGGTCAAGCAAGCTCAGACAGCGAGCCGATCATGCCAGATCCTGTGAGAACACGCATCACCTACGGTCGCAAGCAAAGTGCCAGAGCCCTAAATGGTGACAGCCCGATACGGATGGTTGCTCGTATGCAGCATGCATCAATCGACCAGACTTTTATCTGCCCAGTGGTGATGCTTCTGCGTTAGGGCGGCGGCGGGTCGCTTGCGCTGACAGGGGTTTTAAGACGAACACGCCGCGACGCGTGCTGAGGCGCGTCTGGCGGGGCCACCCACATCACAAGCGACCCCTTCCAGGACCGGTTCTCGCCTTGTGAATCAGTCAACACAACATGTCTCAATTTGTAATTCTTGCAATTTGAACGACCCCGATCCAAGCAATGTTGGCGAGTGATCTTGGAACTCCGGTTGTGTCCAGCTTTGGGAGGCTCATGAAGCACCCGGCAGTGCAGCACCCAATGGCGAAATCCGTCGACGCGCCGAGGTACCACAGCGCCCGTTCTAGCGACGATTCTCGATGCAATGCCGTACTAACGCGGATATCTGACAGTATGCCGGTTTCTGCCGCGAACCGCAAAGTGCACTCTATCATCCAGACCTCAGAGATTCGGAGCAAGCGGCCCTTGGTCACCTACGGAAAGAGGAAAACGGCAAACAGAGGTACCGAGACGGAGGCAGACACGGTCACCAAACGCCGCAAGACAGAAGATTGTACGAGAGGAGATGGCATCGAGACCACGCTCCCGGTCGATAAAGTCGTGCTCCCCCAGCCCGCCAGCCCGAAGCGGAGCGGCATCATGAGATACTTCAAACCAGCCGCGTCGAGTCCGTCAAGCTACGTGTCGAATACCACACGATCAGTCGAGGCGGTGCCCACGAGGGCTTCGTCACCTCCAGCTACCCAGCAGCCGCGGCAGCGGAGGAGACTGACCACGCGCCCCGTGCAGAACGAAAACATCAGACCCCAGAGCGACATCCAGGTGCACTCTGACGACGACGACGTCGTCGACCTCGGCGCGGAGAAATGCGATGCGGACAGCGATGACGAGCCGCTTACTCTACCCGTCATCTATGTCCGAACAGACGAGGACGGCGAGGACATGGCCTTGACGGAGCGCGACGAGAAGTCGCTCAACTCTCGCAGCCCAGAGAGGAGGGCAGGGACCGACTCGCCGCCCGGCACCAAGGTGCTCAGGCCGAAGGTAGCCAAGAGGCCATCTATACAGACCACGCTGAGCCTCTCGAGGAGTGCGGGCTTCACCGAATGCAGGGGATGCGGGCTCTTGTACAACCCGGTGCACGCGGAGGATGTCAGGTATCATGCGAAACAGCATGCTGTGTTTCGCCAGAAGAACCGGAAGAGATCAGATTTGTTTTAATGGGCACGCATGTACGGCGTTTTTTCTGGGACAGCGACTATGGACACACAAAGATACCCTTTGCTTTTGTAGAAGTCAAGTTACGTGGGAATCATACTGCTAGCTCAATTTTATGGAGGGTTCTTCGAGGGAGACATCAATTGAATACATTTATCTGTCATTAAACAAGAAACGAGCGCTATCCTGTCCAATTAATTTTATCCTTTGAATCCTTTACATCTATACCGGACATGAAAAGACTAGTCCCTGCTATCCCCCAACCGAGGTACGAACTGTGTATGTTCAACGGCGGATTAACCAACGGTTGTCCCTTTTTATAGCTTCGAGGCCTCGTCGGGGTTCTTGACCTCGACCAGCAGTTTGCCTATAATCGAGACATGAGCCATCAGCAATGCATTCACTGGAGAAGGGGGATAGACTCACCGGTGTTGATTCCGTTGTACAGCCCGACCAGCGTCTCCTCGGCCACGCGCACGCCGCCCTTGACGATGGTCTCCTGCCTCTTGAGCTTGCCCTCGGTGAGCCACTGGGCCAGCTGCTTCTGGGCAGCGGCGTTCTCCTTCATGTAGTCGAGGACGATGAACCCTTGCATCCTGCGCAAGAACACACACAGAGTTATCAGACCAAACCGCCTCCCTGAAATCCGACCCCCCATTAACGTGTGGAGACAAAAACTTACTTGATCCTCATGGTGACGATTTTCAGGTAGTTCTGGCAAAGCCAAAATATCGAAATCAGCATTTCACCCCGCACGCAGCACGGGAATCCGGCATTGCATTGGGGCCGGAAAACCAAAAACGCACCTTGGGGCCCTGGGGGACCTTGGCGTTGTACTGGCTGATGCCGCCGCACATGACGAAGCGGGCGTGCTCCTTGGCCTGGGCGAGCGCGAGGTCGAGAATCTCACCGCCGACTATTAACAACATAACCAAAGAGCAAAAATGTCAGCCGAAATCTCCTGCTCTTGCAGCAGCAAAAGTCGATGAAAAGGGAATAAAACCGACCATTGTCCCAGTACACATCGATGTACCCCTTGGTCGCCTCGTAGAACTGGTTCTTGAAGTCCGGGTCCTTGTAGTTGAGCGCGACATCGTAGCCCAGCTCCTCGCGGAGCCAGCGGCACTTGTCGTCCGTGCCCGCGATGCCGACGAGCCGGCCGGCGCCCATGATGCGCGCGATCTGGCCGACGATGGAGCCCGTGGCGCCCGCGGCGCCGCTGACGACCACCGTGTCCCCCTGCTTGAGGTCGGCGATCTTGGTCATGCCGTAGTAGGCCGTCAGGCCCGTGACACCGAGGACGCCGCAGATGTCGGTGACGCGGGCCGAGGGCGGCAGCTCGACGCGCTCGAACCAGCGCTCGCCGACGATGCCGACCTCGGTCCAGCCCGGGTAGGCGTGCACGAGGTCGCCGGCCCGGGCCTTGGGCGAGCGGGAGGCGAGCACGCGGCAGGCCGAGGGCCCGCGCATGACCTCGCCGATCTGGACGGGGGGCAGGTAGGAGCGGCCCTCTGGTGTGTGTGATTTTTGGTTAGAAATGCATGTGCCAACGGGTGGCCTGCTTTACAAGATTGAAAGGGGGAAGGGGGTGGGTGCGAGTGGTACGTGGAAGCGGCTCGGTGCGATGGTACAAAATGGCATACCTTTGAGGTAACTCCGCATGGTAGGGTCGAGACTGAGGTACAGCACCTCGACGAGGATCTGGCCGTCCTTGAGGTCGGCCTCTGTGGGCGCGGGGCCCGTCTTGACGGCAAAGGTCTTGCCGGGGACGATGTCGCCCTCTGGCCTCTCGGCCAGGACTATCGAGGTGTTCTGGCGAGACATCTCTCTGTGGTATGTGCCTATGTAGGTGTGTGTGTGTGTGTGGGTGGGTGTGAGAACACGAGGAAGCCGGGAAAGATACGCTTCCGTGGAGTACAAGGCGAGACAACGAAAAAAGAGGTGTTACAGGTTCACGATGGGCAAAGAATGGGCTTTTCTTTTGATATGTGGGAAGAATATCTCGAGTAATGTAGATTTCCCACAACATTCGACAACTCCTACCTATGTATATCAGAATCGTAGGTCCCACACTCTAGACACACCCACTTTCCGAGCCCGCAAGTCGAGGAAACGGCGTGGCGAGTGGGTGAAAACGGGGGGGGGGGGTGTTGTTCGAGAAGAACCTTGAAGAGTAGCCCAGAGGAGGCTGGTTCATGGTACCCGGAGACGGAGCTCCAAAGAGGCGAGAGACAGACCAGATACTTTGCCTGGGGCTACACAAAAGTGGAGGGACCAAACCCAACCGCAGCAGGTGTGCCTGTGGCCCTCGGAGGGCGCAAAAGCTTAGAGAGGCTAAGGATGGTCGAATGGGCGGGAGCCCCATGGCGTTTGAGGCACAGTCCGAGACCCTTCTGACAAAGGAGGTTGACCGTGTTGAGCAATGAAGCCGGCGCCAGGCGGCCGGCGCGGGCGACGGATTCTGCAAGGAGCTCCGTGGCTGCAGCAGGGATCATGACGACACGGCCTGTATCGCCTAATTCGACCACTGCTGCCGGCCGCTATTGGTCGCGCTCTCAGTGGGGTCAGGCCAGCAACCTTCAGTGCCATGCGGGTACTTTGTTAGCTGTTGCGGCGGCGACCCTTGGCGGGGCACAGACGATCTACAAGTAGACATCACATCACTGACGTCAAAATACCCATTCCAGAAAGTTGATAGCTAAGTTGCCTTGGATAGTAGTTAGGCATGTCAATTTAAATGGCTGTATTAATTGAATTGCACCGAGCATCTTTTGTGACGGTTTGCATCTCTAGAATGACCAGGTCGGTCCGGAACAGGTCGCAATGGCAGAAGCCTTCTCTCTAGGTAGCAGCTGAAGCATGCTGGAGAAGCTTTTTCAGTGGTGGGGCTCGTAAAAGACAGGCCTCGGCCCAGCAGGATTTAAGCTGCTTACGGCTGCGAGAGCAGCCATGGATCACCTAATCCGCTGTCTCGGTATGGCAGCCGGAGGGGGGATGGAATCACTTTCAGTATCCCCAGGTACATGTATTTTTGCTAGTCATATTCCAGTTGCACGCAGCCTGCAGAAGCAGTGCGGGTGCCCAATGCGTACGAGATATCGGGCTTCGAGTTCGCTGCCTAGCAAGCGTAGGTAGCTCCCCGCCATGCCACGCCTGCTTGATAGATTAGCCTTGCATATTCAGCGCCGCCCGGTCGATCCCGCCATGCCAATCTGGCAACATCGCCGAAGGAAAGCGAACGCGGCTCATTTAGGGGGCGGGGGAGAGATGCACGACCGCCCTGCAACATGGCATTTCTGGTACGACGGAGACTACTGGTGCATCTCTCGTGTGCCACTGGCCACAAAGGCATAGGGATCTGCTCGGAACTTTCAAACTCTCCGACCGGTGCCTCGATACACACCTTGTTCGATGGCTAACTGACTGAGTGACTTTGAACTGACGGGACGGGCGGATCAGATTAGCGCAAGGCGGGGATGACATCTCCTTTGGGAAGTACCGATGCGGCATGTCGAATCTGAAACACAGCCCTCATCAACAAAGAGAATGTCGACGCTTGGCTTGCGCAACGGTCAGCTGAGAGTCCCGGAGAGACCATTGCTGCACAAGGTGTGCGCGCGTCTTGAGCAGCAGCTGGCCAATGCACCGGACAGCCTCCCAGATGCAGTCTAATGCCTCCGCATACCGAGTCTCGCACATCGACATATGTCGAGTCTGCGTAGTTGTCCTGCAGCCACGAGATGAACATATCCCTTCGCCAGCCGGCATCTCCTTCGCGTTGCTACCATCTGTATGCCCGTCTGCAAGCCATGCATTGCAACATTGAAGATGGGGCAGCAAAGAAATGCATGGCGGACCGTTGATCGTGATCCGCTGCTAGCCGCCACAAGTGTTGGAGCGAATCAGACATTTGCGTCAAAGGAGAAGGCTCCTTGAAAAGGATGGCAATTCAAGTCCGAGGAAGCAGCCAGGTCTATTTACAGGCACCAATATTGCCTTTTTTTGAGCTGCATATTGTTGAAAAGGCAGTACTATCCTCCCAAACAGCTCCCCCTGAGAAAGAGCTCTCGTTTGTCGCGTGACAGGGGATCGCCGAAACGCCCAGCGTCGCTTGCAGCCGTCCGAACTCCTGCCAAGCTGCCTCACATCGTATCCTAGGTAGCCTCAAATCGCAACATCCGCAAGCACCAGGTCAGCAGCACAGAACATAACAACCTGGGCCGCCAGAATCAAGGTGATATTCCACTGCGTGGTTGTTGGCTCAAGGAATCCTCCGTCGGAGCTCCAGGTCGCTTCCATGTTCGTGCGAAATAGCTTCCTGGTATTTACTCGAATCGATAGCACTTCAAGGACCAGAATGATCCCACACGACGGTAGGGTCGCCCCAGAGCCGCAAACCTCCCCCTGGCGCTGTTCATCCGTCTCATCATCAAGAGCCAACGTCCCACGATCCCGGAATGCCCGTCCCACTTGACAGGCCCGTAGTTCGGGCTGAAGAAGGACCAGGGCCTGGGAATTAGGCAATTCGATATGATGAGAGCCTCACGATGTTTCTCCAAGTTGGGTACTCTTCTCTTCTCTTTCTCTCCTCATTCCCTTCTACATCCCCGTTAAGCAACAGCTGAGCTGTCAAATACTTTTCTTGAAACCTCATCAGTTTACTCCTCGTCAGCCGGCCTGTACTCTCTTTCAACATCCAGTCCTCCTTCCGCATCAATTCATTCAAAATGTACTTCTCCAAGATCGCTGTCGTCCTGTCCCTAGCCCTGTCGGCCATCGCCGCGCCCGCCGGCACATCGACCACCGCCGCCGCCGCCCACAACAAGCGCGCCCTGACCTTCCGGCCGTACAACTCGTTCCAGATCTCCGACGGCGTTGGCGGCGGCGCCCTCCAGGCCGTCAACGCCGCCTTTCCCGTAAGTCAGGTCCCATCCCTTCCCAGTCAGACGGGTTTCCCGTCCAACATTACCCCCCTACCCTAGATACTCTGTTCAACAGTAGCGGAAAAAGGGATGCTAAACAACGACAACAACCACAGGTCGGCAACGACCCGGCCTCCATCTCCGCCGCGGACCTCGCCGTCCTCAAGGCCGCCCGCCAGACGGCCGAGAACGCCGAGTCGGCCTTCAACGACGCCATCTCCGCCGCGGGCGGCACCAAGTCCGCCGCCGGTGCCCCCCTGCAGGTCGGCAAGATCCGCAACAAGGTCCTCAAGCTGCGCCTCTTCGAGATGGTCGTCTCGGCCGAGCAGGCCGCGGGGAGGGGCGGCGCGGCGGCGGCAGGGGCCAAGCTCGCCGACATCCGCAAGAAGCTCGCCAGCAACGTCGCCACCGACACCAAGAGCGCCGGCCAGGCCAGCAAGGGCGTCGCGTTCGCTGCCGATGTCCGGCCTAAGGCTTGATGACGGTGGTTCAGAGAGAATGAGCTACATGTACCCTTTCTCTATCGGGCTCTTGTCCTCCCTTCTTATCGAGGGACACTCTGATGTGAGTGTTTTGCCGATGAGAAAGAGGATGAAGAGAATGTGTCGTTTGTCGTTGAGCGTCTGTATCTGTGTCTGTTGTAAGAGCCATAGCTAGGGTATTTGCAGTCCTGTACTGCTGCTGTCATGCATAGTCTTGATGATGTTTCATGAAAAACAGTGTGCTCGCTCCCAATGGTAGTTCAATGCATAGGCCTGATATGGCAACACAATTTGATTAGCTCATAAGTATTTCTTGACTTAGGACCGACATGACTCCTGGTCAGTCACAGGGCGAGTTTCTAGAAATACAGTACACAGTACAGCAAATAGGCAAATATTGGTATCACAAAAGCAGCGCCTCAGCTCCAGAAAGCCCCCCTCCTCCCCTTGTATCGTAACAAGACCTAGTCCTTGACATGTACAAAACACCCTCAGTCTCACTACTAATCCTCCTCACTCAACTTCCTCGCTGCTCCGGACCGGCAGCCGCGCGGGGATATCCTCCATGTCGTCGTCCGCATCGCTCTCCGCCGCCTCCTTCTTCCTCCTCTCCGCCTCGCTGTCGTCCTCAATATCGTCCTGAGAGATCGTGAGCGACTTTCTCTTCTTTCTCTTCTTCTTGCCCCTCTTCTTGGTGCGTTCGCCATCAGCAGCAGTAGCAGCAGCAGCAGCGGTGGTAGCAGTCGGCGATTTGTACAGCAGACCAGGCCTCTTCCTCTTGAGCCGAAACGAGTCGGCGTTAACTGACGATCCCTCCGACTCGGTACGCTTCTCGCGGCGCACCCCTGCCGCAGCCGACTTCTTGGGGGGTCGCGACTGTGGCGTAGGTGACGAGGCTCCCACCTTGTAGTGGCCAATGTCTTCCTCGTCGTTTGTGGTGCCTAGATCAACACTCCCGGAGCGGTCTGCGGTCCTGGCTCCATCCTCATGATCGTCCTCGTCATCATCAATGTCCATCTCATCTGTCTGCTGCTGCCGCCGCCGCTTGGGCACAACTTCATTCGAAGTCGGCGACGCCGGAATTTCCTCTTCGTCGTCGGAGCTCTCGGCCGGCTTTTGAGCGCTGGTCGGTGCCTCATCCTCCTGCTCGTCCTCCACGTCGTCTCCGGGCTCGGCATCCTTAGTGCCGCTCTCGTCCACGAACTCGGCCGAGCGAACAGACTTGCTGGAGAACTTGCGAGGCGTCCGGTACACCTTTCGCCGCGGGGTCGTGCTGCCGATGAGCCGGCTCTCTTCCTCTTCATCAAAGTCCATGTCCAGGATGTTGTCGAATTGCTTGTGCTCCTCGTACTCGCGCAGGAGCTTCTCGGCCACCCGTCGCGTCGACTTCTTCTGGTGCTCAGGCAAGGTCTGCCGCAGTCGCGCCCAGAGGAGCTTGAGCGTCGCCTCGGACCACTGGCGACGATACTTGGAGTTCACCAATGTCGACCAGGGAATCTCGGCGTCCTTCCTCACATCTGTCTTGCGAATCGCCCGAATGAGTTGCAGCTTATCCTTGAAGTCCATCTTCCGTAGGTCGCTACGCGCCTTGTCCAGTCGACTGGGCACGTCGTCTTCGGGCTGGGTCAAGGAGAAGTCCAACTCATCGTTCTGCTTGGTAATTTTGTTGGCCTCGCGCAGCTGTTTCCACTTCATCCGACATTGCCGCGGATTGCGCGTTCGCCCCATCTTCTCACTGACGTAGGTCCACGGTATGTCCACCTCGGAAGTCGGGCTGATGATGTCGGGGTTCTCGCCGCGGGATTTCTGGATCTCCTTGAGCATCTCGATAGCGAGCTCAACGAGCACAGCCTCCTCATCAGCGGACCAGAAATCGACTTTTCGGTTTTCCCCGCCCTTCAGATAGTTGTTCCATCGATCACGTACGTCCTCCTGATGACGATTGATGAGACCGCCAATAAGCGACCATTTGGTGCCATGCTGAGCAACCATGCTCCTCAGCTCCTCGTCTTGCTCCGGTGTCCAAGTGCCACGGCCCACAAAGTTGTGATAGATCTTGCGCGTCCGGTTGATCACCTTTTGCCGGGGCCGACTTGGACAAGACGCGGTCACGCGTTGCCATAGGTCTTTGTGCAGACCCGTGGAGCTCCGTGCATGTGGAGGCTCCTGCACCATCTCATTCACCTCGAACTGTGACATGCCGCAGGAATCTCTAAACGATGAAATGGCCTCGGCAATCTGATCCAACTCGGCTTGGGTGAATGGTCCGCTAGCCATCCCAGGCTTCTGAGAGGCCGGCTGCTTGGAGGAAGTTGCAGGACCGGCGGAGCTCCGTGGGCCCTCGCCATTCTGGTCGCCCTTCATCTGGGACGACATCTTTGCCCTCGCAGGCGATGAAGCCAGGAGGTATGCTTCCGTGCCAGGGATACTTTTCCTGGGCCGCCCTCTCTTTTTGACCGTCGCGACAGCTTCGTCAGGAGGCAGTTGCGCGAATGCAGTGCGGTTCAGGCGGCTGGGCGTCGCCGGCGTGTCCCTCACCGGTCTCGGACGGGGTTTCTTGGCCGTCGCGACGGCTTCGCTGGCCGGAAGCTGCGCAAATGCGGCGAGGTTTTGGCGACTTGGCGTTACAAAAGGCTCGTTCTTCTTGGTTGTTGATTTCTTTGTTGCAGACGTAGCGCGCTTGGATGTCTTTGGCGTCGCGTTTCCATTCCCATTCAAAATGTCAAAAAATGACGGCTTCGGCCGCTGTTTTGCAGATGATTTCAGTGCGACAGTCTGTTCAGCCGACTTGGAGAGAGGAGTGGTTATGTGCTCCAGAGCGGTCGCAAGGTCTGTGTCGGACACCCCTTCATCAAAATTTGACTGCAGATTTACATCTTGCCCAGCTTCTGAGTTTGCTGTTTCTTGAGGTGGCTCGTCCCCACTCTCCAATGTTGGCTGACCCACTTCAACACCAACACTCCGCTGAAGTTTTGACGATTCATGTCGATTACTCGCCAGGTTTGAGGCAGCATCTTCAACTGCCTGGCTCTCCTGCTCTGAATGCTCAGAATCAGAACGCGCCCCGTAGGTGCCAAGATCATCTGAGGCTTGGCCCTTGGCTCTGGAAACCTCTCCTGCTGGAAAGGCCGGACTTTGACGGGAGGGCAGGCCAGAGTAGTCCTGATCGGTGTCATAGGTCGGCTCCGGGCCAAAAGGCTCAAAGCCAAAATCCATTCGAGGTGTGCCATCAATGGCAGCTTCGTTGTCGCTCGCATGACTCTGGCTTGTTGTTGCGGGAACTCCATTTTGGTCATTTTCAGTGGCCTCGATGTGATCGTCCCTTTGCTCGCCGTTCACTGCATCCTCTTTCACATGTGAAATGGACCCGTCATCAATGTCCTGCGTAGCAATTGGCCTGGAGGATGAAGCATCTTCAAGCAAAGGGTCATCGATTTCCATCTGGGCCGGATCTTGCTGGCCATTCAAGCCACTCTCATACGAGGCCTCTTGTGAAGCCGGCTCAGCAGACGCTGTAGGCGGCGCCGGCTTGGTCGCATGCCATTCATGGCCTTCCTCCACCACCTCGTCCTGCACACCCACATTGCGCTTGCTGGCCACGGAGTTCCTTCTCTTCTTTCGGCGCTTCGTCGGGTTGTGCTCCTCCGTCGTAGGATTGGGAAGCGTAGTGGACTCGTCAACGTCGAACTTGATACCCTCGCTCTCCAGCTCGATCTGTGCAGTCGGAGACTGGACCTCAAGGGAGCCGATAGAGCCTTGCTGGGATTCGGGCCCTGCATCCTTCCTCCTCCTCTTCCTTCGCGATGTCTTGGTGGTGGTCTCCTCGGCCTTGATGTCCTCCTTTTGAAGCTCCGGAAGCTCAGGAGAGAGCTGCTGCGCCTCAGCTATCTTTTGTCCCTCGTCTGACTGGGTAAACAGGCTGTTCGAATTTCTCTCGCGCTTGCGCTTCGCTTTCTTCCCTTTCCTCGACTTCGTGCCATTGACTCCGTTGAGAGTTGGCGACAATTGGTCTGAAGCCCTCACTTGCTCAGGCGAGCTTGGCGGCGCGGGCTTGACGTGGTCGTCGCCGCTTATCCTCCTCCCAGAGTGTGGCTCCGCTTCGGCAGGAAGGCGCGGAAGGCCGTCGTGGAAGTCGTCGATCGCCGGAGGCAGAGCTGACGGCGCCGTAGAAGGCCAATCAGTAGAGTCGGGAGCCTCGGGTTTCGCAATACTTTCAAACTCGTCGTACTCTCCCGTGCCAGCAACAGTGTCCGCCAGGAAGTCTGCCTGGGGACCCCTCACGGCCTGAGGGCGCGTATCGGGCATGCTCGACTGTTGGTTGCCCATCTTGTCGTGTGGTCGTGTCGAGCTCTTAAAACAGTGTGGAACAAGTTATCACCAGCATTTCATCGCAAATCACCAAGCCGCATTGGCGGGGGAGGGAAATTGTAGCCTTTTCTCCAATGCGCGGAGGTTTTTCGCAATGAAGCTGAAGCTCGAGATCGGCAGGTGGGTTCGACGCGGTCCTGAGGGAAGGAGACGCGACCTTTTGAAAATCAATTTAGCGCGGTTAGTGCCTGCCTAGACCGCCCTGTCAGGTTCCCCTTCACCACTGGATCAAAGATCAGTCAAATTGCTTTTTCTCTCATTTAATAGTAGTAGCTAATGTTGGTTGGTCAAGTAAAACAAAGAACACAATGCAGTAAAAAGCAAATCCTTGGAGTCCCCTGTTGCGTGGTCGCAAACTTTGTCTCCTTTTTTGCACACAGATATATGTGCAGGGCAGTTGGCTCGAGAGATCTGCTCTCAAACTCATGATAGTCAAATGTCAAAACTCATCGCGATTTGGTCTGATCTCATCAAAGGCAATGAAAAGCCTTCATGTCCATGTAGGAAAAAAGGAAGAAAAACAAGTAAAAGAGGAAAGAACTCCCAACTCCTGGTAATTGCCCCTTGTCATAGCTCTCTGCCCTGTTCATGTCATCCCCCTGAAAGTCTCCCCCTGTCTCAAGCCTGGTCCTTCGAGGCATTCTCCTTGGGGCGGGTCGAGGACGATCCCTTTCGTAGGTTCGCCAGTGACTTGCGGCTCAGCAGGTCCTTCGCCTTGCCCTTGATGGAGTTCCAGGCGCTCGAGACCTTGCGCTCTCCGGTCTGCGACGACGACGGCTTGCTGTCGCCGGCGCCGCTGCTGGTGGCGGCGGACTCGCGGTTGGCGGCAGCCTGCGCGGCGGCCTGCATCCTCTGGTGATGCTCCCACTCCCTCCTCTCGATCGCTCGCGAGACGTACAGTGCCTCGTACGGAGTCTGGCGCTCCTCGGGCTTTCCGGTCGGGTTGCCAGCGGCGGCCCGCTGGCTGGCCTCTGCAGCCAGCTTCGCAGCTCCCGCGGCCTCTGCAGCCACCAGGGCCTTCTCGGCCTCTACGGCCTTGGCAGCCTTCTCGGCCTTCTCCTCCATCATTGCTTCCCACTGGGCTCGTGCGACTCGACAGTACTGGTGAATCCGCTTGCCAGACCTGGGATAGCCAATCGAGAAGTCAAAGCGACCGATGCTCGAGTCAGAGCTGCAGTCAGTGCTGACCTCGTCGGGATCTCGGGGCGCGAGGCCGTGTCGCTGTCGACGAAGTTGGCCCCTGGTCGGCTCGCGGGGAGCAGGCTCACTCACGGGCGAGGGGATGTTACGCTTCTGGGTCTGTTCGAGGGAGTTGATAGTGTTCATGCTATCCTCCCTCTGCGCGAGAGAGGAAGAAGGAGGGTATCTCATGGCTACCTCGGTCTGTGCCGGCGAATCATGATCGGGTTTGGCTGCAAAGGGGTCTTCGACCTCCACGGATTGTTTGATTGGGGGGGTGGGGGAGGGAGTGCCCGCAAGACGCTGAGCGGCCTCCTGAACTCCAGCACCCTCGCTGGAGTGCTCGCTGTTGTTGCCAACCATGATACCCATTGATCTCAGGTGGTCACCGACCACTCTCGTCTGCTCCGAAGTAATTGGTGTCGGCCGTGCCGGAGAATGAGGAATCTCTGGTAAGGTTGGGCGTGCTGCTTCCCGTGTTGGGAACGATGATTTACGAGTGGGTTCTGGATGTACGGGAAAATCGAGGTAGTCAGTGTCTGGAGAGGATTTGAAGATCTCCTGAGAGAGGAAGGGGAGAAGATGGGAGATGGAGGGGTGGAGGGGAAGAAGGGAAGGAAATAAATACCTTCAGAGGACTGCGAATTTAAATATTGTGCCCTTGAACTCGCGGGTCCCGCGGGTCTCGCCGTGGGAATCGGCCAATGACGGGGTACCACCACGTCCTCGGGCTCGTGAAAGGGGTTCCATGCTTGTCCGTCGAAATCCATGACCGGCAGTTCAGGGGGCGTCGCGGCAACGGCTTCCGGAGCCTTCTAGGCTTCCTCGGCAGCGTGCTGTGCATTCCTCCACTGCTGCAGCTTGTCCTTGTCAAGCTTTGGCTTGATGACCTGTTCATCATCATCTTTCTCATTCCATTTCCAAGACGTTCCTGGCTCGGGCGTGGCTGTCTCTCTGCCGTCCTTGGTATCCCGGGCTTTGTCGATGAGGCCTCGCCTGATGTAAGCCCATTTCTCCTCCTCCTCCTTGTCCTTCTCCTTGAGACCTTTAAAGTGCTTCTTCGCATGCAGCTTGTCCATCTCGCTGAACCGCACTGACTTGAGGCCGAATGTGGGAGTGGCTGGTGGACGAGGGATAGGCATCTTGAAAGGGCCCGGTCTTGGCACGAGCTGCTCCGGGTCAAAGCTCTGTGATGCCGTTGCTTGTTCTTTTAGCTTGGAGAAAAGATCCTCGGCTGATTTATAGGGCTGCAGTGGTCTGGGGCCCGGTCTCCGTTTAGAAGCAGTGAACGTAGCAGAATCCAGACTCTTTTTGGCTTTCAGCCTTCGCGACTTGTGGTCTGCAGACATGCTTCTGTTATGAGGCGAATGGGCCGGAATAAGTGGGATGTCAGGAGCTGGAGGCTCAGGCGCCACTCCAACTTCACTTCCAGAATGCGTGCTTCCCGTTACGTCAACCAATGTTTGCGTATCAAAACTGGGCTTTGTTTTTGTAGTTGCTGTGTCTTCACTCGCACCCCCCTGAAAGGATGGGTGAATTGTAGGAACTGGTTCATCTGTGTCGGGTCTCTTGGTCTCGGTGAATAGCCGGCGACAAACCGAATCAGAACTCTTGCTCTTGAGGATCGATTTAGGTGTCGCAGCCTGTGAAAAGCTCCTCACTGATGTCGGCGAAGTAGGATTCAGGACCGAAGCGGTCACTCGTCTGGTGCTCTCAAGCAGGTCGAAGTACTGTGAGATAGACGGCCGAATATGTTCGGACCATCCACCTGCTAGCTCAGCTTCGGCGAACAGCTTGATCTGCAATTTACCCTTGAGAGACTCATTGACGGTAGTCGTGCTCATGAGGAACAAGTAGATCTTCCTGCGCAAGGCCAACACAGTGTCATGGGAGATGAGTGTGCTAGTGGATTGAAGGTCGAAGGGATTGAAGGTTGCGTTCAATAACTCTAGCACTCTCCGGTTCGGGTTGAAATCACCAGGTGGCGCTGGCGGAGTCGCGAGGAACTCCTGTGTCACAAGCTATACAATGTCAATAGGATTTCAAGGGTCACAGCCCATGCTTTGAACAGAACTCACACAAATCCTGATTCCGTAGAAGACTGTGGCGTAGAGATTGCAGCCTTGTTGGTTCAGCTTCTGGAGCTTCTCAACTGTCTGCACTGTGGCTGGTTTGATAGTCTTCATCGCCTCGAGGTCCTGCAGCGTGGTCACTCCCAGGGCCGTTGTGGCAAGCTCCATATCCTGCATTCTGGTGTACTCCAAGTGTTCTAGACTGTCAATGGCACTGATGACCTTTTCCTAAAGGACATCTTCCTCTTGGGTGTCAAAGACCTCTTCCAACAGAGTCTGTCTCAGAGAACGCAGTGAAGGCCTGGGAGGGGGAGACTTGACCTCATCGACCCCACTTATCACTCTGGAGATCTCATTTGCGACTTCGGGTTTTGAGTCAAAGCTCTTGATTCTCTGTTCGAGAATGGCCTTCCCTTGGACACTTGTCAGGGCTTCTGGACTGTCTTGGGCGGATAGCAGCTGGTCAATAAGGCGTCTCAGGTATTCATCTCGAGACCAGGCTTTGAAGAGAGCATCTACAGTGACAGGAACAGCCACTAGCTTCTGGTCAATATACATTGGTTGAATCATCATAGATCCCGACTAACCTGGCTGAAGCCCGTAGATGGACTCCATGTGCAAGCAATATAGTGAATGAGCGTGAAAAGCGCAGTGTTCAAAAGTGAAGATTGGCGGCCGGTCTCTCTCTTCCCAAGGCCGCCAGGCCCAAGAGTCGGTTGTCGGCAACAAAGAAGCTTGAGTGAAGATTTGCGATCGTCAATATGCAACTGCAAGAGGAGAAGCAAAGCGACTCTCTGATGCTGGCGATGTTGTGGAGAACGGTGTGATGAAAGGGAGGAGGAAGAAAGCGAAAAGAAAAGGGAAAAGATCCTAGCACTCCGGTGACTTGGGTAGTTGAAAAATCTATAAAGCCGACAAATTTAGTTGACTTGCCGTTCACTTTACGTTCAGGAGACCTTGATGCCCCGAGCAGATAAAACACGAACTTATACCGATAGCCAACCAAGTCCTGGTTAGTGGACACGCCCGCCAAGACCGGGCGGCCAGCTCAGCTCCCCACATCACGTGACGCTAGGCTTGGTGTTGTTCAGAGATCGAGTCTTGGCAGCGACCCTTTCCCCCCTGAAACACCAAAACAAAGCCCTCACGAGCGAGGAAAAGAAAGACAAGGCCGCCGCGATGTTGCAGCGCACGGCGTGGCGGCGAGCTGTCAATTCCAGGCCCTGCCAAAGGCTGACGGCCACGGAGACGCGATGCTTCTCAATCGCTCTGAGACCGGCCAACCAGAGTCGCGAACAGAGTGGGCCCTCGGCGACCGCTGCTGACGCTCAGCGCCGACCATGCGCGTTGCAATATGCCGTTGCTGGCAGGAGATGGAGCAGTTATAGACAAGATGGATGTGCTCGGAGGGCCTATGCGACTCGTTCAACACCAGGACCGAGTCCATCGTCGCAGGAGAGCAGCACGGGGCCGGGTGCCAAAGACTCATCGAGGTCGGAGGCCTCCGGCGAGAGCGAACCCTCCCTGGGGAGGAAGATGTTCGAGTCGGCGGCCACGACGCTAGCTTCCATCGTCGTGCTCGGCGCCGGCTTCGCCATTGCCGCCTACGCCTACCACAAGTTCTACAAGATGATCGTCTTGAAGAAGATGAACAACGCCTTTGAGCCCGGCGACCCGGTGCTGGAACTCGCCGCTATGGGCAAGGGGGTGCCGGGCTCCGGGGCGTCTGACCCTGTATCGGCCGCTCACTGGGTGCAGAGGGCGGAGCAGTCTCTCGTGGATGACATTGTGGCCGGCCGTGAATGGGGCCACTACCATCTCATCATCGGCGAGAAGGGTACCGGCAAGAGCAGCATGCTCATCGACGCCATGCGCAAGATTGATGGCGATGGCGTTGCCATGTTCGAGGCTCACGCCGACCTCGAGATCTTCCGCATCCGTCTCGGGAAGGCTTTGGATTATGAGTTCCACGAGGATTACATCGGGAGCTATTTCAGCGAGCGCGGTCCGAGAGACACCACAGCGCTTCTCGACATTGAACGAGCGCTGAACAAGCTCGAGAAAGTGGCACTTAAGCGACGCGCGAGGGTGGGCAAGCCGCTCGTTGTGATCATCAACCAGATGCATCTGCTCCGCGACGACGAGGATGGCAAAGACCTCATTGAGCTCCTGCAGCAGAGGGCGGAGGCCTGGGCCGCGGCAAACCTCGTCACAATGGTCTTCAACAGTGACGACTACTGGGTCTATGAGCGACTGAAGCAGCTCGCCACGCGCATGGAGGTGCTGAGCATAGAAGACCTGCCAAAGACCCAGGCCATGGCGGCCCTGCAAAAGTACCGGCAGCGCTATTTCGGGGAGACTCTCAACCAATCCATGGCTGACCAGGTTTACGACCGTGTTGGCGGACGTTTGACATTCCTCAACCGCGTCGCAAAGAGCAGCGACATGCTTGCCACTTGCGATCGCATCGTCGAAGTCGAGAAGACCTGGTTCCTGAACCAGTGCTGGATCCTTGGTATGGAGATGGACGATGACGTGATGGACCAGCAGAAATGGGCTGTAAGTCAACCTTCTCTTGCTCGATGTCTACCGTAACCATGCTGACCTGAAATCTTGCCTGCTTAGTCTGCTGCCATGGTCTTGGCCCTCGCCCTCGTGGACAAGGAGGATGATATGGACAAGACTTACGACCCCTTGATTGGTCACGTTCTCCCAACCATCAAGATGCACAAGGCCCAAGAGGTCATGACCCGCGCCGACTTCATACGCGAGCTGGACCGCCTCAACCTCTTTACCATCACCAGTCGAGCTGACGTTCGCGCTTCCTCAGTGCCCATGCACCGTGCCTTCAAGGATATATGCTCTGAGCCGGGATTCAGAAAGCACCTGGAGGGTACCATCCAGCGGATCGCCGATATCGAGAGCTTGGGCAGAACGCGCGAGCTAGTCGCCAAAGATCTCGTGCTGGGCGGGAAATACGACATTCGAAAATTGGCGGCCAGTAGCTGGAGTAGTGGCGATGGGGGCATCGAGGTTGTGTTGAACCAGCCGAAAGAGGAAGACGACTCCAAGGACTCCTCATGAGCTCTTCGGGCCCGAGCGAGTGTAGAACCTGTACCAACGGATGTACTGCTTTTATTTTGTGCGTATGACATAGACCAGACCTCAAGTCCTCATTCGGACGAAGCACCTTTTCTTTCTGATCCGACGCCGACATGCCACGCAGACTTGTCTCTTCTTGACTGCATCTGGCTTGCCATGACTGTGCCCCCTCGGAGCCATTCTCCGGGGACATTCTCCGGGAACGACTCCTCGTAAGACTGTAGTCTAGGACGCGGGGGATGCTCACCGCATCTCTCTCATGGCGGTCTCTCTGGTCCAGGCTATGCCCGATTCTTGCAACAATGATCCAATAGCCTCGTCAGGCATAGAAGCCATCTCACGATGGTACCCGTTGAGGCAGCGATGCTTACCAACTGCGGTCCGCATGGAGCCACTAGTATTTAGTTGGTCGAAGCAGCCAAGGCAGCGAACGACAGGTGTAGCAGTGTTTGGTTAAGCCTCTTGCTTAGCTCCCCAGAACAGCCCCGCAGCTTACGGAGTAGTGACTACCAGGTAGGGAGTGCTAGGGGAGCAAAGACGCAGAAGAGCCAGTCTGTGCGTCTCGCAGTTCGGTCGGTCCAGTCGCTCGGATGCGAGTGCGCACCTATCGTTCCCGTCTACGACTGGGTAGGATGTAAGATTGCCGAAGTCGAGTCAGATGCTGGTGCCACATGCAAGGGAGAGGGTGAATGAGGATGCGCTTGAAGGTTGGTTCGCCAGTGAGAGCGGTGAAGAACAACGGCGGTGTTCATCGTTGCGGGGAAGGCGGAGTCTCGGTGGACTTGAGGTGAGGCGGCAGCCAAATGCTTTGGCTGACAATGCCCACTTCTGCAGCTCTACTAGCACTGGCGGTCGATCTTTGCAGACGAACGACTGGCATCAAGGGTCTTGAGGATTGCGCTTTGGAACGGCGCACCATGATGTAATGAGTTCTCCAGAGAGACGAAAACAACGGCGAGAAGCGGCACAGAGTCTCGTGTTCGGTTAAGAGTGCCATTCATGGTCGTCGGGGAGGTGTTGGTAGGCATTTCGAAGACAGCGGTGAATAGGCATAACAGGCCAACGCCGGCCATGCCGAGTTACCGATTCAACATTTGACACTCGCCGGTTTACCGAGCCAAGACATAGCAGGGTGCCATGACGGCATCTTGGGGAGATTCTGGCAGCTTGTGACCACCGAGGATGTTGCTATCAAAGATGCCGACTCCATCGTTGAGCCAGGATGAGGCCAGGATGGGTTGTTAGTGGTCTGCAGGGACTTGTCCACTGGATTGCCGAGCAGGATGACCCTAACTACTTCGTACAGTAGGGTAGGCGGAGTTATTATTCTCTCTAGCATGTCTGTCCATGACTTGGTTCCGCACATGCCTCCCGACGACAAGGTGAGATAGCCAATGGAGGTGTGTTGTTGCAAGAGTACCTAGGACCTGCGTGTTCGACCCTGGTTGTGCTAATATTCCGTAGCATCCAGGAAACTAGACCATGTGTGGAATGGCGTTTCGGACAGGTTATTGGCGGTACAGGTACAATGGATGGTGCTATCAGATTAGCAAGGGTAAGGGAAAGGGTGTGCTTCCAGGCATTGCCCAGAATGGCAATCCGGGAAATTGGGGGGCGGATGCTACCTGGTAGGTATCCTTCCCTGCGAATCAGCCCAGAGGATTGATTGATGCCATCCGGCTCACTCGCGGGACGGTTCAGCCACGCACAGTACTGCCATGCTGCATGACATGACAGCCGTGGAGGACGCATCTTAAGTGAGTCTGTGAGACACACTCGAGACTTGACCAACCCAGCCATTCGGATTTCAGCGAATCCAACACAAGGTTGCAAGCCAGAGCATGTGAAAGATGCCGACCCAGCAAGCCTCCAACAAGATGGCAGTCTCCGAGCAAGACTGTACAGTTGTAATTGAGCCTGTGCAGGCCTGATGCCAGTGTGGGGTAACGGGCATTAGGCCTCGAATTTCGTGCCGCTGGCTTCATCGACAAGGGGGGGCTGGCCTGTTATGCATCATCGATGATTGAAGCGCATAGACAGCCGACCCCCACGCTATCTGGCTGGTTAGAGTAGCATTGCGCTTCCCAATGGGTGTCAGTGCACACTTCTGACAAACTCAAACTCCTCGCCGTTGCGGTCGAGACAAGGGGCCCAAGAGCATAGACTCTGCATGTCGGTTGTAGATATTAGCACGGATGTGACGATCAGTCTTTAGACGTCAATCCGAATAATGAACAACTTGCCGGCGATAGCCCAGGGTAGCCCAGGGTCTGGTAAACTTGGGATACTGGACAATCTGAGTATGTACCCTCATGGAAGGATCGGAGACATCGACCGATCCGCCCAACTCAGCGCCCATCCTACTTGTAACCTCTAAAAGAGTCGACGCAGTAAACTAAAGCTCTAGAGTCTCACAGAGCGACAAATCAGATAAGTAGGCAAAAGGATCTGCTCACCCAGCCTTGATGGTCTGAAACGATGGCGCGTTGATATGCGTTATGATGTCGACAAGAAAGCCAAAGCTGCATTGCAGTAGGGAAATGCAGGCCCAGGGGTCGAGGAGTGGATCTTGGATATGTAAAGAAAGCTCGATTCGTCCTTCTGGAAAATGTTTCTCAGATTGGTCTTCTTGCATGGTGATAGCGGGGTAGTCCATGAAATCTGACCATCTGACAACGGCGCACATGGAAGGATCTCCTGGATGAAAGGGCTGTTGCTGGTTGAGCCCCAGTCCTTTTACAGCCTGGCCAGTTTGTATTGGCTGTGATTCCCCGACTATCATGAATCGCAAGCTCGCCCAGTGTTCTTTTACTGGCAAATCTTCGGAGTCATCGTGATCCGTATGTTGATCCATTTGAATTTGTCGCCAGGACCCGCCCAAGTGTTCAAAGGGTGTGACTTGCTGCGGAGGCTGCGGATGATCGCTCATGATGAAGCGGTCATGTTCTTGGGCCTTCATTTCGTTTCAGGCACCAAGAGCACCTGCGATACTTCTTGTCTACTCCCCAAGGAGGGCAGGAACGTACTGGCTGTGTGCTACCTGCTTCTCGGCAGACCCGATCGACCGGGGAAGGAACAAGAACTTGACGCATTAAGCCAAGTACGTACCTATTGAAGTATTTACTTGTCCCTCGCGAGGTAGTCGGGTTACACTCTGACTTGGCAACGAGAGGTACCTACCTACATGTACGCTTAGATGGAGCATAGTGGTGTAAAGTACATCATTGTTCGACTCAAATGAGAGGGTGCACCTCTTGGTTTTTTTTTTCAACATCGTGAGATTTTTCCCGGATTTTGCACGGGCTGGGAGGATTCGGCCCACGTTTACCTATCGGGCCTGTCTCTAGTTAGAGGTTGTTACGGAAATGCAGTGCAGATTACAGGCGGGAAGACCCACGCGAGCCCCATCGATGGGCCCTGTCACCGCTAAAGCAGAGGCGATCCTTCCTGGATGGATCGCGACCGACCTAGGGGGAAGGAGCTTGTTACTGAACATATTGCTGCACATTGGGGGCATACCGAGGAGGGGCATCAGGGAGGAGAAACTGGGCAGACGCATCTTCAAAGTCTCTGCTCTCGAAAGCAAACATCTCGACGCGGCATCAAAGGCTTTCAGTCAGTCGAGGTATTCGGGGAGTTTTGTCGTGCAGACCATGTGAACCATAGAATGTAGTCATCGGGTTGAGCCGTTTCATCCCCACTACAACGGCAGGCAGTTAAGTTCTGTGGGTACTTGAGACCCGACTACATTAACTTCGTAGAACACATGAAGGCTCCGATTGGCATCCGCGTAGACCAGACGGCTCCTTGAGCCAATTAATGGCTGCTGATATGTGCCAGTGGCCCTGGGTCCTCAGTCGTCTCCTATCGCTTCCATGCAACGGTGCCACGGCATCGATAGGCCTGGTTCTTCATTTTGCTGCATGTCCACTTTGCTGCGACAGGACCAAGAAATAACTAGTCGCATGTCACTGTTGAAACATCAGACAGCCAGACAGCGTACCACTCGGAAATGCGCCAAAGGGAAGGGAAACAAGAATTGCCGTCCAGGCCAGATTGATCTTCGAGCGGCCGGATGGAAGGCGTCCAAGAGACAAATTGAGGCTGCAAAGGTTGGGGAACACAACGGCCAAGGAGGGTGTGTGGCACACCCAATCCGACAGGTTCCCCGGAAGACTGTTCAACGAGCCCCGGGGAGCCTGCACCTGCGACAGGAGTGTGCACATGCGAGGCCTGCGACCGGTGAGGCTTTCTTTTTCAATGCGGACAAGGCCTCTGGCTATTCGCCCATATCATCTTCCGTGGTCGGAGGAGGAGGCTGCCTGCAAGCCTCACAGGTCTGGGCGAACCGTCACCGAGTGTTCATGTACCGTTGCCATGCCGCGCACACTGCACAGAGCAAGAAGTGTCCAGCACCGGACCAGGGTGGCATTCCATTGCATTGTCAGCCCGCTTCAGTGGCTGCAGCATGGCTGGGGCTCAAGTAACCGATTGACGGTTAGCTATCAGATCCCTGAAGGCAGCTGAAGCCACATCGCATCCACATGTCCCGGCGCACAGCTACCTAAGCATGGTGCTAGCCATGGTATCGGGCTGCTGGAGGTTGGACGGCTATCACTGCGCGCAAGCACGTAGTCGCGTCTTTGATTTCGATTCAGGATTCGATTATGTTCTTTGGGACATGCTCCCGCAGTAGACAGTATCGAGCCAAGACCGCCAGAGAATGTCCTACAGCTGCTTCACAATGTGCCCTGGCAACACCGCGTTGGATGCCCTCCAGATCCTGAGCCCGGAAGGTCTCGCTTGGACTAGCCGGCAAGATGGGAGCTAGTTCGCAGGTTTGTATCTGTGCTAAACATTAGCTCCGTGCGTAGCCTTGATGCGAAATGTCAAAGCCAACCTGGCTCCCCTCACCTCAGGGATTTCCCGCACACTTCGCCTGACGGGACGGCCCTCCACCCGAGCGCACGCGGTGCACAGTGCATCCCAGAGTTACCCACCAGGCCAGCCAGAGCTTTATTTTCCTTGCTTTTTTCTTTGTCTTTTCGCTCTCTGAGCTGCCAGGGCCATGTGGTCTGGCCTGAACGGCTTGCTGATACACAACCCCACGAAGAACCAGATTCGAATGAGCCGTGACAACCCCGTGGTCTTTCTTCCACTGTCCACCCAATTCAAAGACACCCTCGGCGACGTCTCTCGTCGGTGACCCGATCGTGACGAAGACAAATACAGGTAAGGAATCAATCAGGTCGGGGGGCCGGAGCAAGAGGGCGGGCAGAGAGGTATCGTGTACATGTACAAGTACGTACCATCGACTTGCATGGATGGTGCAGAAGTGGGCAGGGGTTGCGGTGAGAAACACGCCAAACAAGTGGGGATGCATGCGCCAAGGCTGGACCCCATGCCTCTTCTTTCCCCTTCTGATGGAGCACAAACCACCACCATCCTCGGGCCTGTTGAGTCGAGTCGACGAGATGCTGCCAACCCTCCTCCCCCCCCCCCCCCTCCCCCTCATCCATCAACAGAGCAGGCCTCAGTGCTGCACCCACACCCACACGCCCGTCTCGGACCGCATCCACAATCACATCCATCCGCCATTCTTGGTGGCCTGGAGTCGTCGTCTCCCCCTTCGATCCTCACGATCCTCTTGCTCTCCTCTGCCTATCATCCGTCTGTCTACGCGTGGTGTCCTCTTCTCTGTCCAGTCAGAGATGTTCAGAGACAGACTAGCCAGTCTAGCTTCAGACAAGGTAAACGATCACCTCGTAATGGGTGGGCAGCCTTTGAGGCGTGCATCTCCGCTCTCCATCCTGTCGCTCCGATACAGGCTGTCTCTGCTCGCCTCGACCCCTTCGAACCATCCCACATCGTGTTCATACTTCACACACACACAGAGACACACACTCTCTCACACACAACACACCCAGAACACCATCGTGCCCCTCGTCAAAGACACCACACCACCTTCCTCTCGATGTACATCTACCAAGGCGCAAATCAAAGTCCCCCCACCCTCTCGTCTGGCTGTCAAGGGGACTTCCAGTGTTGGCCCTCACCCACCTCTGGTCGGTCTGGGCCGGCCGCCGTCGTCAAAGCTGCCCTCTCTTCATGTTTCCTTGGTCGACGGGCTTTCAATGCTCTCGCTTGGGCCCGACCGAACTGCCTCCGCAGCCGAGAAGTGGTCGGTACCTAGCTGACTACGGCACACCCTCCCGCCTCGGAACACCCAAGTCCTTTTGGGATCTGCTCTAGCAGGGCAAGTTATTGTGTCAAGCAGGAGGATCTTTTGCTCCTGGCTTCTCTCTGCTCCGGGATGAGAACGCCATGTTGAGTTGAGGCATGTACACAGATCCACGCCACTCAGACGCACATGCACACACGCACCAGTGACCACACTCCCTGTGCGCGCCCACGAAATCAGAAAGGGACAAAAAAGTACTCTCAGCCTGATTGGTGGTATCCTGGTAGGTAATACCTGCTCTTATGTACAGGTTTTCATATCGCATCACCTCACCACACATTCGTCAGGAAGTCCTCCTACTCCCTTCTCAGTTAGCTCGTCGACATGGTCTCCTCTCAGCTGTTGGATAGTGCGTCTTCATCGTCGTCCAATGTCCTCTTTTAGGACCCCATGGCCCTTGATGAATACCCGCTGGTGGGCTGGGGCTCCACCTCGAGATCCTTGCTTGTGAGATTCCCGTCGGTGGCCCCTGTTCGCTTCCAACAGACCCTGTCCCTACCCTCTGCTACGATGGGCTGGACGGTTGTCGTTAGTGTACGATTTACATATGGACGATGCACATCCCGAGCTGGGGCCGTCCGTCACTCACCCTTTTCCATGCTTTCCCAAACTTTCCTTCTCCTCCATTGAAACCCTATCGCAGCGCCGAGGAAACACGCAACCTCGTCCTCGACGGTCAAACGCCAGCGCAGATCATCAAACTACTCATAAGCCATCCTCCCTCGTCACCTCTTCTGTCATCTATCATTCTCTCTCGCGCGCAACCACAAGCTGCCTTGCAGCGTGTCGGACCCGACCCCAGCCTTCCCCTGCCTCCATTGCCTGACCGACCCATCTCTTAGTAGGCACATAGACTGCTTTCTTGATCTTCCTGGCTGGCCTCGCTGCCCCCTCCCATTTCTTACACCTTCTCCCCAGCTTCTCCACATTTCTCTGCATTGCTGGTTGCTTGTACCCGGCAAGATAGATACCTGATCGACGGTCCCTCCTCGCCTCTGGTACATCCATAGGTTGATTTATATTTCCTACCTCCTTGCCGTCCTACCGGCTACCCCAGGTCTTGCCAGATCCTGCCAGGTCCAACCCATATCAGCTCGCTCCGTCGCTAGCTCAGACCACTGCTTGGACGTTCCCGTTGGCATGGTTTCGTTATTGACGAGCCATGGATCATCCTCTTACTGTTGTGGCCGACGAAGGAGAGCTTTCCTGGTCGGACAACCACAGCATGGATTCCGATGACGGCCATCCTCTTGGCATACCGCACTCGTCCCCGTGGTTAGATGCCATCTCAACTACATCCGCGACGGCGTCCATATCCTCTATCGCCTCACAGATGACGCATGGGGCTCAGATCTCGCCCATCAGCACCGCCATTGACATCCCGGGTGCCGCCGTAGACGGCCATGTCTGTCACTCGGCCGCCTCTCACTCGTCGACGGCGCCTACCATGATCCACTCTGCCTCATCCTCCTGCACTGACTCCTGGAGCATTGGCTACGGTGACGCAGATGAGATGCCCGGCAGATTTGAGGACAACGAAATGCATTGGGACCAAGACTCTGACGACGTCCTCACGGTCCCCAAACTGGAGCCTCTGGAGGACGACTTCAGCCTCGACGACGTCAAAGAGGCGCCCATGACACCCGTGGCGAGCAGCAATGCCCCGACCCCGGCTGTGTCCAAGATCAAACGCCCTCGGGGTAGACCCCGGAAGAATCCGCCCAGCAGCAGTGCAAACAACAGCAAGGTCACCAAAGGCCGTTCCAAGACAGGATGCATCACTTGTCGAAAGCGAAAGAAGAAGTGCGACGAAGCCAAGCCTCGATGTGAGTCGCTCCTCTTGGAACATCCAACAAGCACATTCTGACTAGCTTTCAGGTATGAACTGTGAGAAGAACGCAGTGGTATGTGAGGGTTACCCTGAGAAGCAGATTTGGAAGAGCGGTAAAGAGAAGGCCGAGGAAGGTTCGTACCCTGCACATCACTGACACCACACTCCCCATGTCTGACCCCATCGTAGAGCGACTGAAAGTCGAGACGTTACCAATGATTACGCTCCAGCCGATATTCAGTGGATTGGAAACACCCGAAGACATGATCTTCTGGAAGCATTACAATGAGCATCTTAGCGCCGTGCTTACCGTGGAAGGGCAGCACAAGAATGCATTCAACGACATGCTCGTCCCTGTCGCCACCAAGCACCAAGGCCTAATGCATTCCATCCTGGCACTCTCCAGTAAGCATCTCGACTACGATGCCCCTTACGCCGTGAATTTTCTCAAGAAGTATCCGAACATCACTCTCGACACTCTGCATCAGCGAGCCGAGTTCCATCATGAGAAAGCAATCGAGAAATTGTACGCGGACATGAATCGACAGGAGAACAAGGACGACCCCCAACACAACACGGTTCTCTCGGCCCGCTACGGTCAGATACTCTGTCTGCTCCTGGAGTCGGTCGCCGAAGGCAACCCTCGAGGGGAGCATCGCATTCATCTGGAGGCATACCAAAACCTCATACGACACTCTCCACCCGAGGACCCGGCGTTTGCGTCTTTCATCAGCGAGTTTTTCCAGTACCACATCTTTGCCGACGAGCTCATTCGGTACCCTGACCTGCATTCGAAGCGTCTCGCGAGTGAAGACTGGCGTGCGGACTCTACAATGCGTCCGCCTCGGCTGATTGGTGTTGCCGATGGCCTCTTCCGATACCTTTGCCAAATCACTTCGATCCGGAACCAGATCCGGCTCAACATGGCGGCACATATCGATCCCATCGTTGACTACACCAGCCTATACCGAGCAGCTGAGATAGATGCAGCGATCCGCGACTGGAACCCACATTGGCCTCCAGGAGACAGTCGTGATCGTGTCGGGCTCCTGTACAAGCAGATGATGTGGGTGTACCTGCTACGGACAATCTACCCGCCACTTCACTCTCCCTCCAGCTCGGCAGCATCCTCAGCTGCGACGTTGATGACGATGCCAGTCTCGGCTCCTACCACAGTTGGCACCCTGGCCCCTCTGGCCAATACACCACCACGGTCGGCGTCTCCTAGCTGTGCCTCTTCACCCTCACCGAAGATGGAGGCCTTCAATAAGGAAGATCTTCGGCTGCGGAGACACTCCATCGCCAACCCAAAGCCATTTGTGACGCAAGGCTTCTACTCGAACAGGGCAGAATCCCCACCTCCCGTTCGTCAGCCTCCGAACCACGATCCACGGATCACGCTTGCAGTGGAAGAGTCTCTCACGATACTCGACTCATTCAAGCCCAGCGATCCTGTCCAGACCCTCTTATTGGTTCCGTGTCTTGTTATCGGCACTGCATGTTTCGCCCCCTCACAGCAGGAGCGCGTCCGTGCGGCCGTTCGTACTGTCCGGGGCTACACAGGACTTCGGAACACGGACCGAGTAGCCCAACTGCTCGAGGAGGTCTGGCGTCTTATGGAGCGCGGGGACTGGGCTCGAGTCTGGGACTGGCAGGGAGTAGCCAAGAGCATGGGTGTTGACTTCCTCTGCACCTGAACCACAACGCTCAGCAGCCACCTTGGTGCGAACCTCGCATGCCCATTACATGACGAGACATCTTGGACTGTCCCGCCTGCTACGGGTTTTCACATCTGCGAATCTTCTGTCCTCAGCTTTTTCTCGTGCTGATAGGTAACGGTGATTTCATCCCGGCTATGGTTTCGCACTTTTTTTCCCCCCTGCATTGATGAATCCTTTCAGAAGGGCACAGGGCATACACAGATAGCATGAGTCTTCTTCTTCTTCTTCTTCTTCTTCTTCTTCTTCTTCTTCTTCTTCTTCTTCTTCTTCTTCTTCTTCTTCTTCTTCTTCTTGTATTTTCCTTTTCCGATATACTTTCCTTTGAACATTCGTTACCTCTTGGAGGCTGATACGAATGATGGTGCATTCATACGGGGTTCACGGACGGGGTCCTGGTCTGGTCAAGGACGGCTCGGGCGGGCAAGGCTTGGAGCAAGAGGCATTCATTCATGGGCCAGGTTTCGGCAAGGGGGCGGGGGCGGCATCTGGTCATTGGTTTTTTTGGTTTCCTAAGCATCATCATCATCATCATCATCTCGGAGTTTTTTTGTGCTGTAAGGATTGCTGAGGCAATCGCGGCGGTGGACCAAGGGCTGGGACCACCGCCGCCGTCGGGGGAGCCTCGTGGGGGGCGTTTCTATGGATGCGACAGTGATGAAGCTTGTTGGCAGGGGCATGTATGGTCTCCGAGAATATGTACTGGCGTGCCGGCAATCGTCTTGAAACGAATCGAGCAGTTCCATGGGAATCTAGTCGTCAGTCATAACATTGGCCAACGTGTTTGCTCCTGGGAGAGGAGGGGCACCTCGCTGCAAGGATAGCATGAAACTGGTTTTCCTAGGCCTTTTTGGCTTGCTGTTTGGTATTTCCTTTGCATGATCTGGCAAGTTCGTTTTCAATTGGCCTCAGACTACATGGAAAGAGACTTCGGCCATGCAATTGTGTGGCTGCCAATGCAACTCTGCATGCAGGTGCAATGATGTTCTTGATGTGATGAGATATAAATGAGTGCTGATTTGCTGTATTATGCTCTGCTGTTCACTCTTTTGTTGTCCGCCGGCATTGGAGAGAGCATCCCCCCACGCTGCACGCCCCCAAAGCGACATCACATATTGATAACCCGCCAAGATTTTGACACAACAGATGCAGTCAAGGGATGAGTAGGTCACTGGGAAAAGTTTCTGGTCGTTTTGAATTATTTTGTTTGCAATACCGAAAAAAAGGTCTAGATATTCTATAGATGGCCCACGTGCGACCGGTATTCAAGAAATGCCGCTGCAGGAGACAAGTTGGGGGTATGTGTGATGTAAGTTAGTAAATCTGTCGTCATCAAATCGTTTGCATGCATGCATGGAGGAGGGAGGAGGAGGAGGAGGAGGAGTGTATGGCACCGTCGCCATTTTCCTCCTCTCCTCCTCCCCCTTTCCTTTCCTAAAATCTCTCTCTCTCTCTCTCTCTCTTTCTTCTTCTTCTTCTTCTTCTTCTTCTTCTTGCTCCTCCTCAAATCATTAGGTTACTCAAGCACCACATCCCTTCTCCATTTATAACTCTCTTCTCTCCGACGCTCACACGCTCTACACCGTCCTCCGCTCGACAATCGCCTCGCCGACGGGCCGCCCGCCCACGAACCCGCCGCCCGCGCCGCCGAGCTCGTACACTTTCCGGCCGCGCACCCACGTCTCGGCCACGCGCCCGCGGAACTTCTTGCCCTCCCAGGGCGAGCACCGGTTGCGCCAGCGCATGTCGCCGGCGCGCAGGGTCCACTCGAGCGCGTCGTCGAAGACGGCGACGTCGGCGTCGAGGCCCGCGCGCAGGCCGCCCTTGCGGTGCGCGAGCCCGACCTGCCGGGCCGTGGCCTGGGCGCAGAGGCGGACCATGTCGACGACGGTCGGGACCGCGGCCGGGGTCGCGGACGGGGACGAGCGGGAGAGCAGCAGCCGGCGCCGCCGCTCGTGGGCCTCGGTGTGCAGGATGGGCAGGCCCAGGCCGACGGAGGAGATGCCGCCCCAGGCGGCGAAGAAGTCGCCCGCCGCGCGCTGGTGCTTGGCGGCGACGGAGGCGGCGTCGGCGTCGGCGATGGCGGCCTCGTCGGCGGGCAGGGACAGGTCGACGGCCGAGTCGGGCTGGTGCAGCAAGGACGGCCGGCGCGGGTGGCGGCGGCGGGCGTCGTCGTCCTCGGGCCGGGCGGCGAGGTGGCCGGGCAGGAGCTTGAGCTCGGGCGTGCAGGGGCTGTGGTCCGAGACGACGGTCTTGATGACCGAGTCCGGGGCCGCGAGCTCGGCCCAGAGCCGGTCCTGGTTGGCCTGCGAGCGGATGGGCGGGCAGCACTTGTGGCGCGTGTCGCCGTCGTCGATGCGGTCCGCCGCCAGGCCGAGGTAGTGGAAGCACGTCTCGGCCGTGACGTTGACGCCCGCGGCGCGCGCCCTCTTGAGGATGGGGATGCACTCGGTCGCCGACAGGTGGACGATGTGCAGGTGCAGGCGCGGCGCGAGGTGCGACAGGGAGAGGATCTCCTCGACGGCGCAGGTCTCGAAGACGGGCGGGCGGGACTCGAGGAAGGTGCTGTACGAGGTGAGGTCTCCGGCGGGGGCGAGGGGCGGCTCCGAGTGCAGGACGGCGTCGCCGACCGACTCGGCGATGGGCGGGATCATCTCGGCGTGGAACATGAGGGTGGTGGGGGTGTCCTTGAGGGTGGTCATGGCCAGGGCGATGTCCTTGGACGAGACGGCGGGGAACTCTTCGACCTAAGAGGAGGAGGAGGAGTGTGTGTGTCAGCATATGCGGAATTGCGGAAAGCCGGGTGTCTGTTCACACAAAGACTTACACCCGACTCGATGAGGAAGCCCTTGAAGCCGCGGACGCCGGCGTCGACCAGCGGCAGCAGCTCGTGGGCGTTGCCGGGGATGACGCCGCCGTAGAAGCCGACGTCTACCCAGCACTGGTCCCGGCTGGCGGCGAGCTTCTCCTTGAGGCCGGCGAGGGTGGTGGTGGGCGGGATGGCGTTCAGGGGCATGTCGATGACGGTGGTGACGCCGCCCGACGCGGCGGCCCTGGTGCCGGTGTAGAAGCCCTCCCACTCCGTCCTGCCGGGCTCGTTGAGGTGGACGTGGGCGTCGACGAGGCCCGGCAGGAGCAGCTTGGGGGAGTGGTCTATGTACAGGGCCGAGGGCGGGAAGGAGGACTGGGGCAGCACCGAAGGGGCGACGGACACGATCTTGCCCGTGGCGGGGGATATGCAGATGGTGGCCGGGGTGAGGACCAGGGTGTCGTCGGGGAGGGTGATGACGGCCCTGGTCGAGACCAAGACGACCATGGGCGAGTCTTGGACGACGGGCGTTGAGACGGCCATTGTCGTTTTGATGATGAGGAGGCTCTTGATAAGGGTTATCTCCCAGAATCCGGGGTAGAAAGGGGAAGTCTGGGGAAGGGAGAGGGGTCGACAACGGTGTGAAAGGAGCGGTTGACAAGGGTAAGGGAAACGGTTCGGCTCGCTCGATTGGGGGGAAGTTTCGCTTGAACGAAGAAACGAGCTTTAACAAGAGAGATGGGCAGATCTTATCAGACAGCGGACTGATAAGATGGAGAGAAGGATGGCTGCCGGAAGCTGTGCTTCGATGTTGTATGGGACAAAGATAACGGACGGTGTGTGGTGTGTGTGTGCTTCAGTGAGGCAAGAGATAAGCGAGCGAGAGAGTATGAGAGAGATACCGTGAGACTGCAGACGGGGAGAGAGAGAGGTGGGAAAGGAGGCCGTAGATAAGGAAATCGGGACAAAGGGCGAAGCGGTGCATGGACTTGGAAACGGCGGGAGTTACCCCCAAGCACTAGGACAGGAAGACCACCCCCCTTGACACAGACACAGATCACAGAGAGAGGGAAGAAAAAAACGGCAGGTCCACCAAAAAGCGCCGGATGGACCGTATCTCGAAAAGCGCCTAGATTCGGGAGAGACCCATTTCTTTTAGGCGTCTCGTCTCGGGGGGGTGGAGCCAGTGAGGCCCGAGGGAAGTGAGAGGCAGAGAGAGAGAGAGAGAGGCCTCGCCTTGAAGTCGATGCAGATGCACTTGCATTTGCAGACGGGGAGAGAGACTGCCGGAGAGGCAGGTTGTTGGTGGTGATGATGATATTCACACAGTGATGTGATGATGCTGGTGATGATGGGGTCCGGTGTCGGACCGCCGGCGATGGTGGTATCGCCCGTCGTCAAATCGTCAGGATCAAGGGACGGGCGAGTCTGTCTGGCTTGTCCATTCCTCTCATCTTCAGGCCTCCCCTACCGTCGGGTGGATAGGACAAAACAGCAAACAAGCGGGCAGACTAGACCAGAGCAGACTGGGGAGATCCATCGTTGGCTGCATCTCTGCACCCGGGAAAGGACTGCAGGCAAAACCCGGAATGGGGGCAAAGGAGTAATGTACAAGTATGTATGTATGTACATGCATAAGCAGGACCCTGACTGACACGACACGACACGATGGGACAGGACACGACTGACAAGTCAAGTCACTCTGGCCATCCATCCAAGCTTTTGGTTCGGCCGAGGAGAAGGGATGTCCTCTTTTGCTTTATCAGTCGGCGCTGATTGGCCGGAGGGCGGGAGGGATCGCCAGGACAAGCGATACCTGACCGAGATTGGCTCGCGATTAAAGTTGACAAGGGTTGGGTCAGGGAAGGGTGGTGGTGAGAGGGGGAGACTGGACTGGAGGGGGGGAGAAGACCAGACTGGAGGGGATTCGGTGGTTCCAGCCAAGATGCCTATCATTTGATCAGTCTGGGTTACCTCTCGCCGTCTTCACCTCTCCTCTCCCTCCCTGCGCTGCAAGTCTGTGGCCAGGCTACTGCACACCAAGTTATGTCCGTCCGTTTACCAGTTTACCCTTTTCGGCGCCAACCCGACTCTACTCGCAGTGGATGGCGGACGGGACACGATGCCAGTGCCAGCTCATGTGGCCAAACTCCGGGCTGGATCCACCGACTATGAAGAAAATACAAGTACAAGTAGTTAGTGCCCCGCGCCCCGGAACCCTGGAGGGGTCCAGATTAGTCTTCACCAGTTTTGATCGAGTAAATATCGAGTAATATCTTCACCGTATCGGCCTAGCGTCTTTTCGTCTTTTCATCTTTTCGCATTCTCGCACTCTTCGACAGACGACTTGCAGACATGCACTCCTGGCCTGATCATTTCCGGATTTCGCAGAGCCAGGCCTGCAAGAGTGGCGGCTTGGCGAGTTGCCCTTCCCGCGTGGCCGGTATTACTCGACTCTTACTCGACTCTTACTCGACTCTTACTCGACTCTTACTCGATCCGAGCCTGTGTGCCCGACATCGCGACGGCTTCAATTACATAACACCCACCCCCTGCCCAAGCGGCAGAAGAAAGAACTTGCTCGCCACACACCTCCTAGTCCTTTCGCTCATCCCATCTCATCACGGCTCTCCGGTCTGCTGATCGGGACTCGGAAAAGACGACGAGTGTCGTGATGGCTGACGCCGAGAAGCCTGGTCCATGTTGGCCCTCACAGGCAAATGGTATCATGTCTCGATCGAGATTCCCCGTCATCTTACTTGGTTTGGCATTCATTCTTCTCCTCCCTCGTGAACTCCTTGAATATGCGCTCGAACATGCGAGACAACGTTGCTCTCTGGCGGTTTCCGCAGGGTCTACTTTCTGTCCTCTGCAGTCCCGCCAACCCCTCCTTTATCGATATGTCGATATGTCATGAAATGCACCTGGCACACGCGAGACGAGGTGATAATGTCGGCAATTGTTCCCTCGCAAGTCGCCTCGGTGGTTGTTCCGTGACTATGAATTACCACACACCGGAAGCTTACTCAGTGGCTTGCATTCACCCACCACGACTGGATGATGCCTGTGGCTTTTTTTTCTTTTTTGAATTTCAACGGTACTGGCTGGACTTGTCGCGGGCTTGCGACTGGGATCTCATTCTGTCTCCATTCTTCATCCGCGAGCGTACTTGCGCCACACGCTCTAGGCACGCTATATTACAAGCATTGACATGAAAGTTGTGACGGCTGTGCCCCGGGCTTGGCAGCGGCGTCCGCCGTACACCCTCCGGGTCTTGGCTCGTCCGAGCTTTGCGAAATTGCAGATCACCCCTCCCGTTCTCAGGGCCGACTCGGCGCCGGTCCAACGCTTTTGTCTGCTGCCAATTCGGGCACGATTGTAATCCAATTTGACACCTCAATACCAGTCCCCACTGAGTCGACAAGAAAGTTGCGAAATCCGGGTTTTGGCAGCGCGGTTCTAGCCCGTCGTGTTAGCGGCATGACGTGGCCTGACATCATGAACTTTCTACGATCGCGCACGTCTTCTCCAAGCATCTCCCATTCCCCGCACCGAAGCTCTGTTACTCAGCCCACGTCTCTGGTCCTGGTTCCTGGATGATTTTCAGTGTACGTCACCGTCTGGTCTAGCTCGCAAACATAGATAAATAAAAGAAAAAAAGGTCTTGGCATCTTTTCTTCGGTTCGGTTCACCAACTTGCATTCATCTGAAACGCAGCAGAAAAGAATAGTATCCCGATTTACCACAAAGATCACAGATCTTGGCTGGCACAATGGTTTGGCAACACGGTGACCACCATCACATCCCGAACAAGCACAAGGTCCCCAGGTCAGTGACGTCCCGCATCCAACAGCACTCCATCCCGAGGCCCAGGCTGTCCAAGCTCCTTGAAGCCACCACTTCAACTCGTCAACGAACGAGACCATTCACTAACTCTCCGCAGCCTCGGCGACTGGCTCCCGGCAGACCACCGCGTGCACCACGAGTGGCTGCGCCGCCAGGTCAAGCACGTCGACGAGAACCCGGGCAGGGCCCTGTCCCCGGCCCTGCAGGAGTTCAAGGACTTCATCGAGGGCGAGCCGCGCATCTTCATGTACTTCTCCCAGATGTGGGACGAGGTGCCCAACCGCCCCCCTTACTGCGACGACCCCGTCGGCAACAAGCAGATCCGCGACTACGGCCACATGCTCGACGTGCTCAACCACACCTTTGCCTTTGCGCCGCTGTGGACCGACGCCGCCGAGAGCGTGGGCATGGTCGGCGTGCCCATGTGCGCCGTGTTTGACTATGTCATGGGGACGCCTAGGTGAGCTACTCCGGCGAATGTTTAAGGCTTGAAATTACGAGGGGAGCTGGTTCAGACGCACTGACGGGTCACGCAGTGGACATGCGGCTTTCTTGGACCCGGATGTGAACAGGATGCTCAAGAAGGTGCTGAATGCGTGGGGCAAGTACTTGACTGTAAGTTAAAGTCGAGTCACCCGAGAGAGGGGACAGGCGATGGTGCTGTCCGGCCGAATTCCGATACTAACCCATCTGTCCATCCAGACACCCGAGTCTGCAGAGGTCCTGGGCGACCACGACGCCGGCTGGTTCGGCAAGACGGGCTACAGCGACCTGATGGCCGTCGCCAACGCCCCCTACAAGACCGACCACAAGTTCGAGGACGTGTTTGTGTGCGATCCGTCCAAGAAGCACTACGGATTCAAGTCGTGGGACGGTACGTAGAACCCTCTCTCTCTCATCCCATAACCCCTTTTCCCGACCCAAAAAGAAGAAGAAAAAGGTGGACTGGCCCAACAAACGATTGAACAATACTGACTTATCCGCCAAACAAAAAAAGACTTCTTCACCCGCCAGATCCGCGACTCGGCCCGGCCCGTCGCCTCCCCGGACGACGACAGCGTCATCGCCAACGCCTGCGAGAGCAAGGTCTTCAACCTCGTGCGCGGCGCCAGGCTGCGCGACCGCTTCTTCATCAAGGGCCAGCCCTACTCGGTGCTCGACATGCTCGCCCACGACCCCCTGGCCGCGCGCCACTTCGCCGCCGCCACCGTCTACCAGGCCTTCCTGTCCGCGCTGTCCTACCACCGCTGGCACGCCCCCGTGTCCGGCAGGATCGTGCGCGCCTTCGTCAGGGACGGGACCTACTTCTCCGAGCCGCTGTTCGAGGGCGTGGGCGACCCGGAGAACGCGGCCAAGCGGGAGGACGCCATCGACGTCCGGGGCATCACGGCGGCGCAGGGCTACCTCACGGCGCTGGCCACGCGGGCCGTCATCTTCATCGAGGCGGACAACCCGGCCGTCGGCCTCATGGCCTTTATCGGCGTCGGCATGGACGAGGTCAGCACGTGCGAGATCACGGTGAAAGAAGGGCAGAGGGTCAAGAAGGGCCAGGAGCTGGGCATGTTCCACTTCGGCGGGTCGACGCACTGCCTGCTGTTCCGCGAGGGCGTCCAGGTCGACGGGTTCCCGCGGCCGGGCAGGGCGGAGAACGTGCCCGTCCGGGGGAAGCTTGCCGTCGTTCACAGGTGAGGGGGAAAAGAGGGGGAGGCCGTTGGGAAACGGAGGTAAAATGATTGTACGGGTTGATCGATTGACTGGTACATGAGCAGTGGAAGATGTGATGGTAGTATTTGATTTGGGTTTGAAAAGTTCAAAAGAGTGTCGAACCTCATTGATATCAGCTTTATGTGCCCACAAGTGTCTTCCTGGAAAGACTGCCCACAACTTGAATGCAGTGTCCTCGATTGCAGCCTACATCAGTCACGGACGCGACCCCCAAGCATAACCAAAAACTGTGAGTCATGCAGGAAAAAGTAACCTGGCGGAAATCCCACCTCAAAATACGACGGCGATTCGGCCAATTTGAAGCATCTTTGCTTCCATATCAATATCCAGCTCCTCGTTATCCTCGGGCATCTGGAAGTCAAGCCCATAGCTATCACGTTCCTGATCACCCCTCAGAGCAAACTGACAATCCAACGCCTCGAAGGAGTCTTCGTCGTGGGCCTCAGACTGTCCTTCGTCATAGTAGAAATCATTGATATCATCTACTGAATTCCCAGTTAAAGTCTCTGTTGCGTCTGAATCTCCGAGCCCATGTAGATCTCGTCTCAAACATGCCCAGCAGGGATCCTTCCTTGATAGAATGAGAACATACTCTACCACTCTAGCTGCAATCAAGGCCGTCGCGAGGCGTCCTATGGGATTGTCGAACGCGCGGATCATGAAACTCTCGGCTGGGGTATCAAGAAGCTCTTGCCAAGTGTCTACAGCGATAAAGGACGGAAGGCAGGATATGTCTGCCTTCTGTGAAGCACTGTGATGGCACCCCGTTCCAGATATCTTGATGACATCGTCCCAAGATCTAGAGTTGTTGATATCACCAATCCACCTACCCCTATCATAAATGGATATGGCAGTCTCGAGGAAATATGCCGGTGCATCTCTATTGCTCCGCCGGTCAACATCTACCGGGAGTTCGTAACCGGTGAAGGACAAGTGAAATGTGGTCTTGTCGAATCCATCCAGAAAGGAGCCGTCAAAGGGAGCATGAGTGACCAGATTCCACTCTGCAAAGTTCACCTCTGCAATTCTGGGATCCGGCGGACTGATCAGGAATGCCAGGCCTGGACGTCCTACATTACCAAAGAGTACCTCAACCAGGGGCTCGGGGTCATCTTCGCCAGGATCTCGCAAAAGATTGCTTGCCACGAAGATAGAGGCATTATACGACAGTGCAAATGTGTCATCTCCTATTGAGTCCGGGTCAATGTCCAACCCTCCAGTCTCGAAGTAGGCGATGCAGCTCAATGTTGTCGCCAATCCTAGTTCGTGATTGCACACAGTCGATTGCCACCACTTTGCTCCACTTGGGCTTGCTAGGGTCACACGTAGATCAACTTTGGCGCCGGGAAGCTTGTCGAATACAAGTTTAGCTGTATCAATGGCCTGCAAGGACTGGAAATAATTGCTCGATTCGAGCCTTTTGTACTCGGTAAAGAAGGAATCGACCAGTTGAGACAGATCTAGTTCGGCCCTCTCCAAGCAATCAATGAGCTGCCCTACTGCAATCCGCGTCTGGCGTTCTTCGCGAATCCGAGACGGTAGATAAACAGCCGCGATAGATGGTTCGCCACACACTATGGTGTAGTCTTCCCGTTCACCGCCTAGCCGACCGGGCATGTAGATTGTTGTCATGTCGAATGTGGGACAGTCTTCCGAGTCTGCCCAGGTGAGAGGAGCGTTCAAAGGGTTGACTTGCTGCGTGCTGCTTCGAGTTCTCCTGCGCTTCTTCGAGGACTCGTTGTCAAGCACCGTGGTGTATTGGGCTGTCGAAAAAGACGTTGTGTGGTATCTAATGACAGCATGCTTTGCTTTCGAGGCTTTCAGATTGTTCAGGGCCCACATCTTGAGAAAATAAACACATCCAGAAGAATCATTGTTGAAGGAAGTGACAAGACCAGTGAATTCGGTCAGGCCAAAGAAGGGAGCGATTTTCTCTTTGTTTGCATCAAGGAACTCGCGCGATCTTCGCTGGCCAAATAAGAGAAGGTGTGTGATCTCTTGTCGTCGTACGTCCCTCGACTTTGTGTACAGACTGATTGCCTCCCCGAAGGTTCGGAGCCATTCTAGCCTTTTTGGCCTGTCTGTGAGAGCAGCCCCTTGCCATCGGACAGTTGCAGCAAATTTATGTATCAGCTCCAGTGCAGCGTCGAGGCGAGAGCTTGCTATTTTCCATCCTCCGAGAACAGCTCCGAGGCAGACAAACAGAAAATCCTCAAACGCAACCCGAGAGTCTCCCACTCCGGCATGTCGCTTGATCATAACAGGGTCTCCATAGTAACGGGCGTGTGCCAGAGGGAGAGACCAAAACAACCCCTGACTATCGTCATGCTTGCCCTGTAAGCCAATGGTGACAATCCCGCCAGGTTCGACGAGAGAGTCGCGTTGGAACACTTGCTGATTGCTCTCAGCCACACTAAGATCTGGATATATGTGCCAGGACGACAAGCCTAAGAGCACGGCGCCGTTTTGGATGCTCTGAGGGATTCCGTTGATCAGTCTCTCCAAAGCAATGAGGGCGTTGGACCAGGCTTCGATGACCGCTTCATACACTGTAGTATGTGTAGAGACTGGCAGTGGGATATTGTCAATGACAAGCCGTAGCTGTGTCTGTTATAGCTTTTTGGCATCATCAGCAACCTGAAGCCATGATCTTTGGGCATTGTTAGCTTTCGAATCTATCTCTGAGTTTTCAGTTATTCGCATACCGAGCACTGGCATCCCAGCTATCTAGCTGAACCCTGCTGATCTCAAGGCGGGAAGCCGTGAGGTCCGATGCCTTAAACTCGTGTTCGCAATTTGCAATCTGGGTCCGAAGGTGTGCCTTTCTCTGCTCCACAAGTTCGCTCCAGACAGAGATCGCCTCTTCCCGCGTCCATATCCGTGCTAGCATGCATGCGAGGAGGTGTATCGTGACTGCCTCACGGCCAGATGTGGCTGCTGCCCAGATGGTAGTTCCGTCAGCGCCAAGATGGTCGGCAAAGATCGCTGGGTTGATCGAAGACTTGGTCTTCGTCTGGGGTAGCTTGGCGATCTCGCTCACACGCTTTCCATACGCCTGTATCAAGTTGGGCACTTCGGGCATGACGCTGTGGAAAAGCGCACTCAGCTTGCGGGCCGTGACGTGGAGCTGCCCGTCCTCTGCCTCGTCTCTCCGTCGCTTTGTGAGCGCTTCACCCAGCCTTCTGTACTCTTGGGGTGCATCGTACTTGATGATGGAAAAGTCGAAATTCAAGTTGGCGAATGCCAGGGTTGTCTCCTGTGAAGCCTTCAGGAAAGCACCAGTCAGCTGCCCAAAGGAAGCCATGGTCGTGTTCTTTAACGGCAGGATTCCGGTCCAGTGTAATTGCCGGTGGCATATGTGACCTGAAAGAAGCGACAGCATATACTTTTATGCAAGCAGAAATCAACGGACGAACGTCGAGGTTGGGCAAGCGCAGTATGCCAGTCGCGTACCCAACGACTGGCTGCACTACGAAGATCTCGTTATCCAATGGAATAATCTGCACTGCCGCCGGGGCGTACTGCAATCCCAGCCCGTCGCGAACGCAATGTGCAGAATCACTGGGCAGTGCTGAGGCTGCGTATGCTAGGAGGTGCAGCTGGCTGTCGAGGGGTAGCGGTCAAAGAACAACGCATCGGCTCCATTCGAGATCAGGCAGGCAATCAAGGCTCGTTGTTCAAGTGCCAAATGGTCACTCATGCGGTGATTCAGCCAGGCTCAATTTGCTCCATGGTTGGGAGCTGCGGCGAAGTTCACCAAGACGTAGACCACGCATTAGAAAGCAGGAATACTGCATCAAGGGCCCCTTTTCACGAAGGAATCAGGCGGACCAAGGTACTGTCACTTTCAGCCTGTGGTGGCCACACCTGTCTCCATGTCAGTCTTCCAAAGAGTACACCTTTTTGCTGTGTGTATGCTTCTGTTGGCATCGGTTCAAGATTGATCATGGCTTGATAGTAACTCGCCTTATGCTGACCACCACTTATCAAAACAACCCAAGTCCTAAATATTGTTCGCATAGATCTAAGCAGATTGGTTAGGGCCTTGAACTATCAACTTGAAACTGTGAAGCCATTCTCATGGGTCCAGCCTCATTGAGTTCGAGACTTGCGGGTGCCTTCATTAAAGAGCATCACAGTGCCGGAGGGAGGGCTACCAGCAGTCGGTCAAGGTCTCCCACGCTCCGCTACCGTGAACCTTTGGGCCATCATTAGTTCCTCAGCGCCCAGATGACTTTTGAGAAGTGGCTTACCACAAATGCCAAGTCAAACACGCCCGTCTACTCAATCCAGTCCCGACCGATGCCAGAACTGTGTAGCCTGCCGACTCTTAGGCGTAAGTGAGCCACGTAAAGAAAAGGAAAAAGTCGTCCGGCAGGACTGGACCAGCGTTGCCTAAGGTAGTCGTAAACACCATAGCCGCTTCAGGTCATATACGAGGTCTTTGTCCTGCTTGCCGGACCTCTATGCTCACAGGGCGGCTATTTCAGCTAGGTGCAAGGTGAAACAGACGCCTCAAACAGCCAGGCCTAGATAAATTTATTGCGGACAAAGGACAATGCTTTGAATGGACAATTCATCTGGCGAGCATTGCACAGCCTGCGTCACTGCCGGCCACTGAGAGCCAGTCGTTGGGCGGCCAAGGATGATGTGGCCAGGGATCGCAACCCGCCCCTGTGGAGGATCGTCCCTTGTTTCATGCCAACAAAGAGGGCCAACCAACCCCAGCGAGCGCTTACACAGACGTCATAAAACGGTCCCTGCATGCCTGTCGCTCAGGTTGCACTCAACAAGCAAGCAAACGAGAGGCAAATTGATTGCCAGTTTCTCTTCAAGGCTTACCTAGACTTTCTCTACTCCTTTGCATACTGCCCATCTTTTTTTCTCCGCTTGACATGATCATCACGAGCCAACAGCGCCATGTTTGAAACGGCAAACTGCAAAGATATCCCCAAGGATACACCTACCGATGCGGGCATCGCTGGGACCGGTGTAAGTGCCGCCTGGAACAACTCGCTGTAGCCCCGCATAAGCGTCGCTGCTGGGAGACCCAAAAGCCTGGAATCCACTAAATGGATCAGCACTGACAGTGATATATGCTCAGGTCCTTCTCTCCTTCATCTTCACAGCCGGCCTGGTGCTGGTCATGAGCGCCTCGCTCATCATCCAGGACAGCCTGGTCACATGTCCGGAACAAGACGACGACGACCGCCTGCCAAAATCCCAGGGCGACGGTGGTTGCCGCCGCCGCCGGCCGCAGCACACGATCCGGCGCAAGCTGCTCAGCAGCTACTCGGACCAGCAGATCATGACGGGCATCGGCATCCAGAGCGTGGGGCTGGCCAAGGCGGCGACCCTCGTGCCCTACCACTTCTTCCTCGTCTGGATGCTGTCGCTGCTGTCCATGGCGGTGCACAACGCGACGCTGCTGGTCCTCGTGCGCGACTTCCGCCGCGACTGGGTCCTGCGCTGGCTGCGCCAGGCCCTCATGCTCGTCAACCTCGCGCTCAGCACCGTCTACGGCGCCTACGTCCTGCAGAGCGTCCGGCGCGACCTGGCGCCGACGCTGCCCATCGCCTGCGTCTGGGACTACGGCGCGGCCGGGGACGACGGCCGCGCGGCGCCCAACGCGGGGCTCATGTACGTCGGCACGGGGGCCGTGATCGCGGGCAACTGCGTCGTCTTCGCGCTGGCGACGTGGTACCTGCACGGCGCGGCCGCGGGCCAGCGGCGGCCGAGGTTCTACCGCGCCGCGCAGCTGGTGGGCACGGCGCTGATGGCGGCCATCGCGATCGGCGCGACGGCGCGCATCATCGTCCTGAGCCAGGCGTTCGGGGCGCCGTCGGTGCCGCTGCGGGACCGGGGCGAGCAGGACTGGAGCTTCGGGCAGCTGCTGTCGCTGCTCATGCTGCTGCTGCCGCTGGTGTCGGTGCTGGAGATCTACAGGGGCGCCGTGTACGAGGCGCCGCCGGATAGCTATGCTTTATGAGGGGTGGTGGGTGTGGCATCTTGTATCATCTCTCAGTGACGGTGTTCCTGGCCAGACCCGAGCGAGTCGGGTCTGCGGAGCTGCGTGGAAAACTAGAGTGGTCTGTCATCAGCGAGTAATAATATCAAAAAGATTACATTTAGGCCAAGCTGTCAGTTTCTATCTATGAGTATCGTCGTCTGACTGTTTAAAATACGGCTCGTCTCCACTTGGACGAAGGTAAGTTCAGCTTGTCGAGACTAGCCCGATCTGTATAAGCCGTAATTCCGGTCGAAATCTCACATCGGGCAACATGGCCGAGTGGTTAAGGCGAGAGACTAGAAATCTCTTCCGTTCGCGGGCGCAGGTTCGAATCCTGCTGTTGTCGATTTTCTTTTGCTTCTTTTTTTACCCCTTACCTCTGTGTGAATGATTTTACGTTTTGGCATTCCGACCGATTGGATTGGCTTGTTGATAGAGTGCGGGATTGCAGGTAAGCTGTCTGAAGGCGCTTTGGAGTGTGATGCAGTGGGCAAATGTTCCGTATAACCGTGGGAATTGAACATGAGCCCAACAGAAGAAAGAGAATGGATAGCCAGTGATAAAATGACGAGGAGGACCGAAAGGAGGTATGGCATGGAAGGAAAATTAGGCCGAATAGCATCGATCACTTCCGCAGAAGAGGAATCTCTCGTGTCGCGGGTGTCCAACCTTGAATCGTTGGATGGGCGTCTTATGGTGTGCAGAGGCAGAGTCACCTGCCAGTTTGGCCGATCTCCCAAACACAAACTGAGAGTCCGCGCCATGAGACCTTCCTTCAACCTTCTTTCTTGAAGAGCCAAATCTCCAGACCGACTGAGGTTACAACAAAAACAATCCAGACGAAAATGGCTATAATACATGTCGTCATGTTTTCCTTTGCGCCTCTGGCCACGCAAGAAGAGGTCCAGGGTGTAAGTACACTGGTTCCATTGGACAAAACTCGATCCGACCTGACCGTCTCTTCTGTTTAGGTCTGCGACAGGATGCTTGCCTTGAAGGACAGGTGCCTGCACCCACAAACGAACAAGCCTTATGTCAAGAGTGGCATTGGCGGCAAGGACAACAGTCCCGAGGGTTTACAGGTGAGTTTGCACTGCTGCCGAGCCTGCATGCCGCTTCATCGACGACTGATATCCTAACTATCTGCATCGGCTTTGCTGTTAGGATGGCATCTCGCACATCTTCGTCAGCGAGTTTGAGAGCGAGGAGGACAGGAAATACTACTTGGAAAAAGACCCTGAGCATCTAGCATTCGTGGAGAGCATCAAGGGTATTGTCTCCAAGGGTCAGGTTGTCGATTTCTGCCCCGGTGTTTTCTGAAGGCCTTGCATTCAGTCAGAGAGTTTGTCGACTTTATGTGAGGGGCAATGAATACCTAGGGCTGTGGTGACGTTGATTGCCATTCGCAAACCAATGAACACCAATATTGGTGCCGCCCGGAGATTCATGTATTTCGTGATGAGATCATCAAACACCAATTGATATTCTGACAACATATTATGCTTCCTATGGATACATGTTCTATATATCCCATCGCTTGGTACGGATGTCGCTTCAACTGCAATCATTCTGCCACGTACCTGAAAGTCGATATAGCCCTATTGCGATCCCCTAACCCACTACGCCAGTTCCCCGCACCGGCCCTGCTGTGCTGGCTGTCCGGGGCATTCTTCCAGCGTGCCCCAGTGGCCAGCCAGTAGGAGACCCTCTTTCGCTCAGCCTGGAGTTTTTTTGGTGCAGCTACGTCATGTTCTCCACCACGTCGCTGCTCATCTCATCTTCACCTGCCTCAGTTTCGCGGGGATGAGATAGACGACGCGAACAAGAGAACAACAAGCTTTCAGCAAACCCGGATCGCGTCCCGACTATTCGCAACTGGAGAAACATCAAGAGCAAATTACCCACCAGTGAGTGAGTGGGCTGGTAGTGAGGGGACAGTTGATTGGCGAGCGCATTGTGCGACAGCAAAAACAAGCTCGTTTGACGGGTCGCCTCGAAATCACCCCACACCTCACTCACGCCCGCCTCCATCCAGCGCCTGAGTCGAGCTCTCCACTAATACAACCACCATCACCTCCTGCGCTGCTACACTGCCTTCAGGCCGCCTTGCCTTGCCTTACCTTCCCTCACTCCTCTTGACTGGCCTCAGCTTCCCGACCTGCATCCACGGGCCAACAGAGCGCCTCAAATACCGGCTGCGCAGGCATCATCGCAGCCCTTGACAAAATACCGAGCCATCCCAGATCAAACCCACCAGGACCCGTTACGATGTCGCAGCAGTCGCATCCCATGATCATTAACCTCCCCCAGCCCCCTTCAAATCCGGACACCCCGTCTGAGATGCCGTGAGTATCCCCAATCCCCCACAATCCGCTCCTTGCGACTACCTATGATTGCGCCTGCAAATCCCTGCCAGCCGGGCAACAATGCCGGATTCAAGACTGACCAGCTTTTGACCACAGCGGCACCCCCACCAGCACGACTACCTCCCTCTCTGCCCTCTCGACTACCGCGATCAAAGATGGCCATCGTGGGCATGCCCTCGCGTCCGCTGGTGGCCGCGGCCACGGCCATCATGCTTCGACCAACAGCCTCGAAGCCGAGCGCGCAGATCGCATCTCTCGCCTAGCTGGTCTGTCTACCGTCTCGACCCTGCGCCCTCCGCACGGCAGCCACGGACAGTATCAAAATCTACCTACCCAGACCACGCCCACCTCGAGCGGCTTCCCTGCCGGTGTTGCTTCCGGCATCACCCCTGCATACTTCGACGCCCAGGGCCAGCCGATCGCCCCTACTAAGATGAGTACGGTCGGAACCGCGTCCGCAACTGAGAGTGTCGGCGGCAGGACTCTTGCCGACGGTCGCGAAGATGACCAGGACATGCCTGACAACGAGGAGGATCTGCTGAGCATGGACACGAACTACCGCGAGACCGAGATGGACTCGGCCAGTGGCTATCTCGGCGCTGGCGCCGGTGAGATGGACCCCATGGACGAAGATTTGGCGACTCGATCTGTGGGCGGCTTTGACGATCGGATGAGCGACGACGGCTCCGCTAGCCTGGTTGGCTTTGGCGAGGGCGCAGGCAGCACGGTTAGCGGACCTATCTATCACCGCCGGCCGATCCCGGCCGGAAGCTCTGCGGGTGCCATGGCCAACATCTGGGGACTGGAGCGCAGCAGCTCCGGTCTGAGCGAGGGCGGTACCGTGGGTGGCCAGCGCCGAGATACGGTTAGGCCTGGCGATAGAGAAGGCGGCGAGACCCCTGTCAGCATTAACGCTGCTGCTGAGCGGCGCGAGGCGCGCATGATGGACGGCATTGCGACCGATGGCGGCGGCACGAGCTCCTTCGTCGATACCACGGCCCGTGGACCGATCCCTGTCGGACAGGTCCAGCCGAACACGAGCGCCGTGCGGGAGACACAACAGCCTTCGTCACATCAGCAGCTCCAGCAGCAGGAGCTTCAGCAGCAGGAACTTCAGCAGCAGGGTAACCTCCCGCCGCGAGATGCCGCTGAGCGCATCCTCCGGGACCGACTAGATGAGGGCGAGGCACATGTCGGCGATGCAGCGATGGGCAGCCCTGGACAGGGTGGCGAGCGGCTTGGCAAGTTCTACTTTGAGGGGCGCAAGTGAGCTTGGGACGTGAGCTTTTCTATCCTTGAACTGCGCTTCTTGAATGTTGGGTCTACTTGTTTGATCTTCCTTGTCCTGTCACCGGGGAGTTGCCTGGTTGGACAGGACGAGTGGTATTCCAAACACTCGTTACTCGTCAGGTACTCGAGTTAGTTCTCTTTGATTTTTCTGAGTTTTCCGGTGCGTACGATTAGTGATCAAGACACACGAGAAAGGGGTCTCAAATGCTCAGAGCTAGAGCTTTCGGGGAAAATGGGAGCTGGCATGATGGTGGTGACGTTCTCACCACTGTTCAGGGAGCGGTGCTTACACGGAGTTTATGGTCTCGGGAATGAGTTTTGTACGATTAGCACTGCACGTACCTTTTTGATTTTGATGAATCGAAATCATATCTGTTTGCCTTGCATTTGGAGAGTGTGGTTGAGTTCTTTTCAAGGACATTCAAAAGCTCACGTACTCATCACTATCACCGTTGGTCCTTCAAATGATCACTGGAGATAGTGGCATGAATGAGCTTGCCTTTATGCAACAACATGGCAAACCGGCTCTAATCACACCTACCCAAATGAGGGTGTCAATACAATGCTACCTATCCCCTTAATCGCCAAAAGTCGGCTTTTTGGTTCTTTAGTGGCACCTACCAGGGTTGTATCAAATGAGAGGCCCTGAAATGCTCGGATCGACAAAATAATCACTTCAAAATACAGAGGCTTGTCAGCCCTGTTGGTGATCGATTTAGTGATCTAGGTCTTGTTGCCAATGAGGCCTATTGTCACCAGGATTGATCAGGGTTTGGCCAGGGCTTGACCAGGGAGTGACCAGGGATTTCAGGTGAGCTCTGTTGATTTGTATATGATTGTACTGTGGGGAGGTACCAAAAAGCCGACTTTTGGCGATTAAGGGGATACAGTATGAGCACGGGATGCTGGTGAAGAAACATTGGATACACGTGGAGAGCCAATAGCGCCATTAGCGGCGACGACCGGGAAAATGGCATGCATGACGAGCGGGGAGCGGAGCGGACCCAATCGTACGGTTACAGCAGAGGAAGACAGATTGGCATCTTTGCAAGTGATCCTTTACTGATGAAGCAATTCTCTTGTGCCAGACAGTCGACATCTCTAGTGGTTTGCCGTGATGGCAGCAGTGGCGACGCACAGCGCAGTCGCGCCAGACTCTATGGGTTTCGAGGCAGGTAGCACAGATGGCCAGGATGGCATCCGGACGGTGGACGCGGTGATGCACTACTATGACGATCCGGGAGACGGGTCGCCGCCCATGCCCGTGAGGATTGGAGCGTAAGTCTGCTTCAAAATGAGGTCCCTTCGCATCCTCCGGTCCCCCTCTCTATTTCATTGAGTGATATGCTGATGGGAGACGTACGTTGGGGGCACTCTAGCAACACGGTCACAAATGAGCGGCCCATGGTCGCGGTCCCCAAGACCATCACGGACATCAGGGGCCGCGAGGGGGACTACAACCTCGACAACTGCGGCTTCCAGTTTATCAAGCACGAGACGGCCACGGCCTGCCGGGAGGACGGGTACCACGACGAGGAGATCATCAAGACGGAGTACTTTCGCGAGTGCGAGCAGATCCTGAAGGACGTGTACGTAAACTATTGCGCTTGCACGAGTGTATTTTCGTGATCACAGGGAGCCAGAATTAACGTCTGTCTTATGTGTGACAGCACCGGCGCAACGAGGGCGTTTGTCTTTGACCACAGGGTGCGCCGCGGCCCGTCCGACTGGCACAAGCTCGGCGAGAACAACGCGTCGAAGCGCGGGCCGCTGCACAGGGCACACGTCGACCAGTCGTACTTTGGCGCCGAGCTCGCCGTGAGGAGGGACTTCCCCGACGAGGCGGACGAGCTGATGAAGAAGCGGTGGCAGATCATCAACGTGAGTTCCCTCTGGCGGCTTTTGGCGGGCAGCAGCCCCCATTTCTCTCATATATATATATATACTACTGGCTGCCTCTCGATTTCTTACTTACTCATGTACGTTGCACAGGTCTGGCGCCCGATCAAGACGATCCGCAAGGACCCCCTGGCCGTGGCCGACAGCCGGTCCGTGCCGGACGCGGACCTCGTCGCCGCGCGCATCATCTACCCGCGGGAGGAGAAGGAGTCGTGGACGATCCTGCCGGGCGGGTCGCACCGGTGGTACTACCTGCGCGAGCAGCGGCCGGACGAGGTGCTGCTCATCAAGTGCTTCGACTCGGACGAGGCGGTGGCCCGGCGGGCGCCGCACTCGGCGTTTGTGGACCCGGCGCACGAGGGGGACGAGCCGCGGGAGAGCATCGAGGCGCGGGCGCTGGTGTTTCACGGGTGATGTGTGTGTGTGTGTATGTGGATACATATCTTGCTTGCTTGCTTGCCTTTTGCTACTGCTGGATCATAGCGAGAAAGAACAGAGTTTTGAGACCCTGTGATGAGCACTGATGCGTTGTGACTCGAGTGGTATTGTGTGAGAGAATTCAGGTCCCGGACTCTTCACTTCTTAGTGATGCCAATTGAACAACGTCCACAAGAGTGAACCCATTGTTCAAACGGCTACGTAATGCCAAAGAACATGCTGAGAGTTGCCAAGCGAATAACTGCTTGGTCATTGTTTTGACAGCCGTTTCCTGCCGCCAAGTACCGGTCTGAAGCGCCATTCCGGAATCACCTCATATCCGGGATTCTTGTCTTTGAGACATTACATTTGCCCCCACTCCCAGCAGCCCCCAACGACGGGAATGTCAGGAAATTCAGCCAGAGTTCTTGGGCAGATGGCACGGCATGCAGTAGCGCCGCCTTCAACGAGCTCTAGGCTCTCGACTAGACGGCCCAAGACCCCCACAGACTGCCGCAAGAAGTGAAAGCGATAAAGCTACTGGAAGCTTTCGGTCCCTGGGAGCAGCTGTTCTGCCTCCCATGGGTGGAGACCTCCAAGAAAGAGGCGGGTTAGGTCTGGTAAAAATTTCGGAATGACGAGCTAAGAGATCCGGAAAAAAAAAGGTCGAGCGTTTAAAAGCCGGATGCCACCCGGGTATGTCAACATGCCTCGTGCTGCTGTCTCAGGGTTGCGAGGAAGGGATGGCAGAGATCTAACTGCTTTTTGACATACGGGCCGGGAGATTCGATATCAGCAGTAATGTCACAACCGGGGGAGAAGAGCACGGCCGCCGAGCCGCTGGCCGCCGGCACACCACCCGAGGATCCCGTTGTCGCGGGGCACGATGCCCACAACGCTGCTCCGGCCACGGCCACGGCCACGGCCGACCAGGATGTCGCGATCCAGATGGTTGGCGAGGAGCGCCACGCGATCGACCCCGTCGTGGCCGCCCGCGCCCGGCGCAAGATCGATCTGTTCCTGATGCCCATGATGGTTGTTGGATGTAAGTTACCTAGGACACCGCATCGGCCCCATGCGTGTGAGGAGGAGGAGGAGTAGTAGTAGTAGCGGGGGTACGGAGCTGACATCGACCTCCCCCTCCTTCAGACGGACTCGTCTACTACGACAAGGCCATCCTCGGCTCGGCCGTCCTCTTCGGCATGACGGGCGACCTCGGCCTCGCCGTCGTCGACCGGTCGACCACCCCGCCGACGACCGACACCTCGCGCCTCAGCTGGGCCACCTCGCTCTTCTACTTTGGCATGCTCGCGGGGCTCTACCCGCTGACCTACCTGCTGCAGCGCTTCCCCGTCGGGCGCACCCTCTGCGCCCTCATCGCCGCCTGGGCCGCGACGTGCATGTGCACGGCCGCCGTCACGAGCCACGCGGGGCTCTACGCGCAGCGCTTCTGCCTCGGCTTCGTCGAGAGCGTCATCCCGACGGCCTTTATGTGCATCGTGTCGGGCTACTACACGCAGGCGGAGCAGTCCCTGCGCCAGTCCTGGTGGTTCTCGAGCACGGGGCTCTGGACGGTCATCGGCGGCGGGCTCAACTACGGCTTCGCGCAGATCGGCGGCGGCGCGCGCCTGCGGCCCTGGCAGTGCATCTACCTGTTCGCGGGCGCGCTGACGCTGCTCTTCGGCCTCTGCTGCGCCTGGATGCCCGACAGCCCCGTCGACGCGTGGTTCCTGACGCGCGAGGAGCGCTTCGCGGCCACGGAGCGGCTGCGCGCGGGCCAGACGGGCGTGCGCTGCACGCGCATCAAGCGCGCGCAGCTCGTCGAGGCGGCGACCGACGCCAAGGTCTGGCTCGTCGCGCTCATGATGGCGTCGGCCTACACCGTCAACGGCGCCGTCAGCGGCTTCGGCCCGCTCATCGTCTCGACGTTCGGCTGGAGCACGCTCGACGCCATCCTGCTGCAGTTCCCGCTCGGCGGCATCTGCCTGTTCGCCATCCTGGCGACGGGGTACCTCGGCTCGCGCTTCCGCGACGTCCGGCTCTTCATGCTCGTCGCGTGCTGCCTGCCCGTCATCGCCGGGTGCGCCATCATCTGGCGCAGCGAGTGGACGTACCGCGCCGCGGCGCCCGTCGTCGGCTACTCGATCACGGGCTTCTTCGGGGCCGTGGTCAGCCTCATCATCACGGTCGGCATGTCCAACGTCGCGGGCCACACCAAGAAGAGCTTCATGGCGGCGACCATCTTTGTCGCGTACTGCGTGGGCAACATTGTCGGCCCGCAGCTCATCAAGTCGCAGACCAAGGCGCGGCACTACCCGGAGCTGTGGCTGGGCCTGATCATCTGGTGAGTTTTTCTCTTGTTGTTTGTTCGCACTGTGGTCTTTTTCTTTTTCTTTTTCTTTTTTTTTACAGTTGGGCGGTGATGGCTAACCATGAGGATTACTTCACAGCTACTGCATCACTATCCTCGCCTCGATCGCGCTGTACTTTGTCCTGCGCCGCGAGAACGCCAAGAAGGAGGCCCTGGAGGTGGACGAGGCGGAGAAGGACAAGCTCGCCTTCCAGGACCTCACGGACAAGGAGAACCCTTACTTCAGATACGTCATGTAGAGGAGCGGGGTCGAACAAAGTTGAGAACATCTCATCTGAGGGTTCTTTTCTTCCTTTCTCTTCTTTTTTATTGGATTACTAGTTTTTGAGACTCGGGCTGGCACCCGACGTTGGGGCGAAAAGGAGATGAAGTAGATAGAATCGCGACTTGCAACCCGGGCTTGTTTGTAGAAAAGCCTCCATTCTTCCGACCTGCTGCCACCTCAAATTCAACATGAAGGGTATCAGGAAAATATAAGAAAATAATTGTTGCATAGTAAGAAAGAAGGCGAAAAAAAAAAGTGACCAACGTCTTTGGGAGAGAGTGGGCTCAAACCCAGCCACCTCCCACCACAGCTCTCAGGGAAGGACACAAAAGTTGTCAAGAGCTTTCCCGGGATCGAAACTCGGCCGCAAAAGAGCATTAGATCCAATCTGTGCGTCACAGGCATTGCCACCTGTCTTGCCATACCCCCCCACACATGGAAAACTTCCACTTTACTGGGGATAAGGAGTCGTCTGCTGCTGCTGGTGCGTCGCAACCGGAGCCTGGGGCTGCTGCTGCTGCTGCTGGTAGCCGCCGTTCTCGGCGTACGGGCCCTGCTGGTAGGTCTGCTGCTGCTGGGGCTCCTGGGGGTACGCGGCGGGCTGCTGCTGCTGGTAGGTCTGCTGGGGGTAGGCCTCCTGCTGGGCGTAGCCGGCGGGCTGGGTCTGCTGCACGGGCGCCATCTCGTAGGGCGCGCCGGCACCGGCGGTGGCTCCGACGGCGGGAGCGGGGCCGCCGACGGGCTTGGTCTCGGTGTGGACGCCGGCGCCGTTGGTGGCGCCGACGGTGTTTCGGCGGTGGGCGAGCAGGTTCACGACTTGAGCAATTGCGGTGTTTAGTACAAAAGAAATACGTGTCTATCGCAAAAGGTCGATTGAGATTGAAAAAGGACTTACTGAAGAAGCCGAGGGTGATGCAGAAGAGGACCCAGAGGAGGGCGCCGAGGGCGGCGGCGGCCTTGATGCAGTCGATGGCCGACTTCCAGCCGCTGCCGGCCGAGTAGTAGTAGCCGTAGTAGTAGCCGTCGTAGATGGTCCAGGCGGCGGCGTACGAGGCGAGGACGGCCCAGCTGCAGAGCCAGAAGATGACGCAGAGGGACTCGAGGGCGCTGTTGTTGTGTTGTTGTCAAACAAGGTCAGTAGTCTGTCAAAGGTTGTGTTGCATATTGTCAAAGTGCAGTGTGGTAGGTAGCATGCAACACTTACAGATGGGCCCAGGCGTTGTAGACGTGCGGGGCGATGATGATGCTGACGCCGAGGTAGACGATGAGGCCGACGGTCAGGATGAAGGTGAACCAGGTCAGACCTATCCCCGTGTTTTCTCGTTAGTCCGAATTCCGGTCCGCGCAGCAGCCAGATCAGATGTATACGAGTTTGCGATCAAATTTCACGCAGAACAAGGGCAGGCATCAGAAAGTCGTTTTCGACGAAACTTACCGAAACCGGCAGCCTATGTGTCAGAGAAGATGAAATTAGCATGAGGTTGTTTTCCCCGGTTCGGTTCAGCTGGGCGGATCCCTGCCGGAACGGGGGGGTGGTGGACTTACATCAGAGCCGAATTTGGACGCGGAATATGCGGTCAAGATGAGCATGAGTAGCGCGAGGACCTTTTGTGTCGCGGAATCCAGGTTAGTAAAAAAACTACCTCGACATAAGATCGGGAGAAATCGTTTCCATCGGAGGACGCGCCGGTCTCGCACAGCTGCGCGGTCTCTCGCACACTCCCCTCCCTTCCTCCCTTCCTCCCTTCCTCTTTCTCTGCTTCCCCGGGATGGAATATCACAAAGAGACACACGTACAAGTTGGGCGATGCGGATAAAGGCAATCCACATGGGCTGGCCGGGGACATGCGAACGGTCGCGGCCATCGCCGGCGCGCGAGTCCCAAAAGTTGCCCTGGGTGTTGAAAGCCATAGCTAACAAGGTAGGTGGCTAACTATTGATGAGTTGCTGGTAGCCTTTGTCTGTCGAGGCGTCTGATATGCGGTCACTACACGGAGCTCCTGTTCGTTCGAAGGAAGAGGGACCGATCTGGTGTAAGTCGCGTTCGCGGGGGTTGGGTATCAAATATTAAGCTTCTACGGTAAACATGTGGAAGGGAGGGGGGGGAGGATCTCCAGTTCTTTTAAATACAAAGGGAGGGCAAGCATCTCTTGACCTGAGAGAGGGGATCGCCCTCCTGTCATGAAACTTGGCGACCCAGAAAAAGAAAACCGTGAGTCGGTCAGTCGGTAGGTACGCACGCTACGGTGGAGGGGACGACGGGCTCGACTCGACTGACTGGGAGGCCCCGGGAGGCCGTCCCCGGCGCAGCAGCACCAGCACCAGCACCAGCACCAGCACCAGCAAGCCAGCAAACCAGCACCACACCTCCCAAGTGGTGAAGCTTTGGGCGTTGGCAAGTGGGAATGCCATCATCGGAATGGGGGCCGCTAAGGCTGCGATGGGGTGGGCTCGGGTCCCAGACTAGCAAACGCCTCGTTAATGGCCCGTCTTCATTGGGTGGCTTTGCTTGCTCCCAACGGGTCATCTTCCTCGCAAGACGCCAAGTCGAACGGCGGCCGGACGTCGCAAATTGTGTCTGCTCCGTACCTGCTGGGCTATTACCTGAAACTTTTTCTTCTCCTCTTCTTCTTCTGGTCATGTCAAGAGATAGGTATCACTAGTTCTTACTTTGGGGACTTCTGTGCCGCCCTGGCTTTTTGGCTCCAGGGGGGCGGAGGCTGGCTTGCTGGGCTTGAACCTTGGAAGCTTGTGCCCCTTGCAAGAGAAGAGAGCACATGCTGGATCGATTAAACTGAGACAGGCTACTAACCAGCCACATGTGTTCGATGGGTGGTGTGTGCTGGTTTGATGGCCGGGGGGTCTTGTCACTGCCCAAGGTTTGCATTCCAGCATCGCAGCCAGCAGCATTGTGGGAGCTTGGCCCAATGACGTCTGGGGGGTCCTGACAGGGGACAAGGTTGACTCGAACATCTGCCCTTTGTGTTTCGCGGTGCGCATCGACTCATGCAACCATTGGCCGACCGCCACAGCCATGCGCATGATGAAAGCAAGCATTGTCACCCTCTGCAGTATCAAGGTACTTGTACTGAGTCACCGAGTTGGATGACGGGATGCGGGTAGGGTGAATCACAACCACCTTCGTGCATACCGAGTACGTATGCAGACTGGGATGTCGCGTCTTGTCATTGTCCAGCTCCAGAGGTCCTTATTTGCCCAGACATCGCCGAGCCCTGCTAGCCTCTTGACCGTGGCCGCACCAAGTGCCGTAAGTTGCCGGGCGCCAGACATCATCTGACCCGATCGCAGAACGCTGCTAAACTCTCGATAGCTGCAGATCGTGCCTCGTTGTTCGAATGAGCAAGGGAGGGCGGCTCCAAGGGTTTTGGTTAGCAGCTCCCTTCAGCAGGCGTGCTCGATGGACTGGTTGGCCCGTCTCCCGCCATACTCCCTCCATCTAGAACACCACCCAAACATGCCGTGGCTTGAGCATAGCTTCGTTCCGTGTTCAGAGCTGAATGCCGTTTTGCCTTTCCATTAGCGTTTAGCTCGCGCGCTACGGCGGGCCAGCAACGGGTCACTGGACCCCTCTACTGGATCTCCAACCAAGAGCTCCATGGTAAGGAGCTGTACAAAAAGAGCAACTCTCCTGCACCGCCGTTCAGCTCATGGGCTTAGCGCCTAGCGCCAACCCTATTCGAGAAGAAGCGTGCCTCGGAAGAAAAAGAGGATGGGCTGTGTACTTGTAAACTGCCATACCTAGTCTGTCACGACTCGATCCACTTCCAAACAGTGTAATTTCACTCAAAAAGCCCCAACGGGCGGAAACCCGTGCGGAAACGGCAGCCCAGCTCTGGCGTTTGGGTGGCCTGCTTGCCCTAAAACCACAGACGTGCAAACGGCGTAGGGCTGGCTTGACTCTTTCTGGCAAGGACATGATCTCCTCAAACAGGTCAGGCTGCCTCCCAAGCCACCATCTCCAGCCATGCCAAGCCGCGTAGCTCGAACGGCATCTCCGTCAACTACGTGTTCGGCAGCTTTCAAATCGGAAGTCGGAAGGGCTCGTGCCTGGGCAATCAAGATCGTGCGATTTGTGACATGCATGTGTGTCTGGCTCCTGGACCTGTAGTTACCTACCCCAGACCAAGAATGACGAAAGCACATGCAGTGAAACACATGGCGCTTCCCCAATGTCTAAGCCTCGCTTTCACACCAAGATGGCGTTTATCGTTTATGATAACGACGGGCATATGCGGCATGCAGGCGCGTTTATTCAGTTCACCGAGGTCGTAGGCGTCTTCGAGTTTGGAAATGTTTAGCGAGACCTGAGTTTCTGGCATTCCCTCCCTGCATGGACTCGACAACACACCACACCACTTGACATTGTCGTCTTATCCAGAAACACACTCATTAATGAGGCCTCCGCACCTCAACCACATGCTCGATTGACACGAACAACAACTATCGTGAAACTGGCGCCTTGCCGGACCGTCGAGCTGAGACTATCCCTCGGTAGACAGCACTCTAGTGTGATCAATATTTCCTCCTTTGGGATTGCTATCAGCCGCGCGATGACCACCGTGTCGCGCAATAACCCTCGTCTCTAATTTCCTCGTCCCTCCCCAGCAGTTATCTGAGACTCACGGGCGGCCTCTGCCAAAGGTCTCGAACTCGTCCTCGACGCCTCTCGACGTGACCGCACAAGCGAACCAGGTAGCCATGATTGTCGGGACCCTGGCATTCCTGAGAACGCCTAGGTGGCTTGCCAGGGGGCGGCACGCAATACACGCAAGCAGTCTCAAACTGCTCACCGACCGGCCTCATGCAAGCTTCTCCTCCTCCTCGAAGAACGCGTCGCACTCGCCGATCCCAAAGACGTGGCACTTGCATGCCTCATAGCTCGGGCAGCTGGAAAATTTCAAACCAGGGTCAGCTTTCTTGCATCCTCTCTCTCTCACACACACATACAGGCCTCCCTTCTTTTTCCCCCGCCCAGCGCAATCCGGACTACAAGGGGGGGGGGGGGGTGGGAGGGAGGATAGGAAGGGGACTCACTACTGCGCTTCCTGCCCGAGCCAGACGTGCCAGGTGTGCTCCATCAGCCGCCCGCTCGTCATGCTGTCGAGCGGCGTCTCGGCGAGCCACCGCCGCAGCCGCGCCCACCACTCGACGCCCCGCCGCCGGATGGCCGCCCGGCTGGCCGCGAACTGCGCGCAGCACGGCGCCGCCAGCCGCCGCGGCACGCGCTCCCCCGCCGCGGCGTCGAGGAACTCGTCGAGCAGCGTCGCCAGCTGCACGTTGCGCCCGTGCTGCGGCAGCGCCGCCGGGTCGACCGAGTAGCCGGCCAGCGGGATCACGTTCTCGCACCCGGGCAGGCACCTGGCGCTCGCGAAGCCCGCGCGCGCGACGTAGCCGGCGCGCAGCCGGCGCACCTCGTCCGGCGAGTCGAGCTCCTGGTGCCAGCCGCGGCGGTGCGCGTGGTGGAAGAAGACGACGTCCGGCAGCGCGTCGTAGTGGTCGACGATGTAGGTCAGGTAGGCCATGGCCTCGTTGCCCTTGTTGGCCGGCACGGCGAGGCCCGGCGACGCGGGCCTGTCGGTGACGTAGTTGTAGACCTGCCAGTCCTCCGGGACCTCCTCGTCGATCCAGGACGTCTCGCTGCGGGGCTGGTCGCTCGTCGACGCGATCACGAGGGCCTTTGTGAGGGGCGGCGGCGGCGGCTGTCGTTTGGAGGAGGAGGAGGAGGAGGACGGGGAGAGGAAGAGGCGGACGAATATGGTTAGGGCCAGGGCGAGGAGGAAGGGTCGGAGGAGGATGGAGAGGGCGGCGCGGAGCTGCCGTCTGCCGTGGACGCCCATTCTCTTGATCTGGATACGAAATGAGGTAAGGCTTTGCTGCTCGAGCGAATGTTTGTATGATGTGATGATTTCTGAACTGACCGCACGCGGTTGTGCAAACAACTTGATAATACACTTTTAACACTCAAACAAGAGAATAAGAAAAATATTTTACAAAGCACCTATCCTTCCTCTTCTTAACCCCAACTTTGGTGTTCGTCATGATCCGACCTCCCAGGCGACGAGGTTGAGACAAGCCGTGTATCAAGAGCTCGGATCGTTTTGCGCGGCAGATCATAGCGTTCGAGCTGGTTGTTATGAAGACTAAACTGCGTGCATGTCCATCTGCTAGGCATCACTTTCAACTGGATAGGGTCAAATGGAAGCTATCCAAGTGCTTCATTCGAAGCGTCAACATTGTCAACATCGTCAACATGAGGGAATCAAATCCCTTCAGGTCTGGCGCAAGCAGCTCGATACATCGATAGGCCGATGTCCCGATCGGGGATTAGATTTGACTGAAAGTGGTGCTGGCGGCAATGGACGCCGCTAGATCTACAGCCGAGTTAGCGCCTTTCGTCCATGGATGTCGCACCCTGCTTCCCCCAGGACAGCCTGGAGATACCCGAATGAGACCCCGCTAAAAAGGAAGGAAACAGAGGGTACGGGGAGCTGGTGCCGCCACCATCACGCGACAAGACCCGAACACTTGCCGTGGTAACCCTACCTAGGGCTCTGGAGCTCTCTCCTTCGCGGTACGAAGCTTCCGAAGAAAAGATCTCTCGACTTTCCATTCGCAAAACCTGCACGCACCACCAACCGACTTGGATTGCGAGAGAAGAGGCTCAATTGCGCTGTTCGGAAGGCCGCATTCCCCGAGTTCCAATTTCGATACATCACCTTAGGTAGTTACCACCAGACCGAGCTAGCCATGGGCATCATCCGGAAAACCTTCCTGACCGGCCTCACTGGCGTTGCCGGCGCGGGCGCCTTCGTCACCTACCTGCACTCCCAGACGAGCCTCATCTGCCCGCTGCCGTACAGCGACCCCATCTGGTCGTCCGCGCCGTACCAGCGGTACAACATCCACCGGAACCCGTCCACGCAGGACGTCGTGCTCAAGCGCATCCCGATCGACAAGATCAGGCCCGAGCTGCTCAAGGAGGACGGCGCGCTGGTGACCGAGTTCTGCCGCGGCGTCTGGGCCGGCTGGGGTGCGTTTTTTTTCCCCCCTTGTCTCTCTATCTCTCCATCCTGTTGAACGTGAAGACAACTCATGACCGTCTGATCATCATACACAATTCGACAAAAAGGATGTCCTGACTGACGTGGAGAGAACGAAAAAAAAAACAGGCCACGAGATCCAGCGCCGCTACCTCGCGCGCAAGTACAAGGGCCCGCGCACGGCCTCGCAGCTCTGGAGCAAGAAGGAGCTGCGCGAGTCGGACTACGCCCCCGGCACGCAGCTCGTGGACCACTTCGAGGTGGTCGAGAAGACGCCGACGTCGATCACGGTGCGGTGCGGCGACAGCCCCCTGAAGGCGGGGCCGCGGCCCTCGGACGGCATCTTCGTCATCAGCGCCGAGGTGGACCGGGAGCGCGGCGAGGTCGAGCTCGGGCTCAAGAGCTGCTTCTTCCAGAGCCACCAGCGCATCGAGGGCATCGCGGGGCCCATGCCCCTGTGGATGGAGTACCTGCACACCGAGTACGCGCGGTCGTGGATGGTGGCGGCGAGCAGCTGGCTGACCCGGTGAGGAAAACGGGTGCGGGATGTGCGCGGGTGAAGAGGGAGAGGGAGGGTCAATCGCTTGGAGGCATTTGCCCGCCTGGGCTTTCCAAATGAGGAGCTGCGGTGATCTTCTTCTGCAAGGATCGATAGAAGGTGTGCGTGCGTGCGCTAGAACTTGTACATATTGCCAGGATGGGGAGTCAATATCATCATCTACTTGGGGTTGCTGAGCTGTAGTGCGCGTTGAGATGGCTTTCGAGAGAGCTACGGTGCCTGGAGGGTCGCAATCAGCCACTCACCCGCCTGCTGTCCATCTGCGTTGTATTGACCAAGCAGACCCGGTGGTGAGCGTTTCTCCTGCAACTACAAGCCCCGATATGCAGTGAGACTCGGTCAGGCTTGAGAGCATAGCACAATGCCGCGGGCAGTGGCGTCATTCCCGCGATCGACGGACCGCAGTGGTCGCGCCAGTCTCTGATCTTGGCGCAAACAATTGATGCCATTAGCTACATACCCAGGCTTGATGCTCGGTCGTCGGGGGTACGGACAGCCTTTTGTGTAATCCGCCGCCTGTGTACGCCCATACTGCGTGCGACTCTTGTCCGACGAACGCTGCTATCTCCGTCTCTCGACACAAGCGATGCGGGCTAGGAAAAGGCCGCTACTCGCATACCTGCCTAGGTAGTAAGGTAGGTACCTAGGTAGGTAGCTCACTGCTATCGGCGCCAAGATTTGGTCACCAGACTACTTGTACGCAATCTGTGAATCTGGCAGCTACACGAACTACAAGTACCTCCTGCTGGAAAAGGGATCAGCGTACCGGTTTGCTTCTTGCAGTGATCGTGGGCCCAAACAGGCAGGACAACCCGAACTCGAAATGTGTGGAGAGGCCAAGCAGTGGCCCCCGTCCCCATTTCTTCACGGTCAGGACAAGTAAATACGTAACTACCTAACTGTACAATACCCATACCTACATGTACTTGTAGGTCTGGTTTGAGGGCAAACTTAGTGTAGACCTCTTCTCGACCTATCCTCTTACAACGTTGTTTCCCTCAGAAAAGTCCCATTTCACGGCCCTTCCCGGCCTCTGAATCAGACTCCAATTTGCATTTCCAGCTCTCGATATTCCCCCGCAGCACCCCCTCCGGTATTCGTCGGCAGATCACCACCTGGGAGCATGGACACAACCCCACCACCGGCCCTGTCGTTACGGCCATCGGCCGCGGGCAAGGTCAACGGCCGCGCGGGCACGCCAGGGCCGCCCGCCTACCAGGCTCACCCGCTCGGGCCGCTCTCTCGGGACGAGATATCTCATGCATCAGACCTCATCCGCCAGTCGTGGCCAGAGGGGACCAAGTTCCAGTTCAAGGTCATCACGCTGCTGGAGCCGGCCAAGTCGGAGCTCGCCCCGTATCTCCAGGCCGAGAGGAAAGGACAGACCCCGACCGACATTGACCGGCGGGCCTTTGTCGTCTACTACCTGAAGAACACTGTATGCACACATGCTTTTACTTGGCTTACAAAATGTGGGACGAGACTGCCCGCACGCACTGACACCTCTCGTCAAGGATAAATTGCACGAAGCCGTGGTGAACCTGAGCCATAGCAAGGTCGAGAGCAATGTCCGGCTAGGACCTAACATCCACGCCAACGGCGACGGCGAGGAGATCGTCGCTATCGAGAAAGCGCTGCTGCAAGACCCGGCTGTTCAGGCCGAGCTTGCCAAGCTGAAGCTTCCCGAAGGCAGTGTCGTGGTCTACGACCCTTGGATCTACGGTAAGTAATCGACGGGTCCTCGTGTATCATCCTTATCCAAATTCTAAATGTCACTTTAGGATCCGATGGCGTCAACGAGGGCGACTTCAACGATGACAAGCGTCTCATGCAGTGTTTCCTGTATATGAGGGATCCCAAGAACCCCTCCGAAGAAGACAGCTGCCATTATGCTTTTCCGCTGCCCATCTCTCCGGTCGTGGACCCGACGAACATGAAGGTCACCCGCATTGACATCCTCCCAACCGGCCTTGATGAGAAGATCAAGCCGCTGGAGCCTTGGAAGCCAGTGCCCGCCAACGAATACATACCCGAGGCACACCACCTCCGCAACGACCTCAAGCCTCTCCGAGTCGTCCAGCCCGAGGGCGCCTCGTTCACCGTAGACAAGTTCTCGGAGATGGGCCACGAGATCCGGTGGCAGAAGTGGGACATGAAGGTCGGCTTCAACCAGCGCGAGGGCATGGTACTCTACGACGTGCACTATGACAACAAGCCGCTGTTCTACCGTCTCAGTCTGTCCGACATGTCTATCCCATACGCTGACCCGCGGCATCCCTTCCACAAGAAGGCGGCCTTTGATCTGGGCGATGTCGGCGCCGGCATCATGGCAAACAATCTCAAGCTCGGCTGCGACTGCCTCGGCTCCATCTACTACATCTCGGGCGTCCTGTCCGACTCGGAAGGAAACCCGGTCGACTACCCCAACGTCATCTGCGTCCACGAGCAGGACGCCGGCATCTCGTGGAAGCACACCAACTACAGGACGAACCGGGCATGCGTGGTCCGCAACCGCGAGCTGGTCCTGCAGACGATACTCACCGTGTCCAACTACGAGTACATCCTGGCCTTCATCTTCAACGTCTCGGGCGACATCACGTACGAGGCGCGCGCGACGGGCATCCTGTCGACGCAGCCCGTCGACCTCGACCTCGCCGAGACGCCGCACCCCTACGGCACGGTCGTGCACCCGGGCTGCCTGGCCGGCTTCCACCAGCACTTCTTCTCGCTGCGCATCGACCCCATGGTCGCGGGCCACGGCAACGCCGTCGTCTACCAGGACGCCGTGGCCCTGCCGCGCGACCCCGCCGCCAACCGCCACGGCGTCGGCTACACGGTCGAGACGCACCCGGTGCAGACCTCGGGCGGCTACGACCTCGACGTCGCCCGCGCGCGCACCTACAAGATCACCAACCCGGCCGTCCGCAACGCCGTCAACGGCCAGCCCGTGGCCTACAAGCTGCACGTGCCGCCCATGCAGCCCATCCTCGCCGACGCCGAGAGCTACCACCGCCGCCGCGCCGAGTTCGCCGACCGCAGCGTCTACGTCACGCGCTACGCCGAGGGCGAGCTGTACGCCGGCGGGCTCTACACGAACCAGAGCCGCGGCGGGGCGGGAGTGCGCACGTGGGCGGCCCGCGGCGACTCGCTGGCCGCGGGCGACCCCGTCGTGTGGGTGCAGTTCGGCATCAACCACGTCCCCCGCGTCGAGGACTTCCCCGTCATGCCGTGCGAGACGATGCGCGTGGCGCTGCGGCCGGCCAACTTCTTCGACCGGAACCCGGCCATCGACGTGCCGCCCAGCACGCAGGAGGCCAACTGCAGCGTCAGGCTCGACGGCGGGGACGTGCGAGGTGGGGGAGGTGGTGGCGGTGCGGCGGTGCTTGGAGGGCAGAGCGGTGCGCTGAGCGGGTGTTGCGGCTCTCACGGCGTGGCGTGAGCTTGCTTTGCAGTTATGAGGTTATGTTTTTTTTTTTCAATCGTGGAGAGGAGGAAAGGGAGGAAGCATGAGGCTGTGTTGATGAGCAGCATGGGTTCTTTTTCAACCCACAGAGCATACAGAGCATGGTTTATCTTTTTGGAGACAGGCTTCCGGAGGTGAGATTTTAGAAGTCCTTTAATGAGTTTGTAAGTGGAGATTGTTGGGCTGAGCGACCATGCATGAACAAGATGGCACAGCATATTCCTATCCCAACATCCGAACTACTTTACCAGGAAACATCTAGCCGAGTGGAGAGGAATGGATTGTTTCGTGATTCGAGTGCAGAGCCCTCTCTGCGCCTGGAAGGCACCTCTTCCTTCACGTCGTTCATCGTTGAACTTGAGGTGATGTCCCAAGCAAAAAGGGCGCCGGCAATCTGGCCGAGTTTCCACTGCCTGTCACTCAAGTCCTCAAGATGGGCCAGAAACTACTTGTACAAGTATTGACCGTTGCTCTCATTAAGCGTCCAAGATGGATCTCCTCGCCTAGCGATGGAGTTGTCAGCAAGACAACCCATGCCAACACGCGATCATCTTTGCTCGTTATCTGTCGTCCTTTTTGCTCCGCCAGTGGGCCGCCAAGACCGCCGACTTGGCACAAGTCTCCGTTGGGGGCCAACGGGTCTTGCCCCCAATTGGCAAAAGAGACGCAGCTGGACCACCAAGACCAGCATATTATCGATGGGTGGGACAGCCCTGTAAGCCCTGTAGGGTTCTTATTGTCGTCCGCTTGACAAGCTCAGCGGCCGCTCCTGTGGAGTAACACAGAGCTGATCGAAATGCTCACAGCTGCTGTGGCTAGACTTCAGGGGAGAGGCCGGTGGTTAGCCGCCCTGGGTGCTAGACGCGTTCCGGATCCCGATATCTTAAGATGGCAGCCTCGCCATTCCTCTTGATCACTCTCTCCTGCTCTCTTCACAAAGAAAGCGGCGAACGGGTTTTGGGGTGGCGTGCCTAGCTAGACTCTCGAACGGCGAGAACAAGAGAGACAGCGTCCTCTCTCTCTCTCTCTCTCTCTCTGCTTTTGCGGCATCACATACTCACCGAATATTCAGCTGTTCGTCATGAACGACGTCTCCTACTACAACGTCTCGCGGGAGGTCTTCCCGCCGGTCAGGGAGCTCGACTTCTCCAAGGACTGCGAGGTCTTTGGCGAGTGGGTGGCCACCGTCGTGGCGCCGGACCCGTGGGACGCCCGGTTTCAGCAGGGCGGCGCCGTCTCGGTCGTGTGGCGGTTCATGATGTCCGCGCTCGACGACGAGTGGCGGCACCCGCACGGGCCGGACCTCGCGCCGCTGCAGTTCTACAACCAGCTCAGCCAGTGGTACTTTGAGCAGTGGTACTGGCGCATCGTGCGGCGCATCGACAACGACACGCTCGAGTACGAGACCAACCCGGACTTTGTCCTCGCGGCGTGGGACGTCCCGCAGTCCAGATGCCCGGAGCAGTACTGCAAGGCCATCGCGCAGACGGGCAACACGGACATCTCGGGCATCGGGGTGAGTTTTGCTTTACTCCGACAGCTTCCTCTTTCAATCTATGCAGAGGTGACATCTTTGAGGAGGCAGTAATGGCTGATACCCCCCGCCAGATTCATACGGCATACTACGTCGAAGCCGTCCTGGCGACGATGTACCTCGTCGCCTTCACCGTCTGGCGGCTGCGCGAACACCTCCGCAAGCGCGCCTCCCGACGCGGCGGCGGCGGCGGCGGCGACGGCCATCAGAAGCACCGCCGGCCCCTGACGGGCCCCAACTCGGGCTGGGCGGGCCGCATCCTCGACGCCTTCCGCGCGACCGTGTCCTCCTTCCTCTCCATGGCCATGCTCCTCTCGCTCGTCATGCTCATCGCGGCCATCAAGACGGCCGCGCAAAAGTCGCAGATCCGGCGCATCCCGGAGCTCTCGCGCGACGTGCCCAACGGCAGCGCCCTGTACGACATCTCGCTGTCGCTGCTGGCGAGCACCTTCTCCGTGTTCCCCGTCATGTTGATTTATGCGCTCATGCGGCACACGGGCGGCGGGAAGGAGGAGGGCCACAGGCAGTGGATGAGCCGGGCCGTGCTGGCGCTGCTGTGGGCGCTCGGCGTGGCGGAGATGTACCTCGCGCCGCGCGGGGAGCTCGACTACGACTACCGCCACAGCGGCGTCGGGCAGTTCGACTGCGACGTGCGCGGCGGGCAGCGGCACTGGCGCGGCATCAAGGCCGGGCAGTGGATGGTCGTCGGCGCGCCGCTGCTGTGGGTCGCGCTGGCCGCCTTCGTGGTCACGGGGTTCGGCATCCCGGGCGTCGCCGACTACGCTTGGGTGCGGCGGTGGCGCGCCGCGTGGCGGCTCGCCGTGGCCTGGCTCAACCTGCTGCTCATGTGGGGGGTCCTGGCCTACTTCACGTACCTGCGGCACAGCATCACCGCGACGGCCGGCGGGGACCGGGGCGCGGACCAGAGCGGCAGGTGGCTGTTTGGGCAGATCCTCGCGCTGTCGACGTGGGCGCCCACGGTGGCCGAGTGGTTCTACGTGCTGTTTTGTGAGTTTTGTTTGTGCTGAATGGGGGCATTGTCTCGGTCCGATGATAAAGTGTGTGACTAACACGGGATTTATCTTCCGACAGTCGGCATGAAGGAAGCCTGGTCGACCAAGATGCCCGAGGGCTACGAAGCCGTCCGCAGGAGAGACAACAACGACGGACCTGGTAGCAGTGGCGGTGGAACTCCTGGCGCTGCTGACATGGAGTCCGAATCAAAGTACGACGCGGCCATGGGCGCGTACTACTACGGAAGCAGCAGCAGCAGCAACAGCAGGCGCGAGTCGGACCAGCAGCAGCTGCTGCACGGAGCTGCGGGCCCGGCGGTCATCGCCGTGGGGTCGTCGTCCCCGATGGTCCCGGAGCCGCAGGCGGCCGTCGGCTCCGTGCCGCCGCCGTACCAGACGCCGATGGTGACCTGGGACGCCGCGACCAACAGCTGGAAGGCGGTGAGCGACGACAGCAGGGCGGCGTCGGCTACGTGGCAGCACCCGGACGGCGTGCCGAGCAACTGGCAGCACCAGTCCCCGCAGCAGCAGCAGCAGCAGCAGCAGGGGCAGAATAGACGGGAGGGCACGCCTTGGGATCAGTGGGAGAGCACGGGTTGGTGAGACGGAGTCGAGGTTGGCCGAGGGTTCGCCCGGTCAAGTGGGAATTTGCGCGCCTGTGTTTACAAGAGATATAGAGAGCTCTGTGGTTCGCCTCGAGAGCATGACCTGATAGATCGGATACCCTGTCGTGAAAGTCAAGAGACAACATTTTGCATGCAAAGGACCAAGTGAAGAGTTGACACCTCTAATCCTTCCTTGCTGGGGACTTGTTTAGCGGAATTGTCCATCAATTTGTAGGCACAGCAGCTCATCAAATCACACAAGTCTTGAGATTTTCGAAAGATGAACAAAAGCTACAAGTAGGTAGGTATATCTGTGATCCTGGTTACGCCGTACTCCTGCTCTCACCCTCGCCCGTAACTGCTCATAATCTTTTCCATAATACACTGATAAAATCCATCGATATCAACCGAGCCCCATCCATCCAGCATCCCATATGGTATATCATTCCTAATTTCCAGACCACCTCGACGGTGAAAGTTATCGTTAAAAGAACCCAAAGGAAGCTTTTCAGTCCTTCTTTCCCCACCCCTTTCCGCCAATCAATGTCCATACTGCTGCTGCTGCTGCTGGTGGTGGCCATGGCCATGGCCATACCCATACCCCATCTGCTGCGGGTGTGAGCCCCGGGGCTGGTTCTGCCCGTACGGCACCTTGGCGTAGTCCGCCGGGTTATAGCTGTAGTTTTGCTGTTGGTGCTGCTGCTGCTGCTGCTGGCGCCCGTCGAGCTTGCGCAGCGTGTCGCCGCGGTGCTCCTCGGAGGTCTCGTTGTGCGTCGCCAGCTCCGACGCGAAGCCCTTGTCGAGGCCGGGCGACTTGAACCCCCCGCCGGCGCCGGCGCCGCTGTGGTCCGAGGACACGGACGTCGGCCGCGACCCGCCCTGGCTCTGGTAGTCCGTCGCCGACCAGCGCCCTGACGAGCCCAGCGTGGCCGAGTCCCGGTCCGACGAGGGCAGGCCCGGCGAGTGCTGAGAAGGTGGCGGCGGCTGGAGGCCCGGCGAGCCCTGCTGGGGGTGGTAGTAGTCGCCCGGCAGCTCCATGATGACCTGCTGCTGGCCGCCGCCGCCGCCGCCGGCACCTTGATGCGCCACCGACGACGACGACGTGGCGGACAGTTCCTGGGCGGCCGAGGCTTGTGTCTGCTGCTGCTGGTGGTGATACTGTTGTTGTCCCGGGCTCGGGAACCCGCCGTAGCTGCTCTGGCTGACGCCGATGTACCCGCCGTGCTGGGACATGTGCGACTGGGGCCGCTGGAAGCCGCCCGGGCGGGGGATCTGGTAGGGCACCTGCGGCGACAGCGGAGGGTTGGGGCCGCCGCCGCCGCCGCCGCCGCCGCCGCCCTGCTGGAAGTGGGCCGGGATGGTGGTGGGCGAGGGCTGCGGGGAGCGGACGGCGCTGGCGCCGGCGCTGGTGTTGGAGCGGTCGGCCGGGTTGATGGTCTTGAGCTTGCCGTCCTCGATCATGGCCTGCAGGACGCCGGCGTCGAGCAGCTCGGCCTTCTTGATGATGCGCTGGACCATCTCCTGGCCGGCGGCCTTGAGCTGGGCCTTGACGAAGGACAGCACGGCGACGTTGCACTTGATCTCGATGTCCTCGCGCAGGTAGAGCCCGTCGGCGGGGACGCCGAGCTTGCCGAGGCCGATCTCGGGGGTCTCGGGGGGCTCGACGCCGGGCTGGTTGCCGGCGATGCGGTAGGTGTTGCGCAGGTCGACGTTCATGGGCGCGTAGATGTGCGTCTGCAGGCCCCAGGGCATGTCGTGGAAGCAGCCGTTGAAGCTGATCTTGCCGGAGCCCATCCTGCCGAGGCCGGGGACGTACTGGATGCGCTCGACGATCTCGTACCAGGTCGAGTAGAACTCGTCGGCCTGGGCGTCGCGCGGGGCCTTGACGGGCTTGTGCTCGAGGACCAGGGGGTTCAGGGTGATGACCTCGGAGTGGGAGTGGAGGATGTCGATGGCGAGCTGGCGCGGGATGAAGCCCGGGATGGGCGTGACGATGGTGAAGGTCTCCTTCTTGCGGAGCATCCTGACGGTCGGGTCTACCTTGGCCAAGTTGCCGAGGGCGCTCTTCATGATCCGGGGCCCGGGCCCGGAGGACGGGAGGGGAGGAGAGGAGGAGGAGGAGGGCGGGAAGACCAGTCGGTAGGTATGTGATCTTGCGCCTCCTGCTATGCTTGCTTGCTTTTGTCGCAGTGGTTTTATGTGGATTCGAGCTCTTATCGGTGACGAATGCCTGTCTGTCTCTCCGGATCGTAGGGCTGTTGCCGCAGAATCTAGAAGTCTTGTCCTTGCCCAATGTCTGAATATGAAACAGGGATTGCGATCTCGTCTTGCGCATACGGAAGAAACAAAAGAGAAGGATCTCACTGCGACACGCATACAGAAAAAGGAAAACCGCAGACGTGGAGGGGGGGGAGCAGAGCGAAAGTCAAAAGGCCGGTTCGGTCAGCAGTCAGCAGCACCACAGGAGCCACGAGCGGCAGCAAGAGAGCAGAGCAGCAGAGCAGCAGAGCAGAAGCATGGAAGCCCGCACTTGGCGGGGTCCAACGTCGTCGTCGCAGGGGTAGTCAACTAACTGGTCACCTAACTAGCCGTTGTGCCAAACCATCGGGAGGTCCGCCTGCTTCTCTAACACGCGTATTGCGTCGGGTACAAGCCAAGCCACGGGCCCGGAAGAGGTGAAAGAGGTCGACAGCTCGCGGACCAAAGTACCAGACTGTTAGTGTCCCAGGCGCCGACAAGCTTAATTTGGGGCTGGGGGGGCCAGTTCGGGATCCGGGATCCCATCCAAGTGACGGAACCAGCTCGAGCCGGCTCCTTTGGGCCATCTTGGCTCCAGCAGAAACGCGGCTTAGGCTATCTAGCGTGTGCTATTACCTCGCTCTTTGTCCTGCCCTTGGAGAGAAAGGATCTTCGAGGTTCTCGTGCGTGGTCCTCTCTCCCCAAATTGCCTAATTGATGACGTGAGAAAGCAGGCCAGGACAGCCCTCCTCGGCAGACAAAGGCCGGATTGCTGTCGACTTGAGCCTCGACTTTTTTCCTTTGTGTCCGTCCCATGGGCAGCGGAAGAGAAAGGAGATCCAAATGCCAACAGTCCAAGAATGACCGCCGTTGTTGGCCTGGCGGCGTGTGCTGAAAATAACTTGCCTCCTGGGATAGTGCAAACCCAAAAAAGAAGTGCAGGCAGGGTTTAATTTTGGACGGACGAGGCCATCCAGCACTTGGCGTCGAGGGATGGAGGGATGGAGGCTGCTGGTGGGGAGGATGCCGTACGTTAGTGCATGGTGTAGGGCTATGAGGGCTATGAATGGGCGCCAAAGGGGGCTGTACGGCTGTTTCTAGCCCTGGAGGCAACCTGCGAGACAGTGCCATGACGGCGACAATCTTGGCAGGGGCCCGTTTCCGTTTCCCGTCCGGACTGAGGGTTTTCCGTTTTAGGAGTCTCCGATCAAAGACCAACACTCTAGGTACCACGACGATATTATGCGCAGCTCTGATCATTCATCACACGTGCCGGTGCCGGTGATGACTTCAAAGAGGCTGACACGATCTCATTCGTCAGAGTAGACATCGGTTGTCTCCCCGAAGGTGACATAGCCAGTACCGGCCTTTCGCCCAGGTTCATGAATCAAGTCCTTTTCCATGAATTGTAGCTATCAAATGACGATGACTACAATACCGATGCGAATAATCATACACAAACACAAGCGTCCCCATCCCTAACCAAGCCTGCCGCACACACAAAAAACACCATCCAACGCCATGCCATGCAAATGGACGTCGTCACCAGCCAGCCTCGGCGACTCCCCATCCCTCCGTCCCCAATACAAAGATGCACCATGCCAAATGCTCCCGCCCCTCTCTCCAATAGCGCCAAAAGCAAGCGACCGAGGACAAAAGAAACGGCCATGCATAGCCCATCAACTTACTCCTTTTCAGTTCACATACATGTGAACCTCCTCCCCAAACTACGCCACGGCCGCCGCCGCCGCCGTTGCCGTGAGCCCCTCGTACGCCCTCTCGACAGTCCGCCCACCCATGCCCGGCACGCTCCGCAGCTGCGTCACCGACTCGATCCGGCCCCCCGCCGCCCCCGCCCCCGCCGCCGCCTCGTCGCCGCCGCCCAGGAGCTCCAGGTAGTCGACCAGGTCGCGCGCCTTCTTGGCCCCGAACCCCGCGAGGCCCCTGATCCGCGACACGTCGCGCGAGTTGACGATGGCGAGCAGCTGCCGCTTCCGCGGCGTCATCGTCTCGATCCCGTCGCCGTCGCCGTCGCCGTCCTCGAACACGGGCATCTTGCTGGCCTTGACCCGCGGCTTGCGGCCCGCCTTGCTGGGACGCGCCGGCCTCTCCACGAAGCTCTCGTCGTCCACGTCGGCCTCCCCGTCGTTGTCGTACTCGTAGTCGTCGTCATCATCGGCGGCGTGGGCCCTCCTCCCGCGAGCGTTGGCGCGCCTCTTCTTCTTCTCCCCGAGCAGTTCGCCGGACAAGTTGCTGCTGCTGTTGTTGCTGTTGCTCATGCTCATCCCGCTGCCCTGTCTGCCCGCGAGCTTGGCCCTGAGCTTCTCGATCTTGCCCAGCAGCTTCACCTGGCCCGGGAAGAACGGGAGCGCCATCTCGTAGTGCCGGAGGGCGGCCTCGTCGTCGCCCCGCTCCTTGTGCTGCCGCGCCGCGAGCAGGAAGCGCAGCCCCTCCGACCGCCCGTCGTCGTGGCGGCCGTCGTCTATCCGACGCTCGAGCGCCTCCAGGCGCCGCTGCACCGCCTCGCTGATCTCGCTCTGGAGGGGCTGGGCGGGAGCCGCGGGAGCCGCCTCTGCCTGGGCCTGGGCCCGCGCAGCCAGGGCCTCCTGGACCTTGCGCTCGATGATCGCCTCGATCTGGTCCGCGGAAATCGAGGACGGCGGCTGCTGCTGTTGTTGAGGAGGCGCGGGCTTGGAAAGCATGGCGTGCGACGGGCGCACCATCTTGGTCGGTCGGAGGTCGGCCGAGTCGGACGGACGCTTAATCGAGGTGGACCGCCTCGGCTGCGACGTGTTCGCCACCGACCCCAGGCGCGGGATGCTGGGCTTGGACCGGTCCGTGTACACCGAGAACGCCTTGGCCGGCTTGTCGGCCGCCGCGGCCTTGCTGGACGCGGCCGCCACGTTGGTCATGTTGTGCGCGTTGGCCAGCGGGCGGAGCGGCTGCCGGGCCATGTTGCCCCCCGACGACGCGCTCGACGCCGTCTTGGGCGGCTGCTGCTTGAAGACGATCTCGTTCTCGATCTCGCGCACCTCGATGCGCTTGGCCCGCGAGCTGACGTTGAGGCTGCTCAGGGTGTCGAGGTGGTAGCTGCGCAGGGGCGCCAGGTTCAGGATCATGACGGTGATGCCGTTGTTCTGCCCCAGCGACAGGATCCGCGTCATCTTGGACTCGCGGTAGGGGACGCGCTTCTCGCCGCGCGAGATGGCGTCCACGCACTGGCTCAGCACGAACAGGCTCTTGTTGATGGCCGCCGACTCGACCAGCCGCTCCCTGCCGTTGTCCGTGCGCCGGTTGTCCTCCGACCCGGCCAGGTCGATGGCCGACGCCGTGCTCTCCAGCACCATGTCGCCCCCCGTGACCTGCGTGACCTTGACGCGGAGGATGGCGTGGCTGCGGCTGCTGTGCGCGTTGAGCTTGGTCGCCGCCGTGACGCGGTTGTTGTTGGCCTCGATGTACAGCCGCTCAAAGTCCTTGAGGTCGCCGCACGACCGCTCCGACAGGCCCACGACGACCGTCTTGCCGTCCTTCTCCCGCAGGGGCAAGCCCGAGGGGGTCCGCTTCTCGGGCGGCTCGAGCAGGTCGAACACCTTGTCGTTGTAGATCTCGTAGTACGACAGGGCGACGTCGACCGCCGTCTCGCCGGCCGAGTCCTTGGCGATCTTCTTGCCTCTCCTGAAGACGTGGCTGAGCAGCCGGGGGATCACCCCGCGCTCTGCCAGCCTGAGACCGCCGCGCATCGTGTGCGTCTTGCCCGTGCCCGTGACGCCATAGGCGAAGATGGTGATGTCGAGTCCCTGGAAGAGCGCCTTCACGTGCGGGGCCACTATTTTGCAACTGCATGTTAGCAAACCGGGGGCCCGAGGCCTTGTGTGTTTTGGTATTCAAGAAGTGTGTGAATTGGGAGGCATGCCTTCAGCATTGAAGAGCTCTTCCTGCGTGGTCGGTTGGTCGTAGACGCTGTTGAAGGCGAACGAGAACTCCTCGGCCTCGTTCTTGGGGTTCGGGATCTTGACAATGCTGGGTTGTCGGCCGTCGTCGTTGCTGTCTGCACGAACAATGACGTCCCGGTCCAGCTCCTTCTCGAGGAGCGGTCGTATCCTGGCCACGACTCGGACTGGCATGATGGGAGAGGATGGGAGGATGTTGGGAGGAGGGTGTCAACTGTGCGTCCTGTGACTCATTCACGAGCAGGGCTGAGAAGGGGATCCGGAGAACAGAAGACCAAAGAAAACACGCTGCAAGCCGGTGTCGAGAGCTATTGCTTCCCTGCAATTGAGTATATCATCCCGCAATTAAGAGCTTGGTCGAGGATTGTATGGCTGTGGTGTGTGCTTTGCTGCAGCGCGCTTGTTTAGCTTGCAATGGCCCTGCGGGTCTCCGGCGTTGCTACGGCAGCAACCCTGATGAACCCTGAGAATTTAACTACAGTGGGTTCAGTTGAGCAGAGCTAATTACTGCTCCAGCTGTTGCTGCTCCACCTACGAGTGCACGTGCCACCCCGAGTCGCAGTGCCCCCAGCCAGGAAATTCTCGGGTACGAAGCTGGCCCGGCTGGTGGTGGTGCTATCGCATCAGCTCAAACTCACTGACGTTCGAGGTCGAGAGCTCGACAGCCATCCGGCCAGTTTCGTGTGTACCTGCACCCTCAACCATGCGCGGTCCTTCGCCGCTCGTAGGGGCGCTCCGCACCGCACGGCGGCCACAGCTCGCGCCGCTGTCCGTTTGCTGGCAGTGCCGGGCCATTCAGATCAGCGCCTCGCCCGCGACCGAGTCGCCCAAGGCGGGCGGGGATGCCTTCGGAGCGCCCATCAACGGAGCCCGGGACTCGGCTGGTACGTCCGCTATGCGGCCAATTCCTCGGAGGGACGGCGTGTGCTTACAGTGAGAATGTGTAGATGCCCGGTTCGAGGTCCTCGGGACGCCGTACTCACTGCTGTCCGTCACGTTGTCGGCTTCCCAGAAGCTGTACACCCGGAGGGGGACGCTGGTCTCTGTGGCCGGCAAGGTCGAAAATGTACTACATGGACCTTGATGGCCAGTCTTCGCGGCTGTCTGATAATAATGCTAATTGACGTATTGCCAGGCGCAATCAATACTGTCCCTGCGAAACCCCATCCGCAACGCCTTCCTGGGCATGCCCTTCCTCTACCAGCGCATCACCTCGACGACGCCCATCACCGCCCTCATCGCCACCAAGTCGCCCTCCACCACCTTCTCCATCCTCCACCTCGACGGCACGACCGACTGGGTCGTCGCCCAGCGCAACGCCCTCCTGGCCTGGACGGGCCACACCCTGTCCATCACACCCCGCGTCCAGCGCGGGCTCTCCGTCGCCCACTGGGGCAACTCACACCTCACCGGCCGCGGCTTGGCCGCGCTCTCGGCGCCGGGCCACGTCTACCAGGTCGCGCTGGCGCAGGACGAGGAGCTGGTCGTGCACCCGAGCCACGTCGTGGCCTACGCGGTCAACAAGAACCCGCCGCTGCCCTTCCGGCTCAAGAGCTCGGCGCTCCGGCTGCAGGTGCCCTCCGTGCCGGCCTACGTCGCCAGGGCCTCGTCCGACATGGTCCCCGAGGGCCTGGCGCGCTTCTGGAGGAACATGCGCGACACGGACACGTACAAGTTCCTGGCGCGGCTGCTGTTCGGCCTCCGCACGGCGGCCCGGCGCTCCCTCTGGGGCGACAGGCTGTTCCTGCAGTTCCGGGGCCCCACCACGCTGCTCGTGTCGAGCCGTGGCGTGCGCGTCGCCGAGGTCCTGACCAGGGACGACGTCAACGAGATCGCGGACGCCGAGGCGGGCGTCGTGCCGGCCGCCGTCGAGCTCGCGCTCAAGCCCAAGGAGGACCCGCAGCAGGCCGGCCGCGCGCCGACGGCGAAGCCCGTCGCGATACACATTGCGAGCGTGGGCGAGGGCGGCAAGGTCCGTTTCGAGGACTCGAAGGACCTGAAGGAGTTTGTGCGGTGATAAAGAGAGTTTGCACACGAAGAAACAAAAGATCGGGCAGACAAGCGCCACTTGTATTTTCTTGTGTTATTAGATATCAAAAAAAGAGAAAAGTGAAATAGACACCCGACTCAGTTTTGTCGACTGCAGATGGCTTTGGCTTTGCAGCTGGGGACGGAGTTGCAGACGAGGCTGGCCCAGGCTCAACTAATGCCAAGCACGAATAAATCTGTTCAGTGGGAGAATGAGCCAAACATAAATTGCGTTGTTCTGTGCAGTCACGATGTTCATTCTATGAGGGTATTCCTACCGACGGACTCCTAGCAGAGATGCAGCTACTCGATCTTGACAATGCACCATTTGGCCTACAAGAGAAGAATTAAGTACTGACTAGGTAGTCTAGAGATAGGGAGAGAGTGTTCCTCGTGAGATAGCACTTCAAGACCACCGCCGGGCTTTGACTCCACCAGACCACTTGGTAAGGCCGGCCTGATATGAGACCACATTGAGTTCTGTTTTCGTCAAGAGGGGGCTGAATGTGGTGTCGTGGGCAGAGACAGCTGGACAAACCAATCAGTCGACATTATCGAGGCAAGATCTGACTGTGGCTTAATCCCCCAGCCTAATCCCTAGCTCTCCAGTTAACACCATGCGTGTCACAATCAGGGCAAACAACCAGAGGAAGGCGCTTGGACACAAGTCAGTAGGGTATTTTGAGGATGAGGATCCTGACAAGACGGACGTCCTTGGAGAGGAATGGAGGCCAGGATGAAGTCAATGTCTGTCAAGCAACAAAATGCTGTAGCTAATCGGGCCCACATGAGCTACCTGCACTTCAAAGTCAACCAAACCTACGGAGTAAGATACTGGAGCTGTTCGGACAAACTCTCCGGATAACAACACCGCGCTCCTTTCGTTGTGACTCAGGAGGCCCACAGGGATCCCTCGCCTTGTCGGCCTGTCGACCCTGCGGCTGAGATCCTCCTTTGAGAACAAAGAATGAAAGCCACTTGAGTATTTCTGGTCGGAGTTAGGATGCGCAGCAGTGGATGATCCTCCTCTCGGCCAGCTACTTGTACTTAGTTACGCGCAGGTTCATGGTTCATTATCAAGCAAAGCGGCTTCTCCACTGCATCTGGGAGGCACGGGGAGGAAAGCTTGTGTGGCAGAGTGCCAATCACAGCGCGCTCTGGAGCTCTCGTCCTCGCCTCGCGTCTTCGCGCTTTGCTAATCCCGAAAGCCCCCAAGAGGACCTTGCTCTGGCCCCCTCCATTTTGCTAGGGCTGATAGCGTGCATTTACGCAGACGACGAGGGGGGTCTCTGACTGACCGTCGAAATATCTGATTCCATTGGCAAGAAGGGGCCAGCACACGGGCAGGGTCATGGTTTCAAAATAGCGAAATGCAGGGAAAAGGACCGTCTAGACGTCCATCATGGCAGGCTACTTGGTGCGCACCAGCAGGCTGGGTCGAGGGAGGTGGACGACGGCGTATTACAAAGCCTCACGGTAGGACGGGATGATATCATGTCCAATCATGCTGAGCTACAGCTGCGAATCTGCAGGAATGCCATTGCGGCAAGACGGGTTTCTCTATGTACCTTGAGCCAGGTCGTGCAACACTCAGAGTGGCATTGCGCTGTGCCATGCTTTCGGTCCCAAGAATTCGAGCTGCTTGCCATGTGGGAAGGGCGTGCCTGGAACCACGTCGTATTGCGTTGACGAACACGACGATCCCAGGGCCGTCAAACCTCAGTCGCCGGTAGGAGTCATCATCTTCACCTCTCTCCCTCCCCCTCGCGGTCTTCCTCGCTGGCATCGCGACCATAGTGAAAGCCTCTTTGGTGGTGGTCTGTACTAGTAAACTCCGTATCCCACAAATGGCCGAATAGAGCGAGATGCCGTCCGGTCGTAAGCGCAACACATTAGTCAAGAGTGTGTGCGGAATGACATGAAATGGTGTGGCCCATCGCGGAGAGTGCAGAGTACCCCATCACTCCATGTTCAAGTACTCATCTTTGTCTCCTTGCTTCTAGCCGCCTAGTCAGCTCGTCAGAGTCATGTTAATCACCGACGCCCTGTTCCCACCAGAAGCGATAACATTAAACCCTAAAACCGAGCTCTTGTTGCAGGGATGCCAGGTCGGTGCTTCAGGTCGAGGTACCTCCGAGCGCGACGACCCGGGCCTGACAATTCTTGTCGTTGATCTTTGACCCCGTCGTCATATATTTATCCTTGCCCTGCCCTCTCCGGCATGGATTGAGCCTTGTGTGTAATGTCATTTCATCCTTCAAGCATCAATAACGGACACTTCCGTGAATGATAACCCCAGCTGAGCGTGATCCTTTCGAACCTGGACTACATCCATTGGCCATTGACTCCTCCGGCTCCGATTCACACTAATAAAATCTGGACCGCCGTCAACATCACTCGGCCGAGTCTTGCAATAGATCGGCCCCCTCCGAAATTTTCCTTCCCGAGATCACGTCCGCAGACTCGACCTGAGGGACACCCAGGGGAGATCGACACACAAATCCTCAGAGGACCGACGCAATGGTCGACCCATCACCGCAAGTGAGCAACAAGAGCTCATCACTGACCCTCAACGAAAAGGCCGGCGAGGCCGCCCCCAAGGCCAGCGACATGTCCGAGAAGCACGGCGCCAGCTCCCCGCCCACGCGGCGGCCCTCGATCGAGCGCATCCCCTCGCAGCAGTCCGAGACCGACGCCAACGTCTTCCCGGACCCGGAGAACGTCATCGAGGCCGACCTCGAGCGCGGCGGCGTCAAGCCCCAGGAGCAAGGCGCCCCTCCGGGCTTCAACCCGGCCGACTTCCCCGACGGCGGGCGCGAGGCCTGGCTCGTCGTCTTTGGCTGCTTCTGCGGCCTCTTCTGCTCCTTCGGCCTCGTCAACTGCATCGGCGTCTTCCAGGAGTACTACCTGCGCGGGCCCCTGGCCGGCTACAGCCAGAGCACCGTCTCGTGGATCACCTCGCTGCAGACCTGGGCCATGGTCTTCTTCGGCCTCGTCTTCGGCCGCGTGTTCGACATGTACGGCCCGCGCTGGCTGCTCATCGCCGGCACCGCCACCTACGTCTTCGGCCTCATGATGACCAGCCTGTGCCGCGAGTACTACCAGTTCGTGCTGGCGCAGGGCATCGTCGCCGCCATCGGCTGCTCCGCCGTCTTCAACGCCTGCATGAACTCGATCGTCTCGTGGTTCTTCCGGAAGCGCGCCGCCGCCTTCGGCATCATGGCCTCGGGCTCCTCGCTCGGCGGCGTCATCCTGCCCATCCTCATGACCCACACCATCCCGCGTGTCGGCTTCCCCTGGACCATGCGCATCGTCGCCTTCATCTTCCTGGCCCTGCTGTCCGTCACCTGCCTGACCGTCAAGAGCCGCCTGCCGCCCCGCCGCCGGCCCCTCGTCGTCTCCGAGTACCTCCAGGCCTTCACCGAGCCGGCCTACGTCATGACCATCGCCGGCTGCTTCTTCTTCTTCTGGGGCATGTTCCTGCCCTTCACCTACATCATCCTGCAGGCCCAGAAGCAGGGCATGGACGCCAACCTGACCACCTACCTCTTGCCCATCATCAACGCCGTGAGGTAAGTTTTGTGACTGACCTGGAATTCTCTTCCCCGATCCCTTGTTCTGTTCCCCTGAGCTGACCTTGTGTGTGTGTGTCCTCTCCAGCATCTTCGGCCGTATCCTCCCCGGCATCGCCGCCGACAAGCTCGGCCGCTACAACACCATGATCGCCATCACCCTCCTCTCCTCCATCGTCACCCTCGCCCTCTGGATCCCGGGCAAGTCCAACGTCGCCATCATCATCTACGCCATCATCTTCGGCTTCTCCTCCGGCGGCTTCATCAGCCTCGGCCCGGCCCTCATCGCCCAGATCTCCGACATCCGCATGATCGGCATCCGGACCGGCACCGCCTTCGCCGTCCAGAGCTTCGGCGCCCTCACCGGCAGCCCGCTCGGGGGCGCCATCGTCGCCGCCCAGGGCACCGGCAGCTACCTCGGCCTGCAGCTCTTCTGCGGCTTCACCATGCTGACCAGCGTCGTCATCTTCTCGTCGGCGAGGATGTACCTGGCCGGCCCGAACCCGCTGAAGAAGGTGTGAGGCCTTTTTGAGGAATCTGCCGAGCAGACCTTGTCGTTTGCGCGACCCAAGCCATCGATCGGCCTTTGTGGAAAGCGACTTTTCTTGTTACGATATATCATCTTTGCATTGTCAGCATTAGATATGGTCTGGGAATAGATATGGTCTGGGAAATAGATACGGGACTGGGATATATTTTTGTCTTGCATTTGCAACCTGGGTTGCTAACACAGCAACGAACCTTGAATTAATTATATGGAGTTTTGGGGTAACTTTCCACTCTTGGATTGACAGCGCGTCTCGCGTGTTTACAAGGCGGCTCTCCAAATATTTAGAAAGGAGGTGGAATTAATATTTACAAGAGAATCTAAAAAAGAAGAAATGGATGCCCTCAAAGGCGATTTCAGTCCTATTTGTCCCCCATTTTCAGATCCCGCTACACCCGCTGTGACAACGGGTTTCCCCAGTGTGCCCGGTCCGCCCAACCCAAATCTCTCGTCCCATCCGATCCGCCAAGCAATCATTTCATGCCTCAGTACTGCAGCTCAGCAATGATCTCGGGCGAATTGATAAAGGCACACCGCTCCCGGAGCTTCTGCGCCCTGATCGCGGGCGTCGACTTGGGCCCGTCCAGCGCGGCCAGCCCCTCGTGCGGCCCGCCCACGACGAAGACGAACGCGTCCTTGCGGCACGTCGTCGTCGTCGTCGTCGTCTTCGCCGCCGGGGGGAAGGCGGGCCCGAACCCGCGGAACGTGTCGTGGCCCTCGAGCGACGGCCTGCCCGTCGCCGCGAAGGTCGCCCACGACCGCGCGCCGCGCCTCTCGAGCGCGTAGTCGGCCGGCGTCGGCGCGAAGGGGTACCCGTTGGTGTCGTAGTGCGACAGGTTGCCGAACACGTAGGCGAACTCGGACGTGTGCACGGGGCCGAGGCCCGTGCGGTTCGAGACGGCGGCGATGGGCAGGTCCAGGATCGTCTGGTTCCAGTCGTACAGGAAGACGTCGCTGCCGGCGGCCGCCATGTTCTCGCCGAGCCACATGGGCTGGCACGTCATGATGATGTCGCGGAAGACGCGCGCGGCGCGGTAGAACTCGGCCGACAGGCCCGCCGCCTCGTCGGCCGCGAAGTCGCCCACGGGGTAGAGCGCCAGCAGCTCGTCGACGTGCCGCGGGGTGAGCCCCGGCACGTAGCTGGCGACAAAGGCCCGCGTGTCCTGCGCCGTCTTGATGGCGAAGTCGGTGTAGTAGACGACGTCGTTGTCGCACCAGCCGATCATGGCCGTCACGTTGGCGAAGCGGCGCTCGCGGACGAGCGCCGACGGCGCGGCGGGCAGGAAGTCGCCGTCGACGGCGGGCAGCCAGACGTCGCCGATGTTGTGGGCGATGTCGCCGACGTAGGTCGCCAGCGAGGCGTTCAGCAGCGAGGCCATGTCGAAGCCCCGGAGGCAGGCGACCGTCTCGGCCGAGTGCAGGCTGCTCGAGTTGCACCCGACGTAGTCCACCAGCGCCTGCATGGCGTCGATCGTAAAGTTGCCCGTGATGCCCGGCTCCAGCGCCTGGCTCTCGCAGATCCCCTGCTGGAATGGCACCGGCTTGCTGCCGCCATAGGCAAGGATCTGGGCGCCAACCGCAAGGCCTGTTCCAGATGTTAAGACAGGTCTTCTAATGTTGAAATGACCGATAGGAATACATACCACCCGAAGACTGCCCAAAGATGGTAATCCTTTCAGGGTCGCCGCCAAAATTGGCAATGTTGTCACGCACCCATTCGATCGCCAAGCGCTGATCCCGCAGGCCAGCGTTCTCCGAGCCCTCGGACTCGAGTGCGTCAGACTGCGCAAAGCCAAAGACTGGGACAGCAACCATTGTCAGCATTCCGTGTGGTCCGGCCTTCCCGTGATCATTTCATCGCACGCGTATTGATTAAAAACTCACATCCCAGGCGATAGTTCATCGCAACGTGAATGATCGGCGTTCCATTTTCAACCGACTGCAGGATCATCCCGTCGGGCCTGGTCGTGATCTCGGCGTTCATCCCCGTCCAGAAGCTCCCGCCGTGAATCCAGACAATGACAGGCAGGTGACTGTCAGGCAGCGTGCCCTTGGGCCGTGCAATGTTCAAGTTGAGACAGTCCTCCGAGATGTCGTTCACGGGCGACAAGGACAGCGGCCCAGACCAGACGCCCGTCTGCTGCGGGCATGCGGGGCCGTAGGACCGCGCCTTGATAACGGTCCCATGCTCGGGCACATGCAGTCTCGGCGGCTTGAAGCGGTTCGCGCCACCAGTGTCCTGCCCATACGGGATGTTCAGGAAAACCTCAACGCCCGCGCGGTCAAGCCCCTCGTAGGTAACATCCTGCTTCTTGTCGAGGACACGTGGAGAAGACTCTGACTGCGCGCCAGAGAAGAAGCAAGCTGCCTCCAGAAGCAGGGCAAGGGCGGGTGCGTGCCTCATCTTGACCGATTGAACCTAGATAAATCCGTGAGAGAGCAAGTGCAGGCCATGATGGTGATGCAATGCAGGTCCCCAAGCTATATGTAACCACGACCAAGTGCTGCGTACCGCGAATAAGCAACCACCCGTGCCTGGCCATGCGCAGATAAGCCTGTCTGCGGCCGGGCGGGGAGATGCGCGAGACGCAATCTTGTGCCTGTCTGTCTTACCAGACGGCATGGGTGAAGAGCTTACTGCGGGGAAACGTGGTATTGAGAGCGGTCAGATACGCCCGGTTTATTTCGACTCCTGCGTCATCATTCCTTGCGGTCAATCGACGATTCTGCCTAGCAAAATGTTAAAATCACGTAGGGGTTTTGGGCCGTGCCTTCAAGACAGAGTGTAGTAGAGCTTCGATGCAGGCCAATGTGATCAACTTTCATGTGAAGGGTTCTCAACCCCAAGCAACAATGTCGGGTATCGAAACTGAGGCTGGTGAACATAATTCCTTCTTCCTTTCTTCTTTTAGACTTCTCTTTGATACATCAGCTATTTTTTTCGTTCTTGAGCAATTCGTTTGTATTTCCACCTGTATCTATGGTGCCTCACACATAGTGCCTTATTGGAAGTAAACGAGCCAATGACACATGCATACGATGATAGACTTGTATACATATCTATGCCAATGCATCAGTTGAGGCTGTAGGATTTCTGCAAGGTAAAGGGAAAACAAACGCGGTAGAGGTTTCTCTCCTTGTGTTACTGAATTGATGGGCTCCAACTCTCAAGTGCTCTCTGCAAGCTATGTCGCAGGTGCAACTAGTCCTCTTGCAGTATGATGATGTCCAGACCAGCAAATCAGGATGCCAGAATAACACTTCGCAATCAACCAATCAGATACTCTGGTACTCAGCTCAATTGAGACGAGTTCAATCAATACATTATTTCTTCGAGGGCGAGGCCGAATCCCACAATGTTCCATTGTCGAGAATCCGGGCTTCCTCAGACACTGCGTATTGGGTTGACTTGTGACACGACTGGACGAGATTGCGGCAATGCTATGACAGGGGCTGGCCCCATGTATGCATTTCCTCCTTGAACGAGGTTCGGATTCTGATAGGAGACTAATGTGTTTTTGGTAGAGCATCAAAGCATCCGGCGCCATTGGACCGAGACAAGAGTCCCAAACGCAGGAAGAGTCGCAACTCAGACTCTGTTTCCCAGAGCAGTGCTTGTTCAACTAGTAGCGCTCGTCTGGCCCCGAGGAAGCCCTCGCCCATGCTAGATAGCTATCTTCGGTCGACCTTTCAGACTGCAATTTCAGAACAGTTGGGAACTAGGGAGGATCAAGTGTCAACCAAGCAACGGAAACGGCGTGCAAAAGACCTCGCTGTGCAGGCTGAGAAATACCACACAGAGCGTATCGCCAGCAGTATCCAAGCGTTTGCCGACATTTTCGAGGGAAGGATCGTGGTTCAGAGTCTCAGGTATCAGCAAGGCCTCGGAACAGCATGGAACGCCCCAGCGTAGCACCAAATCCCGGACGGAGCGGTGTGCTCCTCGGGAACAACAGCAGCACCACTCAGTCGGATGTGGCCCCAGAGAAAATCCTCTTCGAACACTACAAAAAGTTCATATCGGAGACCTATCCGGACAAACGCAAGACCGAACTGGTTTGTCCCTTTCTTCGGCTACATCCCGAAGAGTACGAACATATCACAACCTCAGGATGTCAAAAGAACGGCTTTGATGACGTCTCTAGACTCAAGTACGTGCCCTCAAAGTATTTCCTGGAGATCCAAGAGCTTACACATGTTCAGGACCCATATTGACCGGACCCACGTTCAAGGCCAAGTGGCCGACGAGAATAAAAGAGGGCCACGGGTTCCCATGATCGACACAGTCCAAGGTCTTCATAATTGGAGAGCGTACAAGAAGGATAGGACGGGCGTCAATTCGAAGAAGAACCCAAAAGACACTGCCACAAAGTGGTGGGACCTTGCCCGGAATTCCGCAGACCCTCACGCGCAGCCTTGTGGACATCGCGACGACTGTAAGTTTCCCCATGCTATGTGCTCCAGGGTACTAAAAGATTCTGACGCCTGGGCATGATAACAGTTCATCTTGACTTTCCTGGCTCGGACTTTCAGAAATTTGTGAAGTTCATGCAGTGGTTGAAAGAAAGCGGGAATGGATATTTGCACCTTAATGAGCCTCAACCCCAGAGACCGACCACTGGCAATCTACCGATGGCAACTCAGGATCACAGGACGTTTCTTAACGACAGACCCGAGTCAAACGTCCTCTACGAGCCGAGGCCACAGGGTGACTCGGGCTACGGTTCTATTGGCGGGCAAATAGAGGAGGAGGAGTCCAGGCACGGCTTTCCGGACTGCGATATACCAAAGGAGTATGTCAACCCAGCTGACTTGATGGGCGCTGGAAGTTTTGCCTCACTAGACACTGGGCATGACGGTGATGCAATGATGAGCTACATTGATTTCTCGAGCGATCCACCATCAGCATCGTCATGATGGGTATCGTTTGGTGTCGAACTACAGGGGTTCTCCTTTATCTGGGATGCGAATGGTTCTGCCAAGAGTTCTGAAGAGATTGTATGCCGGGGCTGATGACTATGACGACTCATCCTGCTATTAGGTGCCGACAGTGCCTGGACATCTATGACGGCAATACAACCTTTCCTCAACATTGTTCTAGCCTATGATCCTGTCGAGATGCGCGTTCGAGCTTGTGTAGTCATCGATGACTTGTGCCTTTCTCGAACTCTCCCGTAGCCCAAAATCGACGTCAAATGGCTCTGGACCCAGCACAAGTCCTGTGTGAAATCCAGTCTCGACGCTGGTGTCGAGCGGCTTTGAGGCTTTGATGTCGAAAGCCCACATGAGCTTTCCCATGGCGAGAATGATAGACTTTTGCGCGAACTGCTCGCCAGGGCAGATCCTCCGGCCAGAGCCAAAGGTGTAGGTTGCTCGGCGGCCCTCTGCCACCGCAACGCCGGGTTTTAGGCCGAGAGGGTGCTGTATGAATCGCTCTGGAACAAACTCCTCCGGGCGATCGTATTCGTCTGGGTTGCGTTGAATACCCCAGACATTGGCCAGAATCGTGGTCCCCTTGGGAATTTTGTATCCCTGGAATGTGTCATCACGATCGAGGACATGAGGGAGTCCGTTGGGTGCTGGCGGCCGGAAGCGGAATATCTGGAGGATCGATTTAGCTGAATGCAACAGGCTGTCAAGAGGGGTGCTTGTTTTCTTACCTCCATCAAACACGCGCGAGTGTAGACAAGGTTGTCAACCATGTCGCCCGTCGGAGGCTTCTCGGGGCTCAGCCTGTCTACTTCCTCTTGGACTTTGGCCTGGATCCTCGGATAAGCGGCCATGAACATCACAAAGGCCATGATGCTCGCCCAGGTCGTGTCGACGGCAGCATCCAGAAGACCTCCGCCGAGATACGCAACGTCATCGTCGGTGAACTGCCGTTCGCCTTCCTTTCCGTCTTTCGCCTGCTCGCGGTCTTCCAGAATCTTGGTCATCAGCGACCGAAACTCTGAGGATGAGCCTTTTGACGGCCGTCCCTTGCCGAGAAGTCCCTTCGCCGTATTCAGGTAGCGGAAGTACTCCTCAAACATGTACTCTCGCACGTATCGCGCCTTGCCCTTCCAGTCCGCAAAGCTCTCGGGGACCAGGCGGAGCAACGGGAACAAATCGACAGGCGGTGCATTGCCCGGCTCCAGGAGCTGGAGCCAGTGCTTCTGCGCCAAGAAGAATCTGTCCGCAAATGCTGAACCGCGGTCTTCCAAGCGCTGTCCGCTGATTGCCAAGAGCGGCGTGGCTAGGGCCCAGTGTTTGAGGTGCTCGAGGGTCTTGGAGGGGTTGGTATCGAGCAGCTTGTACGCCAGGTTCGCCGCGGTCGCTTCTTGCATGGGCACCGTCTGTTTGAGCCCCACCGGGCCGACCAGGTAGGCGACGGCAGCACGCCACTGGCGGAGGTAAGGCCCATTCTGGAGGTTCAGGATGTGCTTGTCGCCATGCTGGCAGAAAACGTGCTCCGCGGGGATGTAGCTGTAGGGACGGCCAGAGTAGATCGCAGCCCGCTTGTCGAGCAATTCCCGGACATATTTAGTGTTGTGAAGAACGACGATATTGCTTGGACCGGCCTTCAGTCCGATGATGTCGCCGTACGTCTTGGACCACTCGTGGAACTTGATGAAGGGTTGTTTGAGGGGTATCTGGTGAAGATTGCCGACGCCGAGCAGCGTTGGCGGCCCTGGAGGGTAGTCTTTGCTACGTTGCGTCGAAACCAGGTACCTGACAACTGCAATGCCAAATACAATGGCGGCAGCAAAGATGCTTGCGGTTATCCAAGGAGTGACGGAAAACATTGTTGCTATTGCATTGGCTGCTAAACCTGTCCTTGCTCCTCCATGCGCCAGAGAGAAATCACTGTTTTATATTCGTCAAGTTCTTGACGACAGGTGGGTGTGCCAGGATTCAATGTGCAGCTCATATGTTGCAAGCCTTCCAACACGAACGCAACATGCCTCGTAATACATGCATTTTCATTGGGGAAAAATGCGGGCAAGACGCGCGATTCTGACAGGATTGAATCAGCAGAGTGACATCGTGGCAGCTTCATGCATGTTGGCGGCGTTTTTGGAAGTATGAATCCATGTCGATGCAGCCAACAACAGATGCCGGCAGGGATGAGGATGGAGATTTCAAACACACCGCCCGCCTTGTGTGTATGCCGATCACTTGGCTGCGGCAATAAGTATAAACCCCGTTGTTGGCAGCCTTAACCATGTCAAGCTAATAATTGTGGCCATGATGATCATGATTCTTGGAGGACTCGAGATCAACCACACTTGGCATCATTCGGACTAGGGATTTCATTATGCCTAGCTTGACAACACCATCTGGATCTTTTGGTTTTATGCTACCATCTGGTTCTGTTCCTTCGCGAACGAATCTGTGGCTATTCTATCCATCCTGTTCAGCCTTGTCGACCTTACAGGAGCTCTCACTCATTCTTAGGGAGATGCACGACAAGTTTGACTTGATTACGGGAAGAATAATGCAGCCACTATGCTTAGTGATGCTTCAACATCAGAGCGATACGAGATATTAGCAATGATGGCCGAGGTGAATCGAAACAGCATCGTTGTGAAAGAGTATACTAGGAGGAATGCTGAAAATCTTAGCGGCCTTATAGCTAATTAGAAGGTCGTGGCTAATCCTACTCAAGCCTCACGATAGGCAAGAGGAATCAGTTAGCCATGTACGCGTTCAGGAACACCTTGTGCAGCCCTACCTCTTCAGTCTACATTGGTAGCCATTCAGCATTATTTCCCTTTTACGAAAAGAGTGTCAGTTACTGAAATTAGCAGCTTTGAACTGGTCAAGGTAGGGCACAGACGGATGAATAGTATTGAGGATCGAATATGTAGATGGTTAGGACTCGATGCATAGAGTACCTGGACCCGAGGCAGCTTCATATTGACGATGATGGTTGTAAATAGAGGGCTCTCTGGAAGGTACTACGACTGGGTGAATCCTACTCTGACAAGGGAAGATATTTCGGAGAGGTTGAGAGCCTCTTCACAAATTCGAGATCACAATTCAAAGTATTAGACTAGAAGTGCGAAGTGTTCTTATTAGTCCCTAGATCTATCGTCCGAATAAAGCATAATGATTTAAAAACGTCGTCAGATGTCTTGTAATGGTCACATCACGCACATCTGGGCCTTGCGGACAAGACAGTAACGACCAGTCCTTGAGAACAGGCATGTATCTACAGCCTGTCAATAGAAATTATTCACTGTCCAGCAACGCTACGGACATATCAGGGTATCAGGCACAACTACCCTTCTCTATAAGTACACATCAGTCATCGAACCGCCCGTCCAGGCCAAAACCTTCACAGCAATGATTCGTTCTATGCTATCTGTTTTTCCCATTTTTCTCTTTTGAGATATACAAAAGAGGAAGCCTCAAGTCACCGTTCTAATCTATAGGACAGCGAGAGCGCCAAGGCCGAGCATGGCAACATAGCCGGCCGAGCCCTTGGCCGCGCCGTTGGTCTTCTGCGGGGCGGTGCTGGAGGAAGTCTGGGAGCCGGAGCCGCCGGCGCCGGTAGCGGCCTGGCTGCTGGAGACAGGCTTGCTGGAGGACTGGGCGGTGCCGGTCGGCGTGGCGCTGGCGGAAGCGCCGCTCGAGCCATTGGCAGCACTCGGGGCGGAAGTCGCGGAGGCACCGCCCTCCTGGGCGCTCTTGGTGACGGCCTTGCAGAAGGTGTCGGCGGCGGGAAGGACCTTGTCTACAGTGGAGAGAAGGGTAGTCAGTATGGTGTTCTGGCGATCCGGGAGATAGGAATCAAGATTCTTTTGTGCCTCGTGTTCGGAGAAGATCTGCGCTGTTGGGGGTGGAGGCCCAGACGGAGAGACCGATCAAGGCCGGAAGATGCGGGACTATTGGCACTGTGGAGGGGGAGGAGAGGTAAGGTCGGTACTTACTGACGGCGACATCAGATCCGCAGGCCTGCATAACGCAAGCGGTGGCGGCGTCGACGATCTTCACGTAGTTGTCGAAGACACAGACGCAAACGCCGTCGGAGGGATCACACGTGGTCGAAGAACGGGCACCATTTTCCAAGCAGGTGATCGAGCACTGAGGGAAGTAGTCCTTGAGGAGAACTTGACCAGCGACAAGACTGGCCGCGGAAAGCACGAGGGCGTTGAGGAACTTCATGGCGGATGATCAAAGGCTTCTCAAATTGCCTGTTGCGGCTCAGGTCTGGTCAGCTCAAGTACGCTGGGTCAAGTTCAGGAATAGGCGACGGGAATTGAGGTCTTAGAGGCATCGTACTTACAGAGCTTTTCAGCAGACGATCTGGAGAATGATACGAAGGGCACAGCAGTGAAAAGCACGCCAGTAGCTGGGGCAGGATCTCCGGTGGGTTTATATTTCTCGTCCAATGAACTTGGGAGCGCAGAGCAGCAGCTTTGACCTTGCCTTAGTGACCCTACATGGGACTTTATGGACCCAAGCCTCGGAAGCAGGAGCTGAGCTCTCGGTTGGCGAGCCGGGAGCGACTGATCGGCTCGAGCGTGGCCGTGGCGGGCGGGTCTTGGATTGGCATGTTTATCCTAGCTCGGCCGGTTGTTCTGCTCGTCATGACGCGGCAGCTTCTAGCTGTATGCAATACTTATCAGATGGGAGATGTAACTCCATGCATGGGCTTGACTGCAAGCAGCCAAGCGGGAGCGTGGGCAAGGACGAACAGGGAACAAGCCCCCACACGAGTGAGTACAAGTACAAGTACAAGTAAAGGGGGGAGAGGGGGCTGGTCCGCCATCTCCAACTCTGATCAAGGCCGATTTCGCAGCCAAGGGCTAGCACACGAGAACACGAACACCATCCAGGAACCAGGATTGTTTCATTGCATACATCATTAAACATAGGGCATTGGCTCGTGGTGCATGCCCAGCCAGTGACTCTATTGCCAAGAGGCGGTCGTGTTCAGCTCACGGGGGGAAGCTTCTTCTTGTGAACGGTCTTCCTCAGAAGATCTCACGAGCAGGCCGCCACATCCACAAAACCGAGGCAATTTACACAAGCTAGAGGAGCATGGGCATGCACGCTAATGGTCCCGTAGAGTCCCGTCGAGTGGGGTGGGGGACAGCAGTTGGTTGATCGTTCACCGATGACACGAGGTAACTACTCCCAGTACTCAGAACAAGAGGGCAAGAGACAGAAGGAACACAAAGGTGTGGGTGACAGATGGGACCTTGGAAAGAGAACAGACCACTCGAAGCTGGCTCGGTCTGGTACGGCTCGCGCGGAATAAAGGACATTCAAAGATCACAGCAGGTAGTTAAGTGGGTGGTGGTGGGATCTGTTTTTTAAATTGGGGGTGGATGAGGGGCCGAGAGATCAAATTTTATCAGATTATCAGATAATCCGGCAAAATTTCCATCTGATAAGATCAAACTATTAGCTGACGCCTGACTCTCTTGAGGGGCCGCTCATCTCCACCGCCACCAATCAAAGCATCGTGGCGGCGAACCGAGCCCCGTCCCGGAGGCAGCTGGCGTGCCATTGGGGCCATCTCAAGATGGCAACATCCCCCGAAATCCCTGTCTAGCTCGAGCTTAGCATGCTGTTGGGACCGCTCGGCGAGGACGACGGCTTCTGGGCGGGCCGGGTGAAAACGCTCAGCACCTTACTGAGTACTGTACCAGTACCATCCGGGCTCTTCTGTCGAATGGATGCCGGCCAAGCCATTCTCGATGATCTAGGGATGGTCCAGCGAGGCTAGCTCCTCATCAGGGTTAGCCTACGAAGTTGACGTTCGATCAATGTCCACCTTCGGCTGGAGGACCGGATCTTGAGCTTTGGCTTTGCTGTTGGTTGCAAGGGCTTGCAAAAGGCCGCACCTGGGCGGGTGGGTACCAGTGCGCAGGAGGGATCTTTTTGCTCTCCTAGAAGGGAATCCAGGCTTGATAGTTGAAAGAGAGGGTCCAGCTGTCCATGAGGCAAATCTTCAACGCCTGCCCTTCAACATTACGTGTACACAAGTACATTGTTCTACCCATAGCTCCGTACGCGGACAGTTCAAGACCCGGTTTGGCACCACAGACTACCGCGGGCCGTTCTGCATAAGTAAAGAGGCTTGCACCGGCCTCGATCCATACACTTATCGCCTTTTCCCGGTTCTTGCAGGGTAAATCTACGGCACTTGAGCGCCCCGCGCACCCGGAAAGAAGACTGCGCCGCATCAAATCCTACTTACGATCACTCTCTAAGTGGCGATCTCGCCATTCTTCTCAGACCAGCGACCATGGTCTTCTTCAAGAGGAAGGATTCGGACTCCGAGCCCGAGGGAGTCATCTATCCCACCCACGAGATTGCTATCCGGAGCCCAGAGATCACCGAGAAGGGCACCAACGCGAATGACAGTATTCAGGCCCAACAGCAGAGCAGCGGCGCCGCCGAAGATGCCGCAAAGATCCCTCAAAACTTCCAGGCCGGTGTCCAGCGTATCGAGGCCGCCGCCAGTGTCTGGAGCAAGAAGGAGATGGTTGCCGCCTATGCCTGGTAAGGAGGCTGTATGTTGTTCGACGATAACAGATGAAGAATGCTAATGGAAACAGCATCTGGCTGATCTACTTCATCACCTCGACCGAGGAGGTCGTCGTCCGCACCCTTACGCCCTTCGTCACCAGCGCTTTCCAGTTCCACTCCCTGACTCCCACCGTCGGTGTCATGGCCAGCATCTTTGGCGGTCTCTCCAAGCTTCCGCTCGCCAAGATCCTCGATACGTGGGGTCGTCCTCAGGGCCTGGCACTATCCTGCTTCATCTGGACCATTGGCTTCATCATGATGGCTGCTTGCAAGAACGTCGAGACTTACGCCGCTGCCCAGGTCTTCTCCACAGTTGGGTAAGTTTTGGTTCGGCCCGGATGGATCGGATTGTCTTGTTAATTCGACGTGACAACAGTGCCCAAGCTGTCAGTTGGTGCATGACCGTCTTCATTGCCGACACTTCTTCCCTGCGCAACCGAGGTCTGATGCTTTCCTTTGCAACATCTCCCTACATCGTCACCACTTGGATCGGTGGGCCGATGGCTGACGCCATCTTGGCTGGTCCTGGCTGGCGCTGGGGCTTCGGAATCTTCGCCATCATCATTCCCGTAGTTGTGGCTCCCCTGGTGGCCGTGCTCTGGTACAACCAGTACAAGGCCGTCAAGCGGGGTATCGTCAAAGAGCACCAGCGTGAGATCACCCTGGAGAAGGTCAAGAAGTACTGCATCGAGATCGACCTCTTCGGAATAATCCTGCTGGCTGGAGGTATGGCTCTGTTCCTGCTGCCATTCAACATCTGGTCGTTCCAGGCCCAGCAGTGGAGGGCGCCCATCATCATCGCCTTCATCATCGTCGGCTTCTTCCTGCTGGTCGCCTTCGTCCTCTACGAGAAGTACTTCGCGCCGGTCAACTTCATCCCTGTCAGCCTGCTTGCCGACCGCAGCGTCTTCTTCGCCGGCATCATGCTCTTCTTCCTATTCTTCAACTCGATGGTCTGGGGCAGCTACTTCACCTCCATGTTGATGGTCGTCTGGAACCAGAGCGTCACCACGACCACGTACATCTCCAACATCTACCGCGTCGGCTCCTGCTTCGCCGCGCTCCTCATCGGCTACTTCATCCGCCTGACCGGCCGCTTCAAGTGGGTCGCCTGCTTCTACGGCATGCCGCTCATGATCCTCGGCGTCGGCCTCCTGCTCAAGTTCATCCACGCCGATGACAACGTCGGCTACGTCATCATGACCCAGATCTTCGTCGCCTTCGCCGGCGGCCCGCTCGTCATCGCCGCCGAGATGTCCATGATGTCGCCCTCGAGCCACCAGCACATCGCCGTCATCCTCGCCATCCTCGACCTCTTTGGCAGCGTCGGCACCGCCGTCGGCTCGACCGTGGCCGCCGCCATCTGGACGGGCACCTTCAAGGACGCCCTGCGCAAGTACCTGCCCGCCACGGCTCCGATCGACCAGATCTTCAAGAGCCTCTACATCCAGCTCGCGTACCCGGCGGGCAGCCCCAATCGTATCGGCATCGCCAAGGCCTACTCCGACTCGCAGCGGTACATGCTCATCACCAGTGTGTGTGCTCTGGTCGCCGGCTGGGCGTGCACCTTCATCTGGCGCGACATCAAGCTCAAGAACCTCAAGCAGAACAGAGGTCTCGTGGTCTAAGCTCCAGATCTCCCGCAAGAGCTGCGTTGCAACGTCGCTGGGTATGAGCGTCTTGACAAATGGGAGATCTTCACCTGTGAGGATTTAGAAACGTTCAGCTTATTGATACAAGTGCGTCTCTGTTGGGTTACCAGAAGGAATCTGAAAAAGTCTAATGTCTAAAGTTTGGCATCACTATGTGTATTTACTTGGGAACGGTGCTTTGTAATGCTATGCATAGATTTCAAGAGTGTTATACAACACGAATCCAGTCAGTGAATCCCTATCACTGGCCGCTGGTTACACACCCTGGCTTGGGCGCTAAGCACCCTTCAAACCAGTGCAGATACCGTTCGTGGCACCACTGTGAATAACGTCAAGTGTGGCCATTTCGAGCCACCTCCAGGAGGCGCATTTTATGACTTGCAACACAGCCCATGTCCTTGCAATGCCCGTCTAAATTAATTGGCGGTACAGCCGTGAAATTCTATTAATACGCTGTCCCCCCTTTTAACAAATTTAATTCCCTGATTCTCTTGAACAAACCTTGTTGTCTCTTTCTTTACTGGTATTAAGTACTCCTTTTATTTGAATGCTATGATTGCTAATACGGGAGCCTGTGAAATGAAATGCATCAAAACTGATGATTAAAGCAGCCTTGAGAAATGGGCTGTCTGCCTATCTGTAGGCAGCTGAAGCCAAGAACTATAATTGTCATAGGCTAGAGATTTGTGCTTATGGACTGCGTAAGTTTAGACTTGGAGAGATGAAAGCAAAGTCTGCTGCTGACCTACCAAGCTATCTTAAAGAAAGTCTAGACTTAAACCTGAAAGATATTGAGAACGAGGAGGAAAAGCACCTAACAACAAACCCTAAACCTCATCAGCTATCATCAGCCTACTTGGTCGAACAACAGGTTCGACTGCTTGATCAATCTAAGACCTTGATCGAGCACTCAATCACTTGAACAACTCTGTCTCATTTTGATCAAAAGAAGCTTGATTGAATCTCCCTCTACTCCTGCAAGAACTCCCTCCCCTCTCCCTATTTCAATACAACTCTCTAAGTGCTTGGAAACCCCCTATCCTGTGCGGGTTGTTCTGACAGCCATTATCGAGATCAAACGTTCGAGGAGTTCCTGAGCCCGGGCACAATATGCAAACTATGAAGCATTTTGCAGAGACAGTCTCCCTTGGAACCAAAGGTCGCCTTCATAAGACGACTGGTCTGGCATCAGTGCGTTATATGCGTAACGAAAGGCGGCGGTTCTATAATGCCTGTGAGGAGGAGACTTGTGAAGTTATTTCTAGTGAAGTGAAGGAAGCCTTGAGTTGATATGGTTAGCACCCTGGCGTTGCTCGAGCTAGTTTCGGGGCCGTCAACAAGAAGAGAAACTGCTGCTCGGGTGCGAACCCTTGTCAAAGGTTATCTATGTGACATTGGCAAAGGCTCTAGTCTGAGCCAGGCTGTATGAAATGGAGAAGGTATTAAAGAAACTATACTTTTGATGTCTTTTCCACTTTCGCTACTGCAACATATTTACGCCAGCTCTGGCGATCATGCGGTTCTCTTTAAGATGCTCATCAAGTCATGATAAGAAGTTCTTTTTCATGAATGACTAGATGATCAGCTTGTCAAGCGTGGATTGGGACAAGTCCCCACTGCCAACAAGAGAGTCACACTGCTTCATGTTCCCTTCAATAATGATAGGCAGAACTGCTGGACCCTACGACAAGCCTACGCCAACGACACACAGACGTTACATAACATTCACAAATATGCAGTTGGTTGGCAGGACGGCCCGCCCCTAGAACAGTCATGTCCGTGGGCACGGACGGCACCACAATTTGCAGACGGCACCGTGGCAGGGGTCGAAGCTGGAGTGGCTTTTGAGGCAGTGCCCACAAGACCTGTTCGAGCGCTGTTAGACCACTTCACACGAGACACGAGGGAGCCCCGAGTTTTGAACCGAGCAGCCACAATTGCCTCACTTCTCTCGATCTGAGGCAGCTGACGGCGGCGATTACTGTTCATCGCTGCTGAAATGGAGGGCGAAACCCTGTTGACCATCGTGCCCAGGTGGGCAACGGATGCACGCCCCTTGAACTATTAGTGCCAAGCATAGGCAGCTTTCGTTAGTGTCCGCGGGGGACTAGCCGGCCTGCATCCCTCAGCGCCACGTCCCTTCTGACAGGCCCTGTTTGCCGAGACTGGACACCATCAACAGCACAGATCCACTGATGGCTGGCTCGCGAGAGTCAAGAACCACCATGTATTCTTTGACCTCAAGGCAGAGACTGCAGTTCCCTGAGCTTCGAAACAATCAAGAAGACAGTTCATGCGGGTGTAGGGTGTGGACAGCTTGGCACCAATCGAGGTGATTTGCGATCCGATCGGCATGGTTCCCTCTCCCAGCGTCGACAGCATCGGTTTGGCTTTGTTTCAAAACGCGCCTCCAAGCGCCCCTGAACCCCTGGGCCCGAAGCACCTTGGAGGCAGTGGCTTGAGTGAGCCAAGTTCGCATGTGCTGCAGGATGCTGTGTTCGAGGACAAGGCCGCGAAAAAGAAAATACACCGAGATTGCTGCTGCTAGGATCGAGTGGTAGCGGGAAACGGCTGAGAAATTAACGGCTCCAGGCTTGGCTTCTGAATGGCTCACAGGGCGCATCCGCGCTCCTAAATTAGGCCTCCTGCGCTCTGGTGGCGTCGTGTCGACCGTGCTCATCATGTCTCTCTTGTACGAGGTGTGATTGTCGAGCATCACGGTGCGTCATTTCGTGGCAATGGCTTCCTCTGGATTCCACCAACAGGGCCATGCTGTGTGTGGCCCGACTCATGGCAATGAAGCAGTTGCCAACGGAAAGAAAAATACATCACTTTCCGATTCCGTATGCAGACTCCCAGCGAGAAGGCGGGCGGGAGATCCTTGGATCTCCACAGTCGTGTCCAACCCCTGCTCCCGCTTGCTGACCTGCGCTCCCTTTTGATCCAATACTTTGACGGAATTGGATGTTTGGCTGTTGACTGAGCCGCGAAACTGTCTGAGCACCCTGCTCAATTTGACACCCTAGCGATCGCCATAGGGCTCGAGTCCGCCTCTGATGGATCCGTTCCGCCATGGGAGCGAGTGCTCGGACGGTGCAATGCCACCCTCTTAAGTTCGCGAGCCCGCGTCTCTTGCTCACCGGTCAGGACGGGCGTCATCTTCTCTCTACGATTGGATCGGGGCTAGAACCTGGACCTGGAAAACCCTCACGAACCCTGCTCCCGGGGAAGGGCTCGAGAGAAAGCAGGCCCCCGGGCCGTCCCCTGTCCAGCCAGCTCAGACAACTGGCTTTCTACGACGCCAAGGCGCGGATAACCTCAAGACGCTGGCGTCTCCTGCTGTCAGAACAACTGCCCTTCTTGTTCTGCTTTCTCGCTTTTCAACCAGACAGACTGTTGGCCAGTTGCCATGACAGCATTCGGCAGAGTATCATGAATAGCTCTGACCCAGCTCAGACTGCAGGGACTGGCGACAATCGGGGCGGATCCCTCATTGGCGCTGCGGTTGCAACCGTGGCCATCTCGGCCACCTTCGTCGGTCTACGATTCTACACGCGCGGCGTTCTCATCAAGACGCTCGGCTGGCCCGACTGGGTCATTCTGATCTCATTGGTAAGCTGCGAACACGACAACTACACACGACCTGCGATTCTTGCAGAGTTCAATGACTGATCGATCCAAGTTATTCGCAATTGGCCATACAGTGGGTCAAATTGAACGTAAGTTTGGGCCTTGACATGGCAACACTGCGCTCCAAGAGCCATCCATTGACCGGCTCTCCCTTCCTTCCAGAGGTGACACTAGGCGGCGTAGGCCGGCCAGCGGCCAGCCTAGACGGCGACGACATCAAGAGGTGGCTTGAGGTGAGTCCCCTGGCCAAGCCCATCCAGCGCCGCGCTGGATGCAACAACGCAACGATCGCATCCACTGACCGGGGGAACCACTGCAACCTGGACAGGCCGGGTACTACACCACCCTTGCCTACATCGCCAGCTTGCTCGCGACGAAGCTTTCCGTACTGCTACTCTACCTCCGCATCCTGAGCTCGGCCTACCTCCACCGGACGTGTTACATCGCCATCGGCGTCACCGGCCTTCTCGGAGCATGGAGCTTCGCGTCCAACGTTGCCGTCTGCGTGCCCCCTGCGGCGTGGTGGGACAGGGAGTCGCACCCCAACGCCTGGTGCTGGCCCCTCTCCAAGGCCTGGAGTGACGTCGGCATCCACGTCCTGACCGAGCTTATCGCCCTGGCCTTACCGCTGCCCTATGTCTCCTTGCTCAGCATGCCGCTCCGGCAGAAGATCGGCGTCGGGTGTCTTTTCGCACTGGGGATCTTGTAAGTCCTCGTGTACCTAGCTGATCTCATGGGAAATTGGCTGAAAGTCTGTAGCGTCTGCGGCGTCACCGTCGGGCGCATCCCGGCCCTCGAGCAAGCCGTCAACCCGAGATCCACGGTCGACCGGAGCTACAACGCCGTCGCGCTCGGCATCTGGTCGTGCATCGAGATCAACACGGCCATCGTCTGCGCCTGCCTCATGACCCTGCGGCCCCTGGCGTCGCGCATCGCCCCGCGGCTGGTCCGGTCCGGGTACCGGCGGTACAACGACGACGAGGCGCGCGGGGACCGTCTGCGAGAGAATATCCCCCTGACGGTCGGCTCGCGGCGCATCCGGCGGAAACCGCGCGACGCGCTCGACGAGGCGCTCGACTCGACGGCCTCGACGACACTGACGGCCGACGGCGGCCACCCGCTCGACGTATCCAAGGTTGCGACTTCGTCTACGAGCCTGGCTGCTGCGAGCATCGGCGAGTCGACGATGACGAGAGATACCAGCGAGGGAGCGGCAATCCAGCCGCCTAGGGAGTGGCCGCCATGAGACATCGACCTGAGTGGAAAGAGACCGGATATCATCGTTCGCAGGATTCAGACTGCCTGCTACCGCAGTGCGCCCCTTCACATCAGCAACCCCATCTTCGGAGTCGATGAAGGCTTTCATCTTCTCCGCTCCTGCAGGGCATATAATACATCCATCCACTCGCAGCATCGAACTATTCTGCGCTGCGTCCTGCGTGGCCATCGAGTCTGTTGGTTCTGGTGGAGGGAACGACTCCCCTAGCCGCGGAAGCATCGTCGACAATAAAGGCATGTCCTCCGCCGCCCCCGACTCAGGCCAAGCAGTGGGGTCCCGACTCTGTCATGAGCGGAAGGATATGCGGCCCGTGTGGCATGATGGCCCGGTCGCGTCCACGGCGGGACGCCGTTACCTGGCCGGGCTTGACGGTGCCTGGCAGGTGCAGCCTGCAGGACTGCACCAATGGCAGCAGAGGGGGAGGCCTCAGCGGCCGTCTGTGACCTCAGCTCCTTGGTAGCGCTCATAGGCTCCCAGATTTCACTCGTCCAAGTGCGTGAGACTTGTTGGTTCCGAAAATAGTCAACCTATGTATTTAAATTATAGACATATCGCCATAGTTGATGCTCGGCTTGGTCATCACATATTTAAAGAGAGCACGTCAGCAAATGATCAAGCCTTGGTTCTGCCGACTGGTGTTGGCAAGGCGATGTGGTGATTGTAAGGATATGGAAACTCTTCTCGACTGCAAATCAGACAGGTTCAAACCTCAGTCTGCTATCCGTGATAGTGAGTCCAGCTTCCGTAGCCGACCAATCCGAATACCGCTAGGATCATCAGCCAAAGGGTTCCAGCGCGAAGGATCATCCCCATGGCAAGCTTATCTGTGCTGCTGGCATCATTTACATGAGGAAGCGGCTCGTCTGGAACAGGTCTGTCGAGGATCTTGCAGAATGGCTTCCAATCACCTTTCAACGACACAAAATGAAGCCTGCCCTTTGGGACAACGGCCTTGAGATACTCAGTGTTTGCGTCATATGCATCTGTCGTCTCTGTTTAGCAAGTTTTCTGCTGATCTCCCATCAGCGTGCAACAGTCGATGGCTTACCCGGACTCAAGTCAAACCCGTACACGTCCTTGAACCGCGATATTATGTCGCGTCCAACGTAGGGAATCCACCGCCAGCCGGGAACCGGCCATAGCAGGACAAACAACCAGCGAGCCGTTCCAGTGTCCACAACGGGCTTCATGCTGTTCCACCATTTCTCCTTGTCGCGTTCAACGCAGATGACCTTGGCGTCGGGATACAGCTCGCAGAGCTCCGGTATGAAGCCGTTCAAGGGCGCATCGCAGACGGCCACGAAGCCGGCAGTGAGGTCGCGAAGGTTCTTGAGCGTGCGCTGCCGATCATGCTTGTGGACAAAGAGATCGTGACACTTGCGAAGATATGCTGGAAAAGGCAGACCCGAGGTTTAGTACTGGGTGTGGACTGTAGGATGTGGACTGGGACTTGGTTCATACCATCTTCCCTGCCTATCAACTGTGATCCCCCATGATGTACTGGGCCATTCAATAGTCTTTCCATTACTATAGCGAAAGTGGAAGTGCCGGTCCGAGAGAGGCCCGCGCCGATGACCTCGACCTTGCGGGTTGGGTCCCTTGGTACGGATGGAGCAACACCCATTGCACTCGTATGCTTCAAATTCTAGGGAAGAGATGCCTCTAGATACAAGCAGAAGTGGCTTCATATTTCCAAAGGAGAGACGTTTCCGGGTTATATATCATACCTTTCGGGTATTGTCATGGATGATCTGTATTATACCAGACCATTATCCAGAAGGGGTTGATTTCTCAGGCCTGGACGAATGAAGCTGTCAGTCCTGATTGTACTCTCTGACGAGAAGGCATAAGTTGCTCCAATTCTTATCTGCACCATCCGGGTCCTGGCGGATCGTGTTAACAGTAGTGAAACATGAGGATATAAGCTATGGTGGCGAACGGCTGGCAAACATGGTGCAATAGTCAGCAACTTGATCCACACCCGGAGGCTTCAATAGTTCATTCGAAACGAAGTGCCTGATAGACATCGAGGATTCGCTCATCTACAGTCGGGGTTTGCATTTCTTGCTAACCTAGCACTACCGGATGATCCTCGTCGCCGACGAATTGCGTGTGGTTGCCTCCTTCTCGACATCAATGGTGTCTCGTCTACATACTTGACTATTTGTGATGCTTTTGCTCAACATGGCCATCATCTGCATCGTCCACAAGCACCTCCCTCTCGGATACACCGTTGTGGAACAACGTCTCCTGGGCTAAATTACTAGGGTCAGCTTGCGATGCTCTCGATAATGATGATAAGAGTCATGAAACTTACCGCTCCAAAGCTCAGAGTACAGCCCTCCATGGTCAATCAGCTCCTGGTGCGTGCCCTGCTCCGCCACACGGCCCTCCTTGAGCACAATGATCAGGTCTGCGTCGTAGATGGTCCTGAGCCTGTGCGCCACGAACACGCTCGTCCGGGCCTTCTCCCGCAGGATGGAGTTGATGTTCTGCATGAGCGCCTGCTCGGTGTGCGTGTCGAGCGCGCTCGTGGCCTCGTCGAAGAAGAGCAAGGGCGGGTCCTTGACCAGCAGGCGCGAGACAGCCAGGCGCTGCTTCTCGCCGCCCGAGATCATCAGGCCCCGCTCGCCGACCTTGGTCTGGTAGCCCTCCTTCCACGAGGAGATGATGTCGTGGATCCGCGCGCGCCGGGCGGCGGCGATCACGCGCTCGTGCGGCGCCGACATGTCGCCGTAGCGGATGTTGTGCTCCACCGTGTCGTTGAAGAGGGGCGTGTCCTGGGGCACGACGCCAATGCTCTTGCGCAGCGACTCGATCTGCACCTGGCGCACGTCCTGGTCGTCAATCAAGATGCGACCGGAGGCGACGTCGTAATACCTGAACAGGAGGCGTAGCAAAGTCGACTTTCCACAGCCACTGGGGCCGACGATAGCGACCTTCTTCCCCGCAGGGATGGTCACGGTCAAATTACGGAGGATGGGACGGTCTGCGGTGTAACCGAAGGTGACATTCTCGAATTTGATCTCACCGCCCTTGGTCAAGGCGAGAGGCTTGGCATTGGGCGCCTCCTTGATGGAGACATTGACCTTCTGGAGGTTGAAAAGCGTCTCCATGTCGAGGAGGGACTGCCTCAGCTCGCGATAGACAGAGCCCAAGAAGTTCAGAGGGACTGACAGTTGGAAGACCAGCTGGTTGATCATGACCAGGTCTCCAACAGTCAACTCACCAGCAGCAATGCCCTTGGAGCCGAGATACATCATCGCGGTCAGTGCCGAGGAGAAGATGATGTTCTGACCGCTGTTGAGGAATGCCAGAGAGGTGGCAATCTTGATGGAGCTCTTCTCGTACTGCTTGAGCGCAGAGTCGTACCGAGCAATCTCGAACTTTTCGTTGTTGAAGTACTTGACAGCCTCGTAATTGATCAAGGAGTCGACCGCGACTGTAGAAGCTTTGTTGTCGGCCGCATTGGCCTGCCGCCTGAACTTTGTCCTCCATGCCGTCGTCCAAATGGTAAAGGCGGCGTATGTTGACATGGTCAGCGCCGTTATCGCTGCAAATTGGCCGCCATACTGGTACGTAAGGATACCGCAGACCATGGTGATCTCCAGTGCTGTAGGCAGGATGTGGAAGACCATGCTGGTCAGCAAGAAGCTGATGCCCTTGGTACCGCGGTCCAGTGCCCTGGTCAGACCGCCAGTCTGCTTGGAGAGGTGGAAAGCCAGGTCCAATCGCAAGAGGTGGTCAAACACGTTTCGCGCAACACTGCGGATGGCCTTCTGCGCGACCGAAGCGAAAACGGCATTGCGCAGCTCCTGGAAGACTGTGGCACCTACCCGAGTTGCACCGTAGGCAAAGATCATGGTCCCAGCAATGGTCGCCGCCGTGCCACCCGTAGCCCCGATATCGATGTTCATCGCGTCCACGATGCTCTTGAAGTAGAAGGGCACCTGGACGTTCATGATCTTGCCGCCGACCAGCAATGACAACGCCAAACCCACGCGCATCTTCGTGCTTATATCATTCTTCGGCCAAAGGTAGCGCGACATCTCCTTCATTATTGCCCAATCAGCCTTTCGCTGCTCTTGCGTTGACTTGTCGATGGCTGCAAGAGGGTCCTTCGAGGCTTTCGGCGTAGATTTAGAGATGGCGGCAGCTGCATCTTTGGCAGTTATTGGCGTCGTTGGTCCGCTCGCAGCAGGCTTCGGATTTTGGGTAGGCTGGTCGCGTAGACTGGATGAGGAGGTGAAGGTTCGTAAAGACTTGAGGGTATTTCGGGATTGCCATTGCTGCTGCCTCTGGCCTCTCGGCAGATAGCCTCGGTGGCAGAGCTGAGGCGCTCGCGGGAGGATTCGAAACATCATGGTAACGCTTTGTAGCCGCGCACCAGCATCGTCTTTTCGAAGGGAATGATGCACAGAAGGGAAGCCAAGAATGGAAACGGGGAGAGGTGTAGGCGTGCGACCGCAGGGCTCGTCCTGACCGTGACGTTGCCGGCCAACCGGGTGTTGTCGCGCGCGCGAGTTTGTCAAGCACCGCGCCCGCTGCCTTTCATGCGTCGTTAAGCCCCAATTGAAGGATCACTGGGAAGGGTGGGGTTTCAAGAAGCTGCGCTGTCTTCCTCGTGTGCCCGTTCGAGCTTCACAATGCTCCAAAAGCAATACCCGTTGGCTAGAGGAAATTCAAGCACCGAAGCCGATAAGCGGAGGTGAATGGCGGGACCAACGCGCGTGCGCACGAGAAGTTAATGCAATGATGCAATCCTTAGGCTTGATTTAGCACCGTAAAATTCACGCGGGGCAGGACAGACTCTAGGGTTAGGGTTTCTACTGATGTGACAATTCTCGGCTCTTTTCATACTCAACGAGCAGAGACAGCAGAAGTAGAAGGGAAAGAAATTCACTATTATTGAAAGGGGCAAAAAGCACAGAAAAATTGAGCTTGGATTCGAATCCACAGGAGTGCTGCCCACAAGTGAGTAATTGGAATGGCTGGAACCAGCCAGCCCTGAGTGGTGACAGCCTTGAGAGTTGGGGACTTGGCCAATGGGGTGTGGGAGAACCTAGGTACAATACTTGAGCAACAGTCATTGCTCGCTCCGCTGTGAAAAGCTGAACATCGACTTCTTGAGGTATTTTTTTCATTAATCTCCAAAGTTCCCACCTCCAGGAGTTCATCGGGCGCATGGGTGCACAGCCTGCTATTGGATCGGGAGCGCCCCCAAACTTGTCTCCCTCAGCTCATCTAAATTCGGTATCGGGTTCTGGTCGTACTCGACCTGCCACCCAACCATGCTCAAGCTGTGCCAATGATCGAGATCCATATTTGCAGCCGAGTGCTGTATGTTACATTGGCTTGCATATGCTGAGGATCGTTGATTGGCCTGGCGCATCCGAACAATGCACTTGCTTACAATGCTTTATGAGTTCAATGGCAGGATGTCACACCCTCACAAAGAGCAGAGCCTCGTCTGCCCTCATCTGCCCTCGTCTGCCCTCGTCTCTGCTGTGATCCCAGGTGCTCCTTGCAGTTCTCAATTGGGTATAAATAAGCACTCTCCTGGATCACTGTCAGGGTTCTTCAGTCGGATGTTCCACACATATACCAATTGGTGTCTCCTTTCATCCCAAAAGGCAGCCTGATAAGCGCGCTGTGCCCTATTGTTAGACACAAATTTTCTTCCTCCGCCCGCAATGGCGTCTCAAGGGTCTCCACCTGTGACCTGTGTTAGCTCGGAGCCTCATGACGATGACATTCGAGACTACGTTCAGCATTATATGGGATGCATTGAGATATCTGAGCGCCGTGGATTCTTCGACCCGAACAAGCCGTTATGGAAAAAGTCTGAGCACTCTGCGAATAACGGAGATAATATCACTGCACAGATGAAGTCGAAGCAAATAACTCCAGATCAGGCACAGGCGGCATGCCGCTTGGAGATTCGGCGAGCCAGGTACCTGCGCAAGGTTCTTGCCAACGACCCGAGCGAAACGAAACTCGTCGACAAGATCATGAAAACTCGCGCGAAATGGGTAGCCTCCGAGCAATACAAATCTGGCATGAAAGCAATCCGTACCTGGAAGCCAAACCGCAACAGGGCTCATGAGGACGACAGTGACGACAGTGATGGCCAGCCTCTAAAGAAATACGACCCTGAGCTGGATATAAACGTGCATATCCTCAAGTATAAACGAGACTCCTCAAAGAACCTGAGCATGCTCCCCCACGAGAAGATGAAGGTGAAGAAGGTATTAGAAATGGAAGACTCGAACCCCCTGCGCTATCAGGAAGGTACACCTGAGAAGGATACGATTAAATATGTGCACCTACCAGCCAATAATATGGAGGTGAGTATCTTCCCTGAGGAATGGGTTTCAGGGCTCAACTGATCAACTTCTTGATATATCGTGTAGTGGGCTCAAGTAAGTCAGCTGTCGTAATTGACTATTCCAATTTTAGCATTGTCCACTTATGCTATATTAGAAGGCAATTGCGCGGTTCTTCGGTGACAAGGATCCAGTTCCAACTGCCGCGAGACATCGCATCCGACAACAAACACGCACTGACATGATGCTTCGACCCCACTTCTGGCTTGATCAACAGCATGGTGAGAATGCGGCACCACATGCTCGACACATGCGACCCTTTTGCGAAACCGTGTCTGCAAGTCCGTAATATGGCTAGCACAAGACAAGATTCAACCGCTGATGAATATCAATACAGGTATATCTACTATTGAGCGTAACCCCAAGAATATGGTTCTCTTCGTAAGTGCTATGAAAGGACCTTGATAGAGTCTAGTATTGTTCTGGATATTTGACTGACATGTATTAAAGATGCCATATCTGCATTGGGAAACAGATCAGCAGCGACATCGCTTTGCGCATCACATCGAGGACCTTACAGCGAACCACCGGAATAGGCTGAAGGCTTGGGAGAAGGAGCAGAAGACACGCAGAAGAAGGGACAGAAGAGGACTCGAACGACCGGGGTGGATCATCAAAGATCTGGAGATGGAAGAGGAGGAGTTGAAGTCAAGGGGATATCCGACTCGCACGAATAATGGGGAGGAGTCTGAGCCAAGCGGAAATCCCGCTATCACGAATGGTGAGGAAGTGACGGCGGGACTGTCACCCATCGATGACATTCCTGCGGCAGTGGATAGAGTGTGGCCCGACCAGCACCGGAGAGCGGAAGACAGAGAAGAAACCCCTGCTGAGAAAAGGCCTCTGGGAGCATATTTGAAGAGTGCCGCCGCCTTGTACGAGGCTATGGCAAACTACCGTGATAAGCGCCTACTCGCGAGATATCTCCACCACAACCCGCCCATGCATCCCCGTCGAACGTTGGACCAAGCCTACTACTGGAGTCTGAACACAACAAAGTCCAGGGACAGAGACCAAGTGGTGTACCGAAGCACCACGGCGAAAAAGGAGTTCAACCATTACTTTAGTCCAAGTCCCGAGAAAAGGATCTAGGAGGATCACGTCCAATATGGGATCAGAGGAGAGGAGGGATGCGATAATTGCAAGACCAACATTCGACAGGTCTCGAGGGTTCTGATGGTCGATCAGTTGTGGATGTGGATTCTCGAGGGCCAAACTATCCTCACCTGTTTTCCTAAGCGGTATGGAACTAACCGACACGATGAATCCGGCGTTCACAAAGCTATACGTGTCCGCTTGGACAATGCAAGGCCAAATCAGATTCGGTCCATATATGACCTGGCTCTCATCATTCTTGAGGAATCCATGCAGACCCTGTTTGATAAGAGCAAGACTGCTGACCGCCGCCCTCAAGTTCTGGACACCTTTTCAGATGCAATCGGTATCGTGGTGCGTATGGAGTCACTATTCGTGTTTCAGTCGTCAAAGCAGACTATTAACCTATAACTCATAGACCACCAAGCAGACCGTTGCTTTCGAAAAGCTTTGGCACTGGACTGAAAAAGCGAACATGGCGTATCGCGGCAAGACAGAGATTGATGTCAACGATATCTACATTCCGCTTCTCAACATCAACCCAGAGGGCATGCTTCAGCGGGAGATCAAGGACATCATTGAAGAGCTGGACATCATGCTTCAAATAACAAAGTCTCACAAGATTGTGCTGAGAGACTTCATCACCAATGTGGAGCACATCCTCGACCCAGACGGCGTCTTCGGCGGGGTGCGAAAACGGCTTCACAAGGATCTATCCTCATCGCCCCCACCGGGACCTCAAGACTTGACAGGGATCAATCCCCGCAAGGCGCAGTCCGATGATTGGAATATCAATGACAAAGAAAAGTTCAACTGGTTCAGACTCAACGCAGATGAACTGTGGAACAGAGTCAGCCGGCGAATCGAAGAGTTGGAGGACCTTCGCCAGAGTGCTGAAAGCACATCGAATAGTGTAAGTCCATTTCTTCAAGTCGCTAATGGGACCGGCACTAATTCCACGGATTTGTAGTTGAAGGATCTCCTCGCTCTGAAGCAGCAGCAAGCAAGCGTCTTGCAAGCTTACCAGTCTATCCAGCAGGCGGAGCAAACAGTCATTCAGGGCAAATCGATTCTCATGTTCACTCTGGTGACCATTATCTTCGTAAGCTTCCCCAGTCTGGCGTCGATTTGATCACAAATTTCATCACAGGAACTGATGGACCCGAAAGTTGCCACTGTCGTTCATGGCTAGCATCTTTGGAATGAATGCTGTCGAGTTTGGCTCCGCTGGTAGTCTGGCTCTGAGGGACGAGTTGAAATTCATGTGCAAGTACAAGACTCGGACACGTCGGCCCTGAACCACTGACTTACACCAGCCATTCTAGTCCCGATATCCATTTCGATAATCTTCCTCACCCTGAATCTTGCATTCAGTAGGTGGATCCGGTCTGGATTGTGGTACATGTACCATGTTGGCATGACATTGTGTCTTACCAAAACCGGCTTGTATGGACACTGGATTCAGCACGGAAAATCCAGTGCGGATATTGACAGCTTGGCGATCAAGAGGGCGTCGAAATTTAAGAAACCGGTCCAGGATGCACTGCATGAGAAGAAAAAGGCCAAGAAACTGGAGGAGGGTAAGAAGAAAGGAGAAGAAGAGTTGGCTAAGAAGCAATTAGAGCAGTCTCCGGAACTGGCGCCGACTCAAGAGCAGGTAAATGGTGAACAAAGCACGTCGACGGATCAGAACGGAACGGAAAGCACCTTGCGGCATCGGATCTCCGCGTGGAAGTTACGGGTATCCTCCCTGGCTTCCCTCCCCGGGCTAATAAGGGGAAACCGTGGTCACCGAGGTGTCCAAGACGAAGAGGGGCGCGCAATTGAGATGGGTCAGGTGCCGACACGGAGTGATATGGACGGACCGCGCAGAATGAACGGAACAACTGGAACAAGGGCTATCTGAAGGTGCAACCTGCCTCGATTCGAGTCTGGCCATCCATGGTTCTGTAAGCAGCAGTTAGGGGCTGCGGTCTGTCAAGGGCGGGACTGGGTGCTCGGTCCCATGACCGAGCTCCGGGTGGGTACCGGCCGGCAGACTGGGGCCAAGGAGACCGACAAGCGACAGCCGAGCAACGGCGGTGTGCCGAGCCTGTCCGCCAAGCAGAAGAGTCAGAGTGGTGGCGGTCTGCCTGTGTGTGTACGTTAGTAGGGGATACTTCTCGCTGGTTCTGGGACCTGTCGGCGCCACTGGGATTTATTGATTTTGTGTCATTTTACTCTAGTCAGTTTGGGCAGCGATCAAGGGGATAACGTGCTTTCTCCGGCGCATGAGGGATCAATGTATCCTCGCAAGACAAACACAGCCCGTTCGCGACTTGTTCTGAATGCCGATGAACATGATCGGTGGGGACTCCGGCGCAGTGTAAATGGAACGGTCTAGACAGGCTTCAGGTGGCCCCACTGGCAGAATCCGGGCAGTGTGGACTCGAATCCGGGCAGCCTGTGGACTCGAATCCGGGCAGCCTGTGGACTCGAATCCGGGCAGCCTGTGGGCTGGCGCTACGGTGGCTGGGTGGATTCCCACGCGCTGGAGATGCCTGCGGATGCGCTCTGTCGCGATCCACTCTGGACGACAGCGCATGAACTCACCGTGGTCGGCGAGGAAAAAGAGAGGCTGCGAGTTGGCAAGCAGAGCGTCGCGAGGGGAGTGCTGTGCTTTGCTCTCCCCCCCCCCCTGGCAGTGCGTTGTCCAGAAAAGAAACGCTCACCGTGTTCGTCCTGTCGCCGCGTTGCTGAGAAAGGGTTGCCCGAGAAAATTGCTTACCCCGTAATATGTGGGAACCGAGAGCAAGAATCACGCCACTTTTGGGTGAAGGTCCCAGGGAGGCAGCCCCCTCCATCGCGACCTGACACACGCACTACAGCACACGTCGACAGCAAGTCGCAGCTGTGCCAGAACAGGCCCAGGCTACTCCGTACCTAGCTTGCGATTCTCGAATCGAGCGGCACATTAGTGCGCCTCTGGAGCCGTCCCTCTGGGCGTGGAATGCGTCGCGACGGATCCTGCGGGCCCTCCGCAAAATGATCGTTTTTCTGGAGTCCTCCCAATTATTGATGGCGGCCCAAGTGGGAACCATGGGTTTGAACTCCTCCTGCTCCCGGCGCTGTATCGGAGGGGCAGACTGCACACACACGGCCAACTCGTTGATCCTTTCGTGATGCAGTGATTGGCTCCGTCCGTGCTCTTCCGGCTTCTTCCTTCAGCTGCGATCTGACCCCTGGAGTTTGCCAAAAGCAGCAGCAGCAGCAGCAGCAGTTACTTGATTGAGTAGCGGGAGCAAGAGGAGCCAACGCGGATGCAGGGGATTGTCGGCGCTGCAAGGAACAGCCATGATGGCCCTCTTGCTCTCTCCATCGCCGATGACACTTCATCGTCGCGACTCGGCCATTCGCTTGCGCAGATTGGAAAATAAGAAAACAACTCACAAGATTTTACCTTAGATTTCTTCAATGACGTTGCACCTCTTACAGCCCGGATCGTTTCGTCGGCCTGCTCGGCCCGCACCCAGATCGCCGGGGCATGCAACGCTCGCGTGTCGGAAATGACCCTGACTTACACGCTGCTTTTCTTTACCCGGCGACCAGGGGGTTGCTGTTGAAATACCGCCGCGGTGCTATAGATTCAAGAAAAAGAAACGGGAATGGCAGATAGCGAGGGAAAATTCTGAAATTGCGCGCAACACGACGACCAGGCTGGTAGTACTTGTAAGTCTGCGAGGGTATTGTTTGCCTGCCCGGCTGCCAGAGCCATCGAGACTGAAGACAGACAGACAGCAGTGGGACAACAAACACCACTCTCGTCGCCGTCGTGGGATAACTCAGCGGTTGGCCAACGTCGTAGGACCCCTTCCACGCCTCCCTGAAGTTTCCGGCTCTACCGCTACTTCTCTCGTCGTCCTCAACTGCCACCTCGCAGCATGCACCTGCACGCTCCCTGCAAGATAAGCTGCAACTGCATTCACAATGCATGGTGATCGACCACAGAGGGCAACGAGCAACACTCATGCCGCCGTCAAGCCTTAGCCTCCGACTACCGGTGGGCAGGCTCACCCTGGGAGGCGTTGGGCTTCCCAAGACCATTCCTAATCGGACATTCCCGGCCATCAGTCCGAAGGGGTCCCCGTTTCACATGCTTCCTACGGCGCCCGCAGGCCCATCCAGTCGCCTTCCAAAACAGCTCAGAATGACAGAATGGCAGGGCTAGCCCCCCCACAGTGGAACCGTGTTCTTGGTGGCGCTGTCATTCATCCACCTCGGCGGCCTTCCTATCGAAAACCCGATCATATAAGTTGCTGGCCCCCGTCCTGCCGGAACCCTTCACCCACCCCCCAGCTGACGTCTTGTTTTGTATTGCGCCGGAAGGAGTTTTCTTTTCTTGTTCTTCTCTCTTATCAAGGATAAATCTAGACTGAAAGAAAAAGAGTTTCGTTCTTGTTCTGTGGATATCACCAGGACCCACGCGAGTCAATCAATACACAGAAACTTTCCCATATAAGAAGCAGGCCATTCGCCCCGAGGCGAGTCATTCATTTCATTACCCTTCAGTTCGCGCACTAGGTGAGCACTTAATAGCAGCCAGTCTGCCCTCTTCACGTCTATTCTTTGGTGATCTGCTCAGTCACTGCATCCTTTTCCTCCATTCTAACATTTCTCTCTCTCGTTAAGATACCCCTCCATCGCGGCGCACGCACGCACACGCGACACACCATCATTGCGCCTGATCACCCACGCTGTGATCGAACACGCTCTCTGCTCCGGTTATAGATCTCTATAGAACGCGAGAAGAACGAGTTCCCTCCACTTCAAGACCTTTCTCGAGGCACCCCATTCTCCCTCCCCACGTAGAACCCTCATCTCGACCGCCACCATGATTTGGACGCGCGCCATCTCCATCACCAACTTCGTCGTCGCCAGCTCGGCGCTCGCCTTCCAGACCATGGTCCTCTACCCCTGGCATGTCGAGCTGGACAACAACTTTGAGGCACTGAAGAAGGAGCACCTCAAGGTGCTCGAGGCGGTGCGCGGCAAGATGGCCTCCGAGGAGCAGCAGGGGCTGAAGGACAGGATAGAGGAGCTGGGACACAAGAAGTCGAGGTGGTTTGGACTATAAAAGCCCATCGGAAAGTGTCTCCTAGGCTCACAATTGTGGAACAGCTTCATGTCACATACATCATCATCATCATCGTCGGCGTCGGCCGCGACCTCGCCCGTAACGGGAGCGGAGGCCTCGGTACACGCGGCGAAACCAGTACAAGGCGTTACCCTCTATGCTAGATACGCTCTCGCAGGTGCTTTTGTTTGCTCCTTTACGCATGCCGTCCTGACGCCCGTCGATGTGTAAGCCAACTTGCCTTTTTGGAACTCTCTGTCAAGCGCAGTATTTTGTCGAAACAAACTCTACGCCACCCACGCCACGCCACAGCCAGCCACGCCAGTATTATGATCACGACACGCATTAGAAGTACCAACCCGACCCGAGGGAGGACGCACCCACAGAAAACAACCGCCCGAAAAACGACTGTTCATTCTGTCTCTACGTCTCTCTCTCCTCTCGTGGCTGTCTTTTGCCATTCGTGCGGCGTTCGTAAACCGGGGGGGTTTTGCCTCGGTTGCGAAGTGCCAGTCACGTTAAAACTTTTGCCTTTCCTCCGTGGCGCGTGGCCCCCTCCCTCTCTCCCTCCCCCTTCTCCCCAAAACTTCCTGACTCTTTGGCCCCAATTTTTGATCACGCCCAGGTGCGCTAACTATGCATGCCTCTGTTCGTATAGGGTCAAGACGAGGATCCAGCTAGACCCGGCGCGGTACAGCAAGAACATCAGCTCCAGCGCCCGCCTGATCGCCTCTTCCGAGGGTGCCGGCGCCCTGCTCACGGGCCTCGGCCCCACGTGCGCCGGCTACGCGCTGCAGGGCGCCTTCAAGTTCGGCGGCTACGAGTTCTTCAAGAAGCTCGCCATCGAGAGGCTGGGCCGCGAGACGGCCTCGGACAACCGCAACGCCGTCTACCTCGCCTCGTCGGCCGCGGCCGAGTTCCTCGGCGACCTGGCGCTGTGCCCCTTTGAGGCCGTGCGCATCCGGCTCGTCTCGCAGCCGGCCTACGCCAGCGGGCTGGCCGACGGCATGGTCAAGATGGCGCGGCAGGAGGGCGTGAGCGGGCTGTATTCCGGGCTGAGCCCTATCCTTCTGAAGCAGTGAGTGTGGCGCATCTCCCTCCCCCGTCCCCAGCGGCCTCCACCCCCTTCGCACAGATGTGATGTGTGTGTGCAGCGCATGGGGGTTGCAAAAAAACGTTCGTCTGACCACGGGCCCGAAATTCCAGGGTCCCGTACACCATGGCGACGTTTGTGGTCTACGAGAAGGCGATATCCGTCGCCTACGGCATCTTTGACAAGTCCTCCATCTCCTCGCTGGCGCAGACCGGCATCAACACGACGTCCGGCCTGGTCGCCGGCCTCGCCGCCGCCTTCGTCTCGCAGCCCGCCGACACCATCCTCAGCAAGATCAACAAGGACAAGGCCAAGCCCGGCGAGGGCACCATGGGCCGCCTGGTGCGGATCGCGCGGGACCTGGGCATCCGCGGCAGCTACACCGGCATCCGGGCCCGTCTGGTCATGGTCGGCGGGATGACTGCCGTCCAGTTCGCCATCTACGGCGATATCAAGAGGGTATGTGACTTTTCGTCGAGATGCGTGTTACCGTGAATGACGGCTGACTGGTCCTCAGGCTTTTGGTGCCACCAACGGAGTCGAGTTGTAGTAGTCTGTCCTTCCAAGGAACGGTTGCGAGTCTCGCTAGGTTCTGTTTCGTCCCTGTGAATAATTACGCCTGATTCGCGCGTTCTCCTTCAAAAGCTTTCCTCTGTCATTCTGCATGCATGCGCGCGATCGATTAGATTTCAAGGGTTTATTCCTGCATTAGAAGGGGAAGTGCATAGTTCCGACAATGATCTCAAGCATTAGAACTAGAGATAATGGAAGACGACTCGTCATCACAAGTGCAGAACGCCCACAAAGCCGTTCCATGATGCAACCCGCGTCTCAGGTCTCAGCTGGCCGGTTCTAACCACCTAAACCCCGGCTGACAAACCTGGACCAACACTTTGAGCCGTACCTCTCTCTTGGTGATGACAAATGAAGTGGATATCTCGCGGAAACTTGCACCTGGTGGGGCCAAATGCCCGTCATATACAACTTTCTGCGAGCTCCCATGGGCTTCATCTTCATTCGTCTTGCACTACCACTTGTGAATGGATAGATGCTTAACGATCAATACTGCGGAGTGAGTTCCTAGTGACAGAACCAATGTCAAGTGAAACGTTGAAGGCGAAGAAGGGCTGTTGGACATGCAAGGGTACGTGCGCCCATTCCACTTACACCCCGAAGCGAGCGCAACAAGACCAGTTGACCCAAACCCTCATGATAGACCGCAAGATACGATGTGATCGCGGAACGCCCACCTGCCAGAACTGCGTCCGCGCCCGGAAGCAATGCCAGGGTTACGGCCTCCGCCTGTCGTGGCCAGGGATACACGACCGCAAACGGGCTGTCAGAGGACACCTGCCTGCAGTCAGGTCACAAGCAAACCGCGAGTTGAACCACCGTCTATTCATCAACACTTCATGGTGGGACATTGAGTTCTTCCGTCACATAACGTCAAACGGAACGACGCCATTTCCACTCCTGGCTCAACCAGCTCAGCCTTTGTGGATCCACCCACAGCCTGGACTGAAGCAGACAGACTTAGTTCACTATTGTAAGTGTTTTCATGTCGCTTTCATCGGCAAAGATAGGAAACAAGAGGTCCGCGGTTTGACCATGTATTCGATTAGTCCACAATGCCGCCCATCTGTCACTAGTCACCTTCAGCTCCAAGACCCTGTCGATTCGAGATGTGCTTATTCGTATGGCACTCACCAATGACAAATCACCCGGAAGAGCACTTCTGTATGCGTTACTAGCAGTTGCCTCGCTACATAGGAGTGGACTCCAAAGCGAGGCTGTTCAGTTTAAAGTCTCTGCGCTGGATGCCCTGGCTACTTCTGCGAAAGCAGGACTACAAGACTGGGCTGAGGCTGCGCAGCATGTAGCCGCCTGCATGCTACTTTGTGCCTTTGAGGCATGCCAAATCCAGAAGTCGCGAAATGCTGTAATCACTTCGCTGACTGTGATATAGATCCAACTTCCCTCAGAGAGCTCAGGCGAGTGGCTCTGGTACGTACAAGGCGCGATGAGGATCATCGAAGAGACCAACCTCGAAGCGAAATCAGACGATAGCGGTGTCGGGGAACTTCTCGACTGGGTCTATTATCACGACTCACTCGCCCAGTTTGCCAAGAGACACTGGGGCCACAGTACGGTGACACGGGATACCAGGCCATCAGGCCAGTGCCCATCGCTGGCGAACGGAAGGCCAGTCAGTGTAAAGTCTAACTTGATCCCTAACCCAAATGCTAACTAGCCTTGTCAGGGCCACTATCAACGCCACGCTCCCGCAGTGCTCAACCTGCTATGCGAAGCCTGCACCACAGTCCTCGACCCGATCGATCCCCGAAGCCGCGAGGAGGCATACAAAGCCCGCCTGCAGGGCCTGCAGTCCCGGATCAAAGAGACGTCCATCGCACCGCCCGCTGCGAAAATAGACATCATAGAGACGGGCTTCAGCACGGAGCTCTACCGGATGACCACGCTCATCTACCTTGTCCGCGCCTCGCAGAGCCCCTGGGAGGCGTCGTCGTCGCCGGAGCTCGACGCCCTCGTCGACCAGGCCTTCTCCGTGCCGCTCCAGATGCCCGCCTGCGACCACTTCTTCCCGCTGTTCATCCTGGGCTGCGAGGCGCGGACGGACGGGCAGCGGGCCACAATACTGGGCATGATCGAGCGGACCGAGAAGGGTCCACATGTCCGGAGCATGAAGCGCCTGCAGGCCGGTATCCAGTCGGTGTGGGCGCACCACGATCTGCATGCTGACAGCGACGTGGTTGTCAACTATGTCCGGATGATGAATGCTGTCATTAGCTCTCATAGCACTCTGCCGTCGTATGTGTAGTTTCAAGTCAGATACCAAGTCAAATGAGACTCTCAGATCCACATGATGTCAAGTTGTGCTCCCTCGCCGACGGATTGATCCATATCTGACCTTGGGTCGTTATCCGCACTGGGCATGGAGTGTGAATTTTGAGTGTAGCCAGAATGTCAAGTCTGCTTTATGACGAAAGATGTCAGTAAAGCGACCAGAGTTGGTAGCCGGTGGGATATGTTGGTACAAGTTTCAGTTAGAAGTCTTAGAGAGCGAGCCTGGATGACAAATTAGCTAGGGCCGGCTCGGAAAGAGTTGCTTCGGGTGGGTCTCTGGGTTCAAGTGATTTATCAGACTGACAAGCTTCAAACAGCAATAACATGTGGTTAGGCTCTCTTATACGAAAAGTAATTGCGCCGTCTAAGTCCGAGGATTCGAGGCAATTCCGTAAATGCACTTTATGTCCGATAAGTCAGACATGCTATCGTAGCCTGTGTAGGTCGCAGCACGAGTCACAGTTCTGGCCGTAGCTTGGTATCCCAACATCTATAAAAAGGGTTGGTCCATCCCTCGGTGATCTGACCTGGTCTGCACGAATCTTCGAGATCCATAAAGAATTGAAATCGTCTTTTTTTTTAGTCAAACAAATCAACCCTTTTTCTTTGTCTCACAGACGACACACCATCAATATGGCCACCTACCTCATCACCCAAGCTACCGGAACCCAGAGTGGCGAGACCATCAAGCATCTTCTGAAGGCAGGCGCGAAAATCCACGCGCTTGTACGAGATCCCTCGAAGAAGTTGCCCAGTGTCCTCGATCATCCAAGTGTCAAGGTCTTCAAGGGCAATAGCGACAACTTTGACGACGTGTTCCACGCCACCCGAGGCTGTGAGGGCGTCTTCCTGAACACCTTCCCCATCCCCGGTCTGGAGGAGGCACAGGCAAGGACCATCGTCGAGGCTTCGCGGAAGGCCGGAGTGGAGAGGATCGTTGCTTCTACAACTTTCTTCGCCGGGGACAGGGCGATGTGGGACGACGATGCTACCAAGGCTATACCCCTGCTGGAAGGCTATTTCGAACGCAAGGCCCTAACGGAAGAGGTTGTTCGCAATGGCGGCTTCAAGAGCTACACTATCCTGCGGCCGGCATTCATCCATGTCGACTACTTTGTCCCCAAGTTTGAACACAACTATCCCGAATTGGCACAGGGCGTGTTAGCTCATGCTTTCAACGACGGCATCGGCATGCTACACACGGACGCCGACGACATCGGCAAGTATGCAGCAGCGGCCTTCCAGGATCCAGCCAAGTTTGGAGGTCAGGAGATCGAGCTGGGCAATGAAAACTTGACCGTCCCGGAAGTTCAGAAGATCCTCTCCCAGGCGAGCGGAAAGACGGTCCAGACAAAGAAGCGTACCCCCGATGAAGCCGAGGCGGCGGCGGCGACGGTCTTCGCCCAGAAGTTTCATTATTGGGCGAATGCCAAGGCTGATGGATTCAAAGCTCTCGCGGCAGCTGCGAAGGATGTACAGGCCAAGTTCGGCATCCCTTTCACACCGATGGAGAAGGCTATGCAGAGGGACAAGGACCAGCTGATCAACACTTTGCCGTAGACATATTCCTCTCATTAACTAAACTCTAATGATGCAGAACTTTAATCCGCTGAAGCCTTTCTTTGTTGAATGAAGGTTCGAAATGCACTCCTTTCATGGCTGGCGGCATAATTATGTCCGTCGCCGCTCAGACTCGCGCTGTAGCATCCATGTCACTCTTCTTGGTCCAGGTCCGGGTACTCCAATACAATCTGTACCGTTTCCCAAACATGTAAACGATCACAGTCGTTGCCAGAAGACCGAATGAAATGCCACCAAACGTATAAAAAGGAATTGCAGGCCCGGAATCTCCAACCCAATTATTAACAAAGTAGCTGTAGGCGTAGAACAGGAAGTTCTTAAACATGATACTGATGATGAAAATCTCATTGCTCAACTCATGATATGCATCGATAGCATAGGCTGAGCACGGAGCTCCAATGAAGGCAATCCCGAAGAGTGTCAGCCCCCAGGTAAAGTCGATAACAATAATGTCACCTTGGGACTTTGCGAGTGCTCCGAATGCAAAGAGCCCAACCGGGCAGCAAATGCCCACAATGTTCAAGAGCAGGCGGAACTCGGGCTCGAAGACTCCCTTGTTCTTTTTGACAAGCCACAGGCAGAGGGGATCCATCACTATGGCGGCCAGGACGGAGCCGATCGCCCCTCCAAGGAACGGACCAATAGACAGGTTGCCTATGCCTGCAGCAGAAAGCCCATAGGGAGGCGGTCCGAAGAGCTGAGCGGTCACGTAGGCCATGGCGACGTAGAAGGATGATACTGCCCCAGTGATGATAACAGTCCATAAAGCGCCGAGGTTGGTGCAGACCACAAGGAGCGAAAAGAGATTGTGGAGAAGACTCCTGTCGTCATAGGTCCCAGTATAAAGAGCCAGGCTCTGAACATATGTTTTCTTTGCAATGGGCTGACCAGATGGCCGGTTCTCGACTTGCGAGACATTCGCCGATTGGGCTTTGTCATCGCTCTCTGGCTCCAATGCGATTTGCGTCAGATCCACGGGGATCCTGCGGTAGGCCGTTTCAGGCATGAAGAAGAATTGCAAGATTATAAGGAGTCCTAGGCAACCGTTCAAAATGTGAAAGAGAGCGTGCCAACTGGTTGCGACCACGATTTGACCTGCGATGACCGATGTGAGGTTGCTCACAGCTGTCATCATGAAAGAGACGACAGTAGTCCATAGCCCTCGCTCATGGACGAAAAAGAGATCTCCGACAATAGTGAAGGGCAAGGATTCCCAGGCCGCCAAGCACAGACCTTGGACGATTCGGCCGGCAAGCAATGTGTTGTAGGTCTGAGCACAGGAGCAGATGATGGTGCCAACGAGACATGCCACTGATGAGAATAGAAGAACCGCTCTTTTGCCGTATTTTGCTGCGAAGATGCTAACAAAAGGCCCCGAGGCCGCGGCGACAAGAATTTGATATCCGGATAGCAAGGCTAGGTCGGCAAAGGAGCGATTGAGCTCGAGGGAAAGCACGTAGAGACTGGCGTTCAGGAGCGGTCCTGTACAACAGACACAGAAGCAGGCTCCCAGTACAATTATACCGAGGATGACGAGCTTTTGGTAATAGGGCCAGTTCAATGGGTCGTTCGGGTCATCGGAAGGCTGCGGGCTCAGAACGACATCCGCGTGCCGCCCCGTCCCTTTTTTCAGGTGAATTCCATCAATAGATTGCGATAATGCCTGTTCGCCGAGGGCGACAGTTCCGGGGACTAGTCGATGGACAGCCGGATCGAGTACACCGAGGCCCATAGCTATCGTTTTGCAAGGATGTTTAGTATAGTTGTTGTATAAGTCGAAAGCTCTGCTGAGGACACCGGTAATTGCTTAATATGATATGCGGAGAAAGTAGAAACCAGACTGAAAACAAGAGAGTTGTCTGCGGAGTTCTTCAGAACTTCAACAGTGGTGTCTTCAGGGTGTATTTGACACAATTTTGAACAGTGACCGGGAACCCCGGTAGCCATGTGGGGTGTGTTGAACAAATCCGGGGAAGTCTGGGGAATGCACCCCAACCCTGTCCAGTCTTCCCCTTCCAAACACTTGACCGCGTCTTATTGATTTTCTTCCCCTCACACTTGGTATCTTTTGGGACGACTCTAGGCTTAGCAACACTAGCGCTGCAACCGAGTGCTTTATTGGTTATGTGGTTGTATTATCGCTCAAAGTATCATGGAAGAGTCTACCTGTATCTGGGTTCCCACACACTCACAGGACACCAATATTTCACAAGGGAGAATAGACACCAGGCTGCAAGTGCCTTAATAAGCCTGACCTACTGAGTCCCTTGTTCAGTGTTCAGAAATGAGTGTCTTTATACAGGAGACTGTGCCAATAGGGGTAGGGCTGGGCGAATGTGCAACATGTGGGGGAACGGCTTGCCTCGTCACGGCGCTCTTAACATCAGCATGGACGGTAGGATTAGGGGATGAGGGGAAAACCATCGCCACAAGTAGATACAAGGATGTCCTTGGTGATCGTGACACAGTTTCCTGCCGTGGTGGAGGGTATCATTTGTCCCCCACATTCCTCCCACATTGTGAACCGATGAATGATGGCTGCCCGGTGGTCTACTCAGACCTCTTTCGAGACGTTGCATCCCCCACATCACGCCCATACCTACTAAAAGCTCATCCCCTCACCAAGTGAGTCTGGGTTGGAGAACGGTTATCACAAGCTTCTGACACTTATCTGTTCTTGCCCACCATGACGACTTCACTGCCCCAAAACACCTACCCTGATCCGGAGTACGAGAAGGCCCACCTAGATACCTTCTCGTCGCCAGGATCTCGACCAATCAAGCCTGTCCTGCCGCCTGGTATTTCCCAGGAGAAGTTCAACAAGGCATTGCAAGAGCTCGTCAAAGTCGTTGGACAAGACGCGGTGTTTGTCGGGGATGCATTGGCCCACTATGTCGATCCGTACGATATTCACGAGAATGACGATACAAAGCGCAAAGTACCGAGTGCTGCTGTCTGGTAAGATCAACTCGAGGATTTAGATATAAATGGACCTTATACTCACTGCGATTCGTGACATAAAGCCCTAGCAACTTTAATGACCTGCGCGAAGTAATCCGTGTTGCCAACGCATTCGGCATCCCGTTGTGGACCTTTTCAAGAGGCAAGAATCTTGGGTGAGTCAAAGCCTTCAAAGACTTTACTTTGTCCCTCCTGGCTAACTTGGAGATGTTTCTTGCAGGTATGGCGGTCCCGCTCCTCGAGTCAATGGCACCGTGGCCCTAGATCTGCACCGTATGAACAAAATCCTAGAGGTTAACGACGAATTTGCGTATGCCGTTGTCGAACCCGGTGTTACGTTCCACGATCTGTACAAGTACTGCGTCGAACACAAAAAGAAGGTCTGGCCAAGTACGCCCTCCCTTGGCTGGGGCAGCGTCGTGGGCAACGTGAGTAAAGCATACGAACGCGAGTATTGGCCCGTTTTACTGACTGGCCGCAGACACTCGATAGAGGATGCGGCTTCGGGGGTCATTCAAGTCATCACCAATCCATTGCAGGCCTCGAGGTCATGCTTGGTGATGGAGATGTGGTGCGGACGGGACAGTTCGGAATCTCCAACTCGCCTTCGGCATTCCTTTCCAAATACACATTCGGACCATCCGTGGAGGGCTTGTTTGTCCAGAGCAATCTCGGCATCGTCACAAAGATGAGCATCTGGCTGAACCACCAGCCGCAGGCGTTCGGGTTCTGCTCCGTTTCGGCACCCGACGAGGATGATATTGGAGCCATGGTCGATGTGCTCGGCAAGATGCGAAGAAACGGCATGATCCCCAATGTTGTCTGGACGACCAACTTTGTCGAGTGGCTCTGTATACAGGGCAAACGTCGGAACTTCTGGAAGGGCGAAGGCCCAATCCCGGACTGGCGCTTGAAAGAGCTGCAGAAGGAGTTCGGCGTCGGTTGGTGGCTCTCAAGATTTGGTCTTTATGGTCCAAAGAGAGTTATCGAAGCCCAGATTGCCGAGATCAAGGAACAAATTGCCAAGGAGGCTCCAGTCTGCACAGTCACCAGCCATATCTATGCTGGGGAGAACGGACAGCTTCTCGACGCCCAATCGGTCCCCCCTGAGCACGGCCTCTTTCTCGTGGGAGTCCCCTCCATGTTCAGTCTACCACTGATGGAGTGGCCGATTGTTCGAGCCCAGGGAAAACCAGCGCATGGTGACTATGCGCCAGTGATCCCATCTTCCGGCAAGAGGATCGTGGAGTGGATGAAATTCTGCAAGAAGGCCTACGCGGATGCGGGCGTTGATCTCATGGCAGACTTTTTCATGCATGAACGCCATGTGATCTTCACTAACATGTACGCGTACGATCAGCAAGATCCAGTTGACTGTAAGAATGTTGGGGACTTGTACATGAGCATGTACGGAGAGGCCAAGAAACAGGGCTACGGAATGTATCGTGGCCATGTCAATCACATGGGTAAGAGGAACCAATCGCCCTTTGAGTCATTGCACGAGCTAATCTTGTCTTTCTTTCTCAGATTTGATCGCTGAGCTTAACGACTTCAATGACCACGCATATAACCGGTTTACAGAAAAGATCAAGGTATGGCGAAGCTATCCATAATTCGATGTTACCATCACGAGACTAATTACTTGTGTGTTTTGAAGGATGCTCTTGATCCAAATGGCATTCTATCACCTGGGAAGCAAGGAATATGGCCTCAGAAACTCAGACATTTGCGGGAGACAGTCGAGAAGTCTCCGAGGAAGAGCAAGATCTGAGCGTGCTACAGCGCTATGCATTCAGTAAAAGACCACGCACTACCATGCGCCGGTACTGCTCGTAACAGGAGGGAGTTGAGAAGCAAGCGGCAGGGGGGCTGGGTCTTTTCATGTAACAGGTATCGAGGCGAAATCAGCGTGATGGATCGGGGGTCGGGACCAGAATGGGTCTGTTAGTGTCTGAATCCCGTCCCCGCTTCATCGGCATCAAGCCCCCGAAGAGTGGATCTCCGTTTGATCCGAGGCGTCAATAGGCATCATCGTAAATTTAAGGTCTTGGCTAGTACTGTTCTTTCCTACCACTTTTGGAGGCAATTAATGTCATTGATTTTAGGAGAACATCTAGAGGCGAACGGGACAGATATGATTCGTTAGTAGGGTTCCCCGCACACCCCGTGTCCAGGTCCCAAGCCAGCAGATAGAACCCGGGGTAGTTGGGGGAGCGACCAAACCTCCTCTCCTCCTCCTTCTCCTGCTTCTCCTCCTCGGGCGCTGTTTTGCATCTTGCTTGTCCTTCATGTGCTGGGTCAGATCTTGTGTGGTAAATCTTGAGTTATGACCTTGTCCTGCCCTAATACTGCAGTCATGGCATCCAATACATGTAAGACTTGTAAGCGACGCTTCTCAAAACCGGAGCATCTGAAGCGTCATGAACGCTCGCGTATGAACCCCCCACATCTTCTTCTCCCTCCTCTCCACACACTAAAGCCTCTGCTAGACACCTTGGAACGACCATATCGATGCTCCGTGTGCCAGAGGACATACGCTCGAAGGTATGTCCGAATTGTTTGATACAGCCGTGTCCATTCTGGGTTTATTCCTCGCAGACTGCTAAGTGTGCTTTTATCCAGCGATGTACTCTTCCGCCATTTCAAAAATCACCAACAGAAGGCAAAGAACCGGGTGAATGAACGAAGCCCTCGCTCTACGTCCACGAGAGCCGCGATCCCAACGACTCCGACGTCACTCGCCAACATTGATGCCGTTCCAGAACTGTCGACAATAGTGGTGGCAGATGACGCTCGAAAGTCGCGAGGCATACGAGATGGAACGTATCCCTCACCCGAAGCTATGTCGTTGACAGCAATGCTCTCCGAAGACTTTGCTCCAGACATGGCTATCGCCCTAGGCTTGTGCGAGAACGAAACGACCTCGACAAACGGCGTACCAGACATGCAGACACCGCAACAATCCCTCATTGAAGTGCAGAACACGGATGAAGGTCAAGGTGTGCTCTCGGGGAGCTCCCTCCCGTTCACTCTTGACCCCGCCTTACGGCAGTCATCTCCCTTCCAAGAGAGACTGGACACACTTGACGTGGCTCTCGTTGACGGGACCTTCGAGGCTCGTCCTACACTAGCAGCTCAGGACAGCACACCCCAGGGACACCATTTTGGCCTCGAAAGCAATTGGTGGTTATCACCAATCCAGTGGCAGGATCAAGTAGCCCCAGAATTGGCTGACATATGGGGTGGAAACTTGGACCATACCCCTCCACAATATTCAAAGGAAGCGCAAGACCGAACAACACCCAATGGCACTGTTGTGCGGTCTCCACTGGAGGCTCACTCCTCTCGCATACAAGACTGTTGGGCTCAAGGCTTTCATCGCAAGAAGCAACCCAGGTCGAATATCTGGCAAGACCTTGCAACGGGTGAAGGACTGTTCAACAATCTGGCAGAGCCGCAGTCGATCGATACTGCAACAAGAACTCAGAACAGCAGCCGAACACTGAATCACAGCACGAAACAACGAGTTTGGTCGGCTTTCCAAGACATCTCAGATCGCGTGGGCAATGACGCCTTCACCCACCCCATCACAGCGGAGATTTTGGAAATAGCCTACGAACAGTACATCATCCACCATCACAGCTCAGTGCCTATGATTCACCTTGCTACCTTTCGTCCCGAAATGGCCCCGACGCTTCTTCTCCTGGTCATGTGCTCCATTGGCTTGAGCATCATGGGTACAGGGGATCTGAACTGCCAAGTCTCGAGCATCTTTCCGGTTAGAATTTCCCGTCTTGGAATAACTCTATCCTGGGATATTCATATTAATACCAGTGCAGGAGCTATTGAAAATGGCCTCAGACGAACTCCATGCATCGTGTGCTGAGAGCACACGTCCAAACGTGCGCTTGATGGCTATGTTCACGGCGTTCCTGGTTCTTACCTTGGCGTCTGTAACAGGGGTAAGTGTCTCCCAAATTGAGTCACCATCGTTGAGAGCCAAAACTCATCTAAACTGTGATCACATTCAGCATACATCGCGAATCACGCAAACAGAATCGCTCTACGTTGACTTGTTCCAGGTAACTTGGGAGATACATTCTTCCCTATTTGATACAATGACTGACGTAGTTGACAGCGCGCACAAACCAATGGACTTTTCTCCGCACACGAACATCTATCATCACTTACTGATTTGGCTTCTCTTCCATCAGGGGAGAAGCAGTGGAAAGTTTGGGGAAGCATAGAGTTCGTAAAGAGGTACGGCTATACCATCTCGACGAATCTTTAGAAACATGCTGACATCTATGCGAGGCTTATACTTGAGATGACGCAACTTGACTGCTGGTATTCGACCTACCTTGCAGTCGAGCCCGCAATACATCTGGATTCGGTATCCATCATCCCACCTTGCGCCATCAAGCTTTTTGAGGCACCCACACTGAAAGCTTGGTCAGCCATAGGCCCTGATGTTGGAGAGATGTTTGGTCCTGTCATATCAGCCTCCTATTCAAATACGCCGGACATGTCAAGGACGTTGGACATCACGCCGACGCTGCTGTCACTGCTACAATTGCGACTTGTCGCAGCCACCACTTCACTCAACCAATCTATTCAGTCTACTGATGCCGCTCCAGAGATACTTCCCTGGAGGTCATTCAATGGCGATGTCCGCGCCAGGCCGTTGGCTAGGCTGACCATGGACCTCACGAGAGCCGCCAACGAGACGTCCAGAGACTTCGAGATGAACAATGCAGTCTCATGGCATGCATCTTGTATGGCACTGGGCGCCAACATTCCACTGTTCGAAATAGCCGTCGGCCGTTCCGGCCCGGCCGCCACAGCTCAAGCCATGGAGCAGATCTCGAGTTGGGCTCGCACACCGTCTGCGAGGCGATCGGTGATACACGCCAGTCACATATTTGGTCTACTCTTGAAACGCAGAATTACCGAGCCAGTTCACTTGCAGAGCATCATGGCTCTTTTCCAAGCTGCTTTGGTTCAAGGCCTTTACATACTTGTCGCGCCCACTCTACCTCAAGACGGAGACCCCCACAATCTGTACGATGAGGTGAACTGGGAAGCACTGGGGCCGTTAGGTCTTGCAGAAACTCCTTCCAAGGCTCAGTTACCGGATTCAGCATCATTCCCCGCGGCCAAGTTCATCTTGAATGGAGGGAACATGTCCATTGGGCATTTCACGATAGATCCTGGGCAGACGGAAGCTCGCAAATGTTGGCTCCACTTCGCGAGTTTGATGCTGGGCTTGGGGCGGTGGAAGTCACGCACATTCTCGCGAATCTTGCATGTTATGTGTGATAACCTCTCGGAGTTTGACATGAAAGATTCCTAGATTTATAGATAGGGGCCACATGCATGATCCACACAAGGGCCTAGGTCAGGCTTTTACAGCAATGATAGACGCAGCGATTTCACGCAAGGCTTTGCCAGATCATGAAGGATCTACTCTTTACATTGCTATTTCAAAAGTCATCTCAGAATCTAACACTCAAAGTCCTTAATGTCGACTACTTCTCAAGCACTCGCAGGATCGCCCCCTGTCTTGTAGAATTTAGTAAGATCACTCTGCAAATCCATCATCCCCTGTGCCAATATTAGCAAGCCAGCCAGTTGAACTAGGGTGTAACTCCATGACTTACTGCTCTGAGCTGTTGCATGAGTTTCTTGTCCGTGGAAGCTGTCCGAAGCAACGCAAAGAACTCGTCCTCTGCGATAATCTCATCCGGGGTCTTTGACCATAGCCGCTTGAAGTTCATGGTTGAGATTGGGTCAGTTATCGTTCGGTATTTCTCCGACCGGATTTCCGAATATTTGTCCAGGATGCTATCCTCTGCAAGCCCCTTGTGAATGCCGACGAGTGCATCTTGGAGCGCTCCAACGTCGGCGATGCCACCTGTCAACCCGAGACCTCCACTGAGATTCGCAATTTCACCATCAGCGTTAGTCCGATACAACATTAGAGTAATTGGATGTTCAAGACTATTCAGACGTACAAGGGATTGCACAGGTGGGCTGCATCTCCAGCAAGGAGGATCCGCCCAGAACGCATGCTCGGGGCCAGCCTCTGGTGCATCCGGTAAGGCCCTACGTTGGCGATCTTGATTTCAGACGGCTCTGGTTTCGAGTATATCATCTCCTTGAAGCGCATCGGAAGCCGCCGAGTATACTCCTCTATGGTCAGGCCGGGCACGTCGCCATATGTCACACGCCACAGGCCATCGGTGGCGATCTTTGCGGCCATGTACCAGTCGCTCTGGTGCACGATAAAATTTGAGTCGTCGTAGCCGAGCTTCTCAAAGGGGTAATAGACCTAAGCCAGCTCGGCAGTGAGTTTGGGCTCTCCTCAAAGTATGCCTCGATAGCCGTAGACAGACTCGGACTTACATTGCTAGCGATGATCTGCTGATCCCACGTGGAGCCAGGGAATTCCAAGTCCCCAAAGAGCGCCCGCCGCACCTGGCTGTTTGCTCCGTCACAGCCGACCACGTAGTCCGCCTCGAATCTCTCGGTGCCTCCCGACGGCACCTCGACATCGACCCAGGCCTTCCCGTCAGAGGTTCCGAGATTGGGCGTGACCTTGTGCTGGAGCAGGATCTCGCACCCGTTCGCGACGGCGGCATCGCGCAGGATCTGGACGACGCGGCCCAAGGGCAGACACACCATGCGGTACAGGCTCGACTCTGGCTCGTCGGAGCTATCTAACTTGACGATCTTCGAGCCGTCTTTGCGGCGCCAGCTCACGGCATCGGGGTGGAAGCCCTCGGCCGAGATGGCGTCGAGGACTCCGGCCCGTTCTAGTTCGTACTTGGATGGACCGCCGTAGTGACATGCGCGAGGTTGGTCGTTGAGCTCGGCAGCCGCCTCGAGGACTTGAGTTTGGATGCCTTGTTTCTGAAGGAATACCGCTAGCAATAGGCCGCATGGGCCGGCTCCGACGATGATAACCTGCGGTGAGTAAACGTGTTAACACTCACTTCAGACGCCTGGATTCTCACTGTTTCTCGCCGCTGTGATGTACTTGCCTTCATGATGCCTGCTGGTTGTACACACACAACATCTAACGAACAATCAGTCGGACGAAAGAGCACCGACAAGTCCTGTTAGCCCTTAATCTAGATAGATCAGAGAATGCTTGGACACACTAGGCCATTAGTGCCAATTCATGGTATCGTGGTCATGGCTGACGATCAGCTGTGCATGTGGGAGATGTGGAGGATGTGGGAGGGAGGTGGGGGGCGGGAGTTGCGGGCAGCGCACGCTATGTGGGAGTAGGACGATCGGGTCCGGCAGATGCGAATTACCCCAGAGAGGGGATCTCACATTAGAAATTTTATTTGAGATGAAGTCTGTATCTTAGCCATACTTGTGGAGGAAGATTCACAACAAAGTCACGTCTTGTTTCCAACCCCGCGAAGGCCTCCACAACCATCCTCTCCCCACATACCCTTTCTCCAAACTGTCGAAGGGCTTCCTGGATGAGGCTGGATCTGAAAGGCGGTCAAATGACAAATCAGATGCGTTAAAAAGATTATCCAGAACATGAGACTCAGTCTTGTAAAGTAAAGTAAGGAAATATTCCCTGATCTTGGTCGGTATTATACTCAACTATTAGAACCATCCAAGTGATGGTCAGATTAGTTGACGGACTGCTAGCAGAAGTACTTGACTATCCATCAAACCCATCGGTTTTAGGTAGTGGGATAGCCCTTCTGAGTTCCTCGGCAAGGATATGACAAGGATGCTGATTCTTACGATTGAGGTAGCTCCTGATGGACTTCTGTCAACTATCCGGACACCCACTTGCCATACTCTTCACACATTGACCGTGGCAGGAATGTCGTTGAAATAATTTGGCTCCTCCCTGATTTGATGCGTGCTAGCAACCACCTTGATCTTCTCAACAATTGCGGATAATCATCGCGGACTGCATGTGGCTCCGGATATTGTGGAAGCACCGCTGTGTGACAACGGAGCCGGTGCCTTGACCCGTCTTCGGCAACCACCCTCCGTTCGGCGTCGGATCACCTGGAAAGAATGGGCGGAGCACTACAAGTCACCACACAGAGAGCGAGAACATGAGTCTCGAGGTGTCTAAGGCCCGATCATTCCGCGGAGCTCAAGTTGGACAGGATTGACGAAGCCCGGGAGGCTCTTCATGTGTATTGTGGAGAGACGAAGCTGACCATAGAAGAACGCCGCGGACAATACCATTATTGCGTCAGGGATCTTGATAAGGGACTTTCACTTGGCGATTCAGAGGACGATCAGTGTCGCAGCATCATTGGAAGGGAGCAAAGGCTGTGTCAAGATCTGTGCAGATCACCGGTAGAACATTATGCATCCGAGCAGTGTTACGTAGACTTGCATGAGATGCTCGAAACATCTTGCAACGAAAATGAAATGCATGTAGTTGGACGTTTGGTGGTGTCCATGCTGCGCTTAGGTGCTGTGCTTTTGGCGCTTCTGCGTTCCAACCTAGCAGCTAGATGTGTTCCAATCAAGTCGGTTGGCACCCAAAAGTTCGAGAAGATGTTGATGACAGCGCCATCCGAATGCTGGTGATCATCGATCGGCGAAAAGGGTTGGCTGGCTGGGAGGTGTGGGTTTGGCCCAAAATCCGAAACGCGGAAGTGGGATCGCCATGTGGCTTGCAGGGATGCCGGTCTGGTTCGAGTGGAAGGTAACAGTCGAATTGGATTGGATTCGCACACCACAGGACTCCGTAGGCTGTAGCTGCATGCAGAGGGAAAACGCGCGGATAAAGTGGCCGGCAGAATCATGACCACAGAGAAAGGCATCAGAGGCAGTCAGTCAGCAGCGCCGGATCACGCGGGAGTAGGTAGGATACGCTCGAATGCGAAACAATGCTCACTTCAGCGTCTCGTCTGGTGTGTCTTTGTAACGCGAGTCTTCAAGGCCAATCACGACGCCCGCCTGGACTCGAATGAAACGACACAGCCACCAGCAGATAAATGCACTGGAATGCACTGGCCAGGAGGGAGTGCCAGGTACGGAGTACTCCGTAAAGATATGGGGAAAGGAATGGAAGCAGCTTGGAACAAGAGTGGAGGCGAAAAGTTAGCGAGCGACCTTGATTGACCGCATGCGCAAGCATGAAGCTATTGACTTATGGACCTGCACTAAAGCAGTACCTAGGTAATGTTAGCACTACCACTTTGCCTCTATTTGTATGCACCGTCAGCCTCCACTGCGGTGATGACTTGTTTGCTTGGGCTTGGTGGTAAAATAGCAACACTTCCCACGACAAGAGAGACGTGTCGCACTGCTAATTGATTGCCATTTGCGCAGGCAGAGAAGTGACAGACGATGAAATGAAAAAGGACCAAAGCAGCAACGCCACATGGACTTGCCCCCCCCCCAATGGCCCCCCCCCCCTCTGTACAAGTAAAATTCGCACTGGTGGCGTTCGTTGCTAGCGCACGACACACGGACGTTGGCCATGCACCAATGTTGCCATGCCATGCGACCTGCAGCGTCCGACCCCTGTCAACTCCCCTGGCTAGCGCTAGCGAGCCAATTTTCCCCTGTCCATCCCTCCAGCTCTGGTGTCTTAGACAACGGGACGGCGCCCCAAAAGCGGGAAGACTCGATGGCCCCAGCGTTTCTCACCATGGCTGGACAACCCAAACAGCCCATGATGCATGATTTTTTAATCGGGGTCTCTGCACTCTGGACAGGCAAGACGAAGCCAGGCCCTGGTCGAATGCAACCCGGGGGCTGAAGAGTTCCCACTTGGCCTTACACCTTTTCCAAGGAAGGGAGGTAGCGCAGTAACAGCGAGCCTTGGAAGGCAAAAGGAAAAAGCAAGCTGGATGGATGCACAGGCCAGGGGTCGGGTAGCTAGGTATCTAGATAGGACGAGGTACCTTTTCTTCCCACACACACCACCACCACCCCCTTTCACTCCTCTTCTTCCCCCCCCCCCCCCAACCTCCACGCATCACGACACAGAGCTGGTCCAGAACCTTTCTTCCCGCCAGCCAATTGTTATCACTCCCTCCTTTCTAATATTGGTCTGGCCTGCCTCTCATTTTCTTCTACCAGTTCTCAATCTCGCCCGCGTGACGTCTCTCTTTTACTCCCAACCCTCAACAAAGCAAACGCATCTCGAGGATTGATTCCCACCGAGATCCCGATCACTCCACACAATAGTAAATTAACGGTAGCTTGATTGCTTCACCAACGGCCGGTACGACAGTCACCTGTACGACATCTAATATCGCATAACGAACCGCTCCCATCACCCAGAAGACGCTCGATATTCTGTCTTTCGGGCTCTCGAAATCCTACCCTCACCAACGCCGCTCGACTACGCTATCGAACTCACCTGCTGATCCCGCACCGTCACAATGGCTCCCGGTCTGATCGAGCGTATCCAGGCCAAGATCGAGCTCTTCCGCCTCGAGCAGCGCTACACCCGCCGCCGCCATCGCCGCTCCACCTTCGTCTCCAACGCGGTCTACGTCGACGGCGAGTACATCTACAACACTCCCGTCTCGACTGGCTCCTCGGCCAACACCTCGTCCACCACATCCTCCAGTGCCTCGGAGAAGCCCGGCAAGCGCCTGAACCGCTTCTCCTCCATGCCCGGCTTCGGGTCCCTGTCCAAGGCAAGCGGTCCTTCGCCGGCCGGCCAGGACTGGAGGCAAGGCCGAGTCAGCGTCAGCGAGGTGCGATGAGCGACAAGGAGTCCCCTTTGATTGAAGCGACAACAACACTAGCATACGATGATTATTCCGAGGTTATCGGCGGACAAAAAGGACTTGATGCATATATGATGGTCATGCTCTTGCACACACACAACAGCACAGCAGTTTTTCCAGGGGCGCGCCTAGACTGGTAGCCTCGGCTCCTGTGATCTGGGTTCGGATTTAAAGCAAGCATTTCACAATTGCGCGTTTCGACGGGGAGTTCTATTTTTTTATTATTTTTATTTGGGCGCAGTCAGCATACGGTCTCACGACAGATGTCAATGCGGGGAGTGTCCGCGCTCCTGTTCTTCTTATTTTTCTATCTACGTGTCGGGGGAGAGATTTTGATGCAGAAAGGGTATTGTTTTGCGCATCTACTGGAGACTGAAGACTGGTCGCGGCTCGTGTGGACAACCCCGCGACGACTGCATGCCATGGTCTGGGTTACTTGGTGCACCGTAATTGTTGTGAGAAGGGGTTGGGAAAGGACCAAGCTTTGTTGAGCAGGCATCTTGATTTGTGACCAGCTCGTTGTACATACTTCAATTGACGCCAATGGCTTCGAACCAGACTCACGGTGCATCGTCAACCGCATAATTTCTGCACATGGTGGCTCTTGCCATCAACATGTCGGGACCTCTTCCCCACCCCTCTTCGCTCTTGCCTAACAGTTCTTTGCCGTTTGATATCTAGCACTGTTTGTTTCTTTACTCGAGTCATCGATGCAACCTGGGAGCATCCCGCTCCAGATCAGTTGGCCATTTGTCTTTTGGGCTGGTAATCAGCCCCATACGTACGTGCATCTTAATGTTTCAACAGTATACAGCTCCGATGTGCACGAGTCGACCGTATGTTTGACTTGATAGTCTGACAAGTCATTCTTATCAGCCAAGATGGATCAGAGAAATATCTCTTATGGACACACAGACGAAGCACCACCCGACAACACGGTCACTCCCAACAGTCCCGGAAGGGTAAGGGTACCTTTCGCCATCACATCTTTTCCTTACCCTTAGCTTTAGCTAATTGATTCTGCTACCGTTGTCTCAGTCAAGTGCTGCGTCTAGGAGCAGAAGCACGTCAAACCAGTAGGAAACCAATGCCGAGGTGCTCCCTGAGTCAACCCAGCCTACAGGGGCGGAATGGCTCCTCAACTCTTCACCGAGGATCAACGCATCAACCGCCGCATCCTCTCTCACCCGGGCCTAGGCGGGGGTTGAGAGGTCTGCACTTGCAACAGCGGATGCTTACGAGGTGGCAACGCGTCGGCGGCGTCCTCAGAAATGGCAAGCAAGATACAGGGCAAGACGAGCGGCGGAGGCAGCAGCAGCTTTGGAGTGGCAGCCACCTGCTGCTCCTGGTCTGGGTCCCGTTCAGCACTCTTCGAACTCGAAAGAACCCTCCACCCCCTACGTCCCACTGGTGGACATGATGGCCATAGAGCGAAATCGGCAGAGAGCTCAACAAGAGCCTCGCTTGAGCTGGGAATCGATAATGGACCTACACGATAACGCTGTTCGTTTCGCCAGATCGATCATTCCTTCACCTTTGCCGCCGCCTCAGACCGACAACGGCGGCGTTCCGCCTGTAGATTTGCAGGCGCCCCTGAGCCATCCATATGTCTTTGTGGGAGAAGACATCACCCCTCGTGCAAGCGCAGCAGCCGTGGCCGATCTCGGGGCCTGTCAGACCTGGCCGCCCACCGAGGCAACAGGTACAAGTGTGCTCCGTCCAAGTGCTCTCGACAGGCAAGAGACTTCCGCAGGACCGCCACTGCCCCATGGTTCTCAACTGAGGCAGCCTGCCAATCTCAGCGAAGGACTGCTCTTGATCCCGTCGCCCACGAGCGCACCACATGTTGAGTGGGCGTGCGTCGAATGCCTGCGCACACATGAAGAGGTCTGTTCAGACACCCGTTGTTGAACCCGAGAAGAATCATCATGCTTTTTGATGAGCACCATGACTGACAGGGCCATGTCCTTTTCTTGCTGTAGTGTGACGGAGAACTACCTTGTGCTCGTTGCGTTTGGCACAGACTGGAAGATCGCTGTTGGTACCAGGAGTGTCCCATACCGTGAAACTGCGCATCTCAAAACGAGGGCCACGAGTCCGGTGCCTTGAGTTGTATGAGTTTTGGGTTTAACTAGAGCGGACGAAAGATCGACAACAGAACTGCAATGTTCACAGCCCGGGGTCGGTCAGTCTAGTCTTGGCGAACGCGGTTGAGAATGAATGACTGGTTTGCCATTGTGATGACAATTCGCTGTCTCGAGTGCCAAGAAGAGGTTCGAGGATCCTTGTGACCACGGTCAAGCTAGAGATGACTCCTCAACACGTGTCAGTGGACCTCCAGACCATAGGCAAGGGCCTCGGCGGGTGCCAGCCCATGTCGGCCGGGATTATCGACCAGGACGTGCATTCCGTCTTTCAAGAGGGCTCCAAGATGGGCACCAAGTTCACCAGCAGTCTTCACGCCCCTGCCAACTTGGCAGCATGTATACCATTCATGATGTCGTGGCATATAGGGCGTTGGTATCGAGGGCAAAAAAGAGGTCGAGGGGAGATGTTCAGAGGCATACGCTCTCGTGAATTCTCGATTATGTAACTTGAAGCTGGCGGGACGTGGTGGTCTGAACTTCTTTTGTTTCCCTTTTCATTTCACTCCTTTCACTCCATGGTTAGTCCCTGCACGACCCCCCAGCACGTGACCAGAACCCACCGAAATCAAATTTCCTCGACTCGGCAGTGGCTCTCAAGCAAGATGGCAAACAGCAAGAAAGACAGCGGCGACATTCGCCGCGCCTACATCAACCAACACCAAATCGCTGGATGAATCGAACTGCCAACCTGAATCCAGCTCGCAGCAGCCCCTCATCATCTCGAAGCTGTCGACCGAAGGCATGGCCTAGAACGCCAGTCTCGGCCACTTCGCCGATGGCAGCGGCCATATTGCTGCCGCCATTTCTCTCGATGGCTTCGGTCTTGTTGCTCGATACATCCCCGCGGGTGCCACCGCGGTCGCTCTTCCTGACCCCCAGTTCGGCGCCCCTGATCAGCCCTATCTGGCTCCTCTTGACGGTGATGACCCTCTCTCGACTTCTTGGAACCACGGCTCTCTGCTTTCAGACCTCTCCGCCGCTCTCAATCAGAATCACGTCACCTTCAATTTGCTGTGCCCATTTCTTGTCCACGGCGTCTGTCTGATCGACGGCAAGAGCCCAGCCACTGTTGTCATTCTTGTGCCACGCGCCAGTCTGACGGTTGACCAGGCACGCGACGCGGTTCGTCATATCTGCCTCGTGCTACGGCAACATGAGTTACACAAGTCGGTGGCAGTCGAGCTCATTGAGGGCGTCTACACCAGCCTGGAGAAGCCCAAGAAGGGCCCTGCCGACTTTGAACGAGGCTTCGACACTCATTTCTCCATCACCCCAAGCTCGGGAGCCAGCATCGGACCGGCCGGCTCGTCTACTTCTGGCACTCTTGGATTCTACCTCGTGCTTAAGATTGCCCACAAGGACGGCCGTATCGAGACCAAGATCCTGGCTGCCACTGCCCACCACGTCCTCTGCCCTGGTAAGTCTTTTGTGGTGATGATAATCTTTGATTCGGCTCACGCTAACCCCGATACAACAAGATCGTCTGGAAGCCGTTACTGCACCTACCGCTGCCACCCAGGGCTCGACCAAGTGCCCGACCCTTTCCATCCTGCAGCCGAGCACCGAGGACCTCAACTGCTGGATTTCGACGCTGAGACAAGCCACGAACCAGCCTCCCCAACAGAGCGGTTTCAGCACCGCAGCGACTCTCAATTCAGCACAGGGGTTTCAGACCATACGCCACCAGCTCGCCGTTGCCGAGATTGGCGCACCGGGACCCCTTGGTTCCGTTCTGTGCACCTCAGGCATAGCCACTTACCAGCATAAGTTCTGTACCTTGCACCTCGACTGGGGCCTCGTTGAGGTCGACGCGTCACGTCTCCCCATGGATAACAAATGTAAGCACCAACTGCCTGTTGAAGACCCACTTTGCCATGGGCCGCCCTAAGCTAAATACTAAGTGTTAGATTCCTACACAAGAGTTTGTGGAAGAGATCGAGCGCCGGTTGAACAGTGATCCGGCCGTCATCGCTTCCGCGGACCGGGCGGTCTTCTTCGTCGGCCGCACCAGCGGCGTGTCCTTCGGTCTTGTCCAACCTTCTCGGGCCCTGCTGCGCATAATCGGCCAAGGCGATGTTGGTACACTAGTCACCGAGCAGGTCGTTCTACCTACCCACTCCTACGATGCTTTCGCCAGACCTGGCGATTCGGGTGCCCTGCTTCGTGGACGGGCTAATAGGCATGTCGGTCTCGTCTATGGCGGATTCCTCAATGATCCCTCACCGTCTCCGAGGGGACAGGGACTGGGCCGCGCCCTCGCCGTCCCTCCTGACCCCCTTTTCCGCTTCATCGCCCTCCCGAGCGTTGACGCGCGCGGTATCACTATGTACACGCCCCTCGAGGTGGTTCGAGAGAGCATGCTTGACAAGTTGGCCAGCCTCTTTGTGGATGCGAAGCTCGAGCTTATGATTCCCGCCTAATCGATAGAGGGCTAGGGAAATTTCCCGGATGCATGCATGCATCATGGTTGGGCGGAAAGTAGGGCGGTGATGGGAAGAGAGCAGAGGATCAATCCTTGGCTGCCCCAAGACGGGATTCTCTACCCAAATCACCATAGTTGTTTCCTATGAATGAAAGCACTACAATTCTTTTCGATTTGTGAGCCTTAACAGCACTGCCTTTAGTGCAGTAACATCTCTGATATCTTGTATGTATGTGTCTCAAAATGTTGATGCATAACGTAGTGATAATTTGTTCAATTTCATCTGAATCTGTGTCTCTGAATTGTCCCCTTTCTTTCTGTTTTCACTTCTTGGTCTTTCCCTTGGCCTTGATCAAGTCCGCAGCCTTCTCGGCAACCGCGTACACAGTCGCCTGCAGGTGCGCGCCAGGGATCATGGGCATCATGCTGGCGTCCACAACCCGGAGGCCCTCGACGCCGTACACCCTGAGCTCCGGGTCCAGCACGCCGCCCAGCTCCCGGGGCATCATCGCCGCCGTGCCAGACGGGTGCGCAAAGCTGGCCGACAGCATGCCGTCCCGCAGCGCCTTCTCGATCTGCTCGAGCGTCGCGACGTCCCGCCCCGGCAGGACCTCGACGGGGGCAAACGCCTCGGCCATGGTCGCCGTGTCGGCCCAGCGGCGCAGGAGCTGCATCGCCAGCGCGCCGATCCGCACGTCGAGGGGGTTCATCCCCACGCCGAAGTCGAGCGCCGGCGCGCCGGCGCCCGACGCCGGGTCCGCGTCCGGGTCTGCACTGCGGATCTGCACGGTGCCGCGCGACAGGGGCTTCTCGAGGGCCATGGGGACGGAGCCCGAGCCGGAGAAGATGAACTCGAAGGCGGCGGCGTCGGCGCGGAGGAATTGCCTCTGCAGGATGGCGCGCTGGGCGAGGTAGCCCGCCAGCAGGTCGGGGCTGGACGAGTACTCTACGGGCAGGTAGTCCGCGGCTCGCTGGGCGGTGACGGCGGCCGCGATGTCCCCGTAGTGGTCCGGGGCGAGGTCCCGCAGGGGCAGGAACATCATGTTGCTGGCGCCGCGGGCCGTGGTCATGGGCCCCGTCTTGTTGGCGAGCCACTCGGCCATGGCGGCCTCGTAGAAGGTCCTGTTCGAGATCATGATGTTTGGGTTGAGGTCGAAGTTCTTGGTATCTAGAGGGAATGGGGCTCATGTCAAAAAGGTTTGAACTTCTCTTTCCGAAAGGCACAAGAAACATCGGTTTCTAGTCTGAGGTTGACTTACACTGGAAAGACGGGTAGAAGTTGGGATGGTCCTGGAAGTTCATGCCCACGCCCGGCAGGTCCTCGACGCAGGTGACGTTGAGTGACTCTAGCAGATCGCGGCGACCGATGCCGCTTTGCTGAAGGATCTTGGCCGTGCTGATAGCTCCGGCTGCCAGAATGACCTCGTCCTTGGCCTTGACGGCTGCCCGCGCTGCCGAGACGCCGCCAGCCCGGCTTAGGATGTCTACACCTGTAGCTTTCTTCCCGTCGAATGTGACGGTGGAAACGTAATGCTTGGTCAGGAGATGGAGGTTCGGCCGACTGCTGACGGGAGCATAGTAGTGTGTTCTGGCATTAGAACGGGAACCGTTCTTCTGGTCGATGTTGTTGGGAGCCCAGGCCAATCCCGCATTATCACCATCGGCACCTGCATCAGTCCTAGCTTGGATACCCATATCATGCTCCCATGCCTTCCATTCGGCATCTATGGATCACGACAGTCAGATATTGAATGCCTCATATGGTATTCCGAGGGAACATTTACAAATTCCGGGCCACTCCCAGGTGGGGAATGAGACATGGATAGGTCCGTCTTCGCCAAAGTTATCGGCCTTCCATCTGTAGTTGTACTTCTGAACATACTCTGGGGCGGGTGGATCGAACTGACTTGACTAAGTATAGACTTTTAGTTTGACGGTCCTCGATAGCCAGGAGCCCTTTGGCCCTATTTTACCTTTCTAAAGTAGGGTAAGAGTCCCTCCCAACCCCAACCGGGGCTGCCGAGCTCTTCCCATGCGTCGTAATCCGCAGCAGCGCCGCGGTCCCAGGTCATGCCGTTGATGATGCTGCCCCCGCCAACCACCGATCCGGTGATGGCAACTTGGACTCTGTTCGAAGTGCCCGCTTGAGGAGTCGACTGCCAGACAAAGGTGTCTTCCGGCCTGGTTGTCATTCTGCTGCCGTACGGCATGTAGCGATCAAGATTGTCGTCAAAGTCGCCATATTCGACGACGAGAACATTGACTAAGGGTATAGTATGGTGAGCGTCGATCGATAGTAAAGGAAAGGAGATCTTCTTCAACAGTAGCGCATTTTAGTTTTCCTCACCGATACATACCATTGGGGTCCTCGGTCAGTCTATTTGCAACGACCAAACCACTCACGCCGCCACCTACGACAACATAGTTGTACTCATCCTCGATTTCAGTAAAACTGCGCTGAGCCAGCCCAGCCCGCGAAGCTGGAGCAGCTCCTGCGAAGGGGATGCTGAACAAAGCGATAGTAAATCTCAATACGGCACACCGTTTCATGATCACTGTAGAAGACACATCCAGACGTTGCAATATCCAATAGCGCACTGCAGTGAGCGGCCGTACCTCTGAGTATTATACTTTGCCGGCACGAGGGGCAAGCCGATATTGGTTTGCGTACTGGGGCCGGGATTAACATTGCCGTTACAAGTATCGACATTGTCCGGGAAATTAGGCGCCCAATATGGACGGCCCATTCCATGTGGCCTGGATTCGGCACATGTTCGAGCAGACCTGGCACATATGTCAAATGGTGCCCAAAGATGATTTTCGATTATAGAAGGCAAACTAACAATACAAAACGGACTGGGAGGCCCTGTCAGGCTCTAGCACATGGCCATCGTTGGCCTGCGCTACCCGTGTTGCACTGAGGTCTCAGTTCCTAGAATTAGCAAGTTCATTGATGGAGACCCTTCCTGGTAGTTTTCGATGATTTAAGAGCAGTTGTGGAAGACTACAATTGAGCATACAAGGGCTAGTAAGATCCTAAAAGGATTGGTATTTAGACCATAGTCCCTCTGATACCTTGTTCGATATCTTGATCTACACGAGCTGCAATCTTCACATCATCTTGCTGTCTAAAAGAACAGAAGAAATAGTCAGACTCTGGAATTCTTGTAGGATTTATTATTCTACAGAGGCAACTAGAACGGAAACAAGTGCAATTTATGCCTGGAGATCAAACTTGGGCATCGTGCCGTACAGTTCCGCTTTTGAAGGCTCCTCGTTACTCCCTAAATAATGCACATCCCTAGTAATACCCGTTCAAGGTATCGCACTCTCTTTCTTGGTTTGTTGTCGCCACTCTTCAACTCTTGGATATCACGAAGACCTTGTGGTACAGCTACCATCATTTGTGCTGACAAAGACAACGAGAACAGCGGCAAAACTAGAGAGCTTGTGAGTATTCATAGTATTTGATATACTTGAACATCAGTCGGCTGAAGCGAGGGATTTTTGTCAAGACTTACGCAGCAGTCGCTCCGAAGATTTCCTTCGTACTAGCAGTACTAAGGAGATTGAGAGCAAAGGAGAACACCGCCACAAATACTGCGATTGCCCCAAGGCGACTTGGCATGTTCTGGATGGTGTATAGCACCGCAATGCTTGCTATCGGTAGGAGGCACGCCATCAAGGTGGCGAGTGCCTTGAGAACCTTGAATGTGCCTTCATCACGATATCGGATTGTATTCTTGAGGAAGTCTTTCCCATCAGCTTTCTCATCATCCGCCCTCTAATTGTAACCTTGTGTTAATGCAGACTCGCGACCTCGGTGTAGATGGAAAGACGAACATGGATATGCTTCCCGAGGAGCTTGTTGTATTGAGTAATCAATTTCAAAGTAAACTCTGATGTGAAATGATCTTCATGCGAAGGCGGCTTTAAAGTGACCATATCGTCAATATTCGGGTCCCGCCAAATGTTTGCGTCAAGGCCTTCAAGATAGACATTGCCCATCGTCGTTCGTTGCATCCACTCATCAAGGCTTTTCAACTGACCTGCAAGTGGACGGGGAAGTTCAAATACACGGCGATGTCGTAACAGTGCCTCGTCTGCCAGCAACTATCAATGAAAGGTACTCATCTTGAACATGACATCGCTTACGATAGTCTTTCAACTTGTCTCTGATCTCCATGGTTGCAAATTGTGATTCTTCATGGCCTGCTGCAGCGTCGTCCTTCCAAGACACGCTCAATATCTGCCAGTTGAATGCATACCTTTCTCGGTATTCATCCTTGGATTCTTTGTCTTCGTTCTGGTAGAGCCGCAGCCGCATTTCTAGCTCCGTTAGCTCTGCCTGTCGGTAGAGAAGGTCTTCCGCCGACAATGCGCCGAATTTGCGAAAGGCTGAAACCTCTGGGAGCTCGCCCATCAGCTGACCTAATCGATCATAGCCCTCGGCCGGCGGGGCAGGCTCCAGGCTTTCGTTGTTAGAACATTTCTCCGACATGGTTTCACAGGTCCAACATCCGCCGATACTTTGTGAAGTTGGGCATCAATGCTCTCCACTGGCACCCAAGAGGTGGACGGCTGGCTTTTAAGTACGTAGATGCAGGCGCAGCTTGATTGATGACATGCCACGGAATGGGTGGTGTGTCTCGCCTGCCACACGTTCACATGCCGTGCCGCCTCACTCTTGAAAGGTGTACCCCTCACGTTTTCCCATCCAACCACCCGACAGGGATGCAGGTGTGGCATGAAATCTGCCTATCAGAATGCCAGCCGCTGCAAGCGAAACCATTGACATCTGCCCACGTCGCAGTCTCACAGCGTCCACCCTCCTTGGGTGTGTGTCGCAGCCTGGAGAGGCTCTTTGCTGCCCGCCCCGGATAAAAGCACAGGAGCAAGTCTCCTCAGGCCATTACTGATTCTTGAATGAGACTGCACGGTCGGCCTCATCGAAATCTCTGGGTGACACTTCGCTCAAAGGACCAAAACGTGACATTTCAGTGGGTGAATAGGGCTTGATGCTGTGAAGATCGCCGTGGCGGTGTGGCATTATGAGTAGCGTGCCGCGATCATCGGATCGCAATGAAGATGAGGCGAGCAGGAAACAGGGCAAGAAGCACAAGGGTCATTCAACGACAGATCCTCGCTCATCGGAAGCATCCAGCCAGTATCAAGCGATATCATACGCGGATGGGTCGAGAGACCCCGTCTCTCCAGAAGCGCATTCATTCCAAGGGCATTACGGACTGGATCCTTACAGCAGTGCCAGGACTATCCCAGAGGAATCCTATGGCTCGCCGCCCTCCTACACCTTTTCGCCATCTGGATATTCCACATATGAGGTTCCACAATGGCAGTATGACACTCCTCAACAGACTGGGTCCTATTATGCCTATGGCTATGGTAGCACGACCTATGATAACCCAGCACCATCCGGTGCAACATATTCCAAGAAGGGCACTACTCGAGAGCCATCCAAGGATTATCCTAGTTCAGCTCTGACAGCAATCTATCCAGCGACCAACCAATATGTTACCACCACTCAACCGCAGTCTATTGGCCAGGAGCAGACCTATGATCCACGGGAGAGAAAGGGCAAGGGTAAGGATGCTTCATCCTCTGGAAATCTCTCAACCCAAAATCCAGCAGTCAGCCCAGCCGGCACGCCAGTACCCTATGGCAGACACGATGACCAAACTCAGCTGTCAGACCAATACGATAGGATGAGCTTGAGCCATGCGGGATCCCATGGTCAACGTGAGGCCCTGTCTCAAGGGAGTCAAATGCAAGGTCATGCATTCCAAACAATCAATTATACCGTGCCAGGCTCGACCTCAACTGTCCATCAGCCAGCCCATGATCCTGGTAGCCAACAACACCCGACTGTCCCATTCTCAATGCCCCCTGTGAGTTTCTCGCGCTTCCATAGTGGCTGGCGAATATACAGACTGAAACTAGAGATAGGATATTGAAGTGAGCCTCCAATATAAAGGGGGCCATAAATGGCACGACACAAAAGGCATGTGGGACACTGGGAATACATTCGCCTCATTAGTCCTCCGAGACTTGATCCTGGATCTGGGTTATCGGTCTGATGACATCGACTTCTCAAAGGGATCCGAATTCAAAGTCGTAGGAGGTGCTGCGGTGAAGACTTTTGGGGTAGTGAAATTGCATTGTTCATTGAATTCAGGCCCCATGTCCGTTGAATACTTCCAGGTTTTGGATTTTGTTATCGAGGGGTACGATGTCATCATCTCACCGCCGGAATCCCGCAAGTCCAGCTCGAAGAAATCTACACCTGTTGTAGCTGCATCGATACAACCTCGGCGGAATCTTACCAAAGGTGAGCTTGGCGCCAAGTCGAGTATTGAACTGACTAACAAATGTCAATCTGTAGAAGAACTCAAAGAGATGAAGAAGAGTTTTGAGAGGGCTGAAAGGAATAGGGATGAAACTAAGGAAAGGTGGGAAAAGGAACACAAGCGAAAGAAAAGACCTGATGATAAGAAGAAATCTGAGGACAAGAAGTCTGAGGGAAGGAAGAAGTCTGAGGACAGGAAGTCCTCGACCAAATGACACGGCATTGGTCTATATCAGACGCCCTTATTCAGATTTGAATTTGTATGAGGAAGGTATCAGTGGGTTGCACACAAGGGCTGTAAATTGGCATGAGGGAAAGGCAATCAGCCATCGCATCATGGACATAGAGAGACATTCATTTTTGGTAAACCAAGTAGAATACTACGTATTTAATACCGAAAAGCCAATTGCTAAATATTTGTATGAGAGTCGTTTTATACCTAAATTTGTGAATGCTTTTTTCACTGAGAACACAGGTTTCATCACCTAGGGAGAACGCTCGGTCAACAATGTCCTCGTTGTAAGTTGTGCTCGGCTTCATGATCATAGCCTTGTTGACCCATTGCCCATTAAACACTCGAATAACTCTGGAGTCTGCGGAGCAAGCATTTCCATTGAAGTACATACACACTCTTTCATTTAAGCATCCTTGCAGAACTATATTTCCATCGCCTCATAGGCTCGGGTTCTACCTGCGCTATGTCTCATCACATAGACTAGGTCAATAGCATTTACTTCTTCTCAAGATAAACCCTCCGTTCATTGTTGTCTTTCTTTGACTCAGACTACCATGGAAATAGGGCTACTGGCGAGTTTCACGGATTGCAGTGTTGCAATTGATGGCCGTGAGTGATCGCTTTGGTAGATCGAAGTACTATTGAGAAGGGTACCGAAATTTCAAATATTAACTACTCAGGGAATAGCACAGCACTCTCGGCCACTTGGGTCAGCCATGTTGTCGTCCTGCGCTAAATCCACCGCTACGAGTCTTTGGTCCATACGTCTGTGAAGCGAAGATGCGTCCGGGAGGCAGCTTCTGATGATCTCGTGAGTCATCATATGTAACCCAGTTTGTTCATCGAAAAAGGAACTCCATGTTAAGTAAGCAAAAAGTAAAGCAAAACTAGTGAATGTCCTATGCCCTCATTGCTCAATATTTGCGTCTTCGACAAACCCCTCATCTTCTGGTTGACGAGCTCTCAAGCTTGCCAGTGCTGATTTGGCAGCTTGTGTTTTTGGATGGTCCGGGCCTAGGATGGATCCAAAGCCGTCGCAAACTTCCTCGAATAACGATGCCGCGCGTCTGGGCTGTGTGTGCTCGTACACTTGAGCCAACCACTCCATTGAGCTGTAGAAGGGTAGAGGCGTGGCCTTGTGGACATTGAGAAACTTGTCTCTCACATACTCCAATTCCTTTTTAGCTTCTTCGAGACGACCCGTCTTGAACATAATGGATCCCAGCTGTTCCATGGAGCGGAGAATCATTGGATGATCCTTATCGTATGCCTTTTTGCGCCCTGCAAGGCATGTGATACAGTATGCCTCAGCCTCTTCGAAGTCTTCTTCCACGAAGTAAGTGCAGGCCAGGTTGTACCATGTTCGTAGTGTGCTGGGGTGAGTCTCTCCGAGGGTGTCTCGTCGGAACTCCAAAACTTCTTGCAAAAGCGACCTAGCTTCTGCCAGCTTTCCCGCTTCTTCAAGCACAATGGCAAGATTTTGTTTCCACTTCATGGTTGCTGGATGTGTCGGTCCATAACGGCTGAGCATACCCTGAACACTTTGACGAGACAGATCCTCAGCTTCTCCTAAGCGGCCTTGAAGTTTATACACCTGGCTCAAGAAAGCCGCTACTCCAGCAAATTCGACACCTGTCACCCCTTGTATTTGGCGTAGTCCCTCTAGGGCTGACTTGTAAAGTTCCGCAGCTTCCTCAAGATGGCCCTGATCCTGTCGAACTGTACCAAGCCCGGACAGCAGAAGGAGATACTCAAGTGATTGTGCCCCTAATCGGTTAAGAATGTCTGGTCTGGCCTGTTGAAACAGTTCGGCTGCTTCCTCGTTTCGGTCTTGCATAGATTTGGCCCTGGCGAGACCGTCTTTCGTCAGAGCAGTCTCGAACTTGTCATGTGTCGACATTTCTTGGGCCTCAAGCACCGAAGTGTAGAGCTCTTCCGCCTGTTTGTACTTTCCGTGAGTTTGATATATCATACCAAGATCTCTTAAAGAGCGATGAAGCTCCGGTCTTCCTCCCAGCGGGACACAGAATTCCATAACAAAGGCTTTAGCTCGCTCCACATGTGGCATAGCCTTTCGTTCCATAGCCCAGTCCTCTTTGGATCGGCTCCACCCATTCGAACTGATAGGGATGATTGTCATGATGTTTTGAAATGCTTGAGCAGCATAATTGCCTTTCTCGGATTTGGTCAGTTTCTCTCGGCACCACATATGAATGAGAGGATGGATATCGATAGCATCGTCTGAGGTTCGCTTTATCAAAGAGTGCGAAAATAGTGTCGTTGTTAGATTTTCACCTGTTAAGGCCCATCCCATCAGTGGACTGGTCGCAAAGACTGAAAAAGTATCCTATTTACCATTGGATCCCCCAGACTTGCGGAGAACTTCTAGTGGTATGTCACTAGCGTCGTAGAACGAACAGAAGAGCAGGGACCGGGCGGCTTCAGGTGCAGACTCTTCAATGGCTTCAAAAGAAAGATTGAAGGAAGAAAATACAGAGTGTTGGTACTCTGAGACGTAGCCTGGAGGTTTCTTCTCGAATAGCTTTCTCACCTGGCGTTCAAACGCGTCGAGGTAAAATTGCAAGGAGACCTGTTCCGTAAAAATGTAGGAACCAGCATGATCGATCGCCAGCGGTGAGTTGCCCAATTTCCCGAGGATTTGACGCGCCAAATCAACTATTGGTGCATTAGTAAATGGGCTTTAGAATCTGAGGTGACAACACCCTACTTTCTGAATCAGCGAACCCGGAATGTCTTTGGCAGCTGTTCTGGAAGATCTGCAGAGCATCGTCGGCATTGCAAGACTCAACTTCTATGCCGCGACCTAAGCTTGCCAGATCACGACGACGAGTTGTGACTAGAATTTTTCCACGAGAATTCGAAGGAAAGCTCTCGCGAATTGGAAAAGCTTCTGGCTGATCATAGTTGTCGAAAATCAGCAACCACGGTCCGTTACTCGGATGATCTAGCCATTTTCGAACTGCCCGGCAAATAATGTCTGCGTTCCCGCTCTGTTCTTGTAAGATCCCGTCTCCATCGACGATTCCCTTCAGGCCTATCATCTCCGCGATTTTACCGTAAGGTGGAGGGGGTGCTGGGATAGTAGCGGCGTAGGCACGGACGATAGCCTGTGCGATGGCGCCAAAGGATTGTTGCAAAAGAGTCGCGGTGGATGCAGTCACCCAGAAGATTGACTTGAAATCTTTGGAATAGTGTTCGGCATATTTGAGGGCCAGTTCCGTCTTGCCAGAGCCGGCAGTTCCATGAAGGACCACAACTTGCCGACCAGTGTTATTCAAAGCCTTACGAATCCTCGATAAGATCTCAACTCTGCCGACAAACATGTTTGTAGCTAAGGGTAGGCTACGCGGGATGTCGACAATGGGAGTCTTCCTCAGGTCATCTAACCATTGTTCCAGGGAGTGCTTTCTTGTCTGTGAGCTGGAGCGCGAGGCTGGACCTTTCTTTATTATTAGTGATCCGATCGAATATGCTTAGATGGCAAAGTTCACAAACTAACTTGACCCTCGGTTCTCTTTGTCCCAGTTCTCGCGAATCTTTGCTGACGCTTGCTGCTCCATGATTCGCAAATGCACCTTTATATTCTTCAGATCGTTATCGTTCGCATCGCCAAATTTCACCATAGTATGGTGATTCTTCCTGATAGCCAATGACTCAACATTCACCACACCGCTGACGACTGCTGACCAAAAAGGGACGATCTATCAAAGTATCGTTAGCAATCAGCCATGAACTGAGTCCTTGGGTCGCCGTTACCATCATGGTCTTCCCGCCGATGACCGGGGTTTTGACATCCTCATAGCAGAAAATGATGTGGAAATCAGGACTGATTTTCTTAAAATTCTCGACCTGATCCCGAAGCCATTCTGACTGGGGCTCCAGATGCTGAATCACCTTGTCATTTACAGTCTGATACACGGACATGATTTGGAGGCCGATTTGCGCCAGCGTCACCCCTTCACCGCCAGAATGAGGGGTGCCAAAAAACACGATGCCGTACGTGGATAGCTTCATATCTTTTTGGAAATATAGATGAAGCCGATTCCTGTTTTCAGATTGCAAAAGTGCCTGAATAAAATAATGGTCACTCTGCTGTACGCGCAATTCAGGGAATATGGATTGACACTCTTACACTTTTCAACACTAATCCTCCAAGACTGTGAGCGAGGAAGATAACCGGTCGACGCGTCGTCTATACAACAGATCAATCTCACGTCACGCTGTTAGCAAAGATACTCAATAACCTACGCAGTTATCGATGTCTGCCCGAAAGAGGCAGAATTCCGAGAGAAAGTGTTGACCAATCGTGTTCAAAGTTGAACTAGATAAGGCTGTCGAAGCATGGGTTCTGGCGTCATATCCATAAGTCAGGATCCGAGCCTTTGGGAATGATCCTGGTAGAAAGTCCTTCAGCCAGTTGACTCCATTGGGTGCGGTCCAACTCTTATCTCGATGTCCGTTTAACCCATGAATGGCAACGATGCTATAGACAATGAGGTTGAGTTCCAATCTGTTGAAATGGGCGTGACGTACTCTATAGTTGCGTCATCAGGATTAGCAATCACCTTGAACCCCCAATCGTCAGGAGAATCATTGTCGTGAGAGTCCTCGTTCTCGGATCCACTCCCATTCCACCAATACCTGGCTGAATCGAGTAATCTCACCATGGAGACGACTTTAGTGCTCTCATGAGACATGTTTGGTGTTCAGATGCAAGACAGACAATGGGAGATGACAAGGGACTGTTGCTAGCTTTTTCGAGAAAAAATAGATGGAAGCGGGAACTCGGCCCTGGCGACATTATCTCATTCCTGGCATCGCTCACCGCAAACAGAAATGTCCAATCGGAACGCAATATGGATCCGCCCTAGCTGCACTTACCTGCATGCACGTCACAAATCAGCACATTACGCCCGACTACTATGGGCAGTCTGCGTGTTATGCCAATGAATCGACACGTGTTGAAAACAAGCTGAGACCTGCATATCTTACATTATCTCCATTGGCTGATGTGACACCCTTGCATGTGTCTTCTCCATCTCGATAAGCCATCACCCAATTGAATATGGTGGCTCTGCCGTCCCATCCACATCTCTCGCCAAGCCTGCATTAGCAAGGAAGGTGCACAGACAAGTGCGTTGTTTCTGAAGGATTAAAATATGTCACATCCTCATCTCATCTTCCTTTTTCCTCCAAATCCTCAAGTCGCTCCCGGATACGCACAGGTTCCAGGGTTCCCGTTTCCGAACCAACCTCAACTTGCAATCTTCGCAAAAGCCACTCGAATATATCGTCCAATATGTACGCCAAGGGTGACGGTTCCAAGGGTGGACCCATGGCGGATGACCTTAATCTGAAGGTCAATTAATGATGGCATGCCATCTCTTGAATCACTAGTCCACAGGGTAGGCGTCTGACACGGTCAAGCGTGACAGCTCGCAATTGCTAACAATGACCAGGCCATCATGATTCGTTGCAGTGTTGTTGGCTCTCGTATTGGTATAGAGTTGTTTCATTATCAGGCTGAGATATGACGGAGGTGATATATGCATGTGTCAATAGGATATTCATTGTCAATCATTCATTTAAAGTAGCCCAATAACGGGAAGACAAATCTGTTCATCCTTGCCGAATAGATACCAACATGCTACCCCAGCCGTGAATGCTTGAGCTCAACTAAGTAGACCTTTTGCCCTACGCTAGATTCGATAGTTGACGCAGCTCCGCAAGCAGCCCAAGCTCATTTCTATGCGTTAATATATCACAAGGACAGTTGATATATGTGAGATGTAATGAGTTTGAAGGTTCTTACATTTGCAACTTCTTCCAAAGTTGCGTTCGACGGTTAAGTTGGGAAGATATTGTGATGAGAGATGTAGATGATGTGACTCCCGGAAAGTGCAGGTTGCGCTCTCCGGGGGTGGGTAAAGAAGCGAGAGCTTTGCTGCCCAGGCCTGCAAAGTGAATATAAAAAAGGCGAACTTGATGTATGCAAATGGCTCCAAGAAATCTATTCAGAGATGCGAATCAGCAGTAAGTATACATCGATTACAGTCTCAACTTACTGCCATTGTGACTTTGGAACACGGGTATTGTGTTCCTTGTGTTGTATAAACTGTGTGGGTGTACTGTGTTGGAACTAGTGGTCTTACCTAGAGGCAAGCCGATTGGGTTTGATCATCTCACAGTCTCAACTTCTCTCATGCCTCGTCGTAGAGTCTAATGTTATGTGTAACGCACTCGTGTCAAGTTCGCGACACACACACACACACACACACACACACACACACACAGGAAGAGCAACAGGGAGCAGAACAACCACATAATACATACCGACCCTTTCTTCTCTCTTATCTCATTCAGAGTATAGTTTGACAAGAGGTCTGTTCAAGCACCATACCAGCATCTACCTTTAAAGCTAGCTGACTGGACATACCTCCATTCCTTCGGCCTCTATCTGAACCACCCCGAAGCAGCCTTTATCTGTACCTATTAGATATGCACTCAAACCAAATGGTGTCCGCATCAGCCGCCACCTGGATGAGCGGCATCAGGTGCCAAGGGAGAAACGGCAAGGTATCGACGTTATGGTCAAGCGCCTAGGTCCCAGCGATCCGAACGACCTGCTTTACAAGCAGCTATCATAGAGACAGTGAAGCATACTAGCGCAACTCTAAATAGGCACTGCAAGACTAGATTTCAATTATCAGATAGGACCGACAGTAAACGATATGTGCAGTTGCAGAGTGGCAAAAAAGATAATGGAATACTTCTTCTGTTGCTGAAAGTGGACAGAACATTAAACAGAAATGCTTTAATGCAATGCTATGCATAGAGGAAACCTCTCCTTCATGTTAGGGGAAGGCTGCCCTTAGAAGATGATAAGGAGACACTAAACTTAGAAGCCGTATACATAATCATATGAGTTTCAATAACTAAAGGTCGACAGAAGCGAGAAGTGGAGGATGTATGGGCTGAAGGAGATCAAGACATGGCTTTTGAAATGTATGTGTATTATCAATAGTATTCATTTCACTGCCACCACCCGAGCCTGTGGAATTGTCAAGGAAGTGAAGGATTTAGATCTCACGCGCCTTCATCTCCTATGCAACCAAAGTTTCTTCTCTCGTCCTCCTAGATCCCGTATCGCCGCCTTCAAACCCCGTTAACAAGGGCACTCAGCGTCAGCGCCGAAATACCCAGCAGTTTGGTCACGAAGCCTATCGAGATATATCTAACCGCATTCGACAGCTTGCTCTCCCGCGGATAGCAGCGCACGCCAGACTTGTTGCCGTAGTAATCGGGCAGGATCGAGAGGCACTTCTCGATGGAGTTGAAGCCTTCGGCGGTGTCAAGCTGCTTCTGGCCCATTGCGGTGACGTTGCAGTAGTAAAAACAGCCGGGCGTCTTCATGGATATCGAGTCGTCGTACACGACCGCGACAGTGCCGTTGCAACATCCCGCCAGCCGGTCGGAGACCTCCTTGCCTTCACGGCCGGCGAGGTACGGCGCGTAGCAGGCCATGTGGTCTCGCGTCGGACTGGGGTAGTCGCCCCAGTGGTCAATAACGGAGGTATTGCTGCTGGTAATCGGGCATGCTAGGCTCGAGTTGCTGATACTCATGGTGGCTGTTTCTCGTACCTGCGCTTTGACGGAGGAACAATGTGTTCTGGGTTCGTGGTCGTTGCCGTCTATAAGCTCGGTCAATGTGATTTTCTAGATTTGCAGGGTTCAGGAGAGCAAAGTATGCTTGCAACAGATCGGCTGCCAGCTAATCTGCCTCAATTATCCAGCGCGAGATGGAGGCCAGACGGGGAAAGTAAGCATCGTGCCCTGTGTATCATGAAAATTACGTCACTGTTCTGGAAAAATGACCAATGCAATGGCATGTAACGCAACGTATGTCTTGCCCGATATAGATGGCTGTACCTCTGGTTCTTTGAGACTGTTCAAAAGCATGGCGAAAACTCGGCAAAGCAGACTTGACAACGCGTCGACTTTGTATACTGCTCTCACTGTCTGGTGGAGAGAAGGAAGTCCGTATCCACGGCTGTCAGCGGTCATATATTGCACTGGCTTTAATTCTGCGGACACATGCAGTCTGTCTTTTACTCTGCCCATGCTTTGCGTATTTGATAAGCGCTCGCTGCACAGCTTCTAGAAGCTGTGTGACGAGACCAGTCATGTAACAACCCAGCGTTCTCCAGAGACACACCTCGGGTTGCATTTGTAGACTTTGAGCTGCCAAAGGTTGCAACTGCAAATAGAAGAACAACCGTGGCAGGGTCAAATATGCCTGTTCTTGTTATCTGCTATACAGCGACTTGCTCCATGAGTTCACCATTTGGCATTTTCTTCCTGCGTCCTATAGATGTAATAGGGTATAAAAGCAATTTCTTCCAATGCACTAGACTTAGTTGAAGTACTCCCTTGGGTAATAGCCGCGGTCACCGTGTGAGAATCAAGCTTTGGTCGCGTGGTTTAGTGATGAGTCGTATCCGTCGTGGACGTTCCCAAAACACTTTGATGACTAGCCTCATCATCTACCAGCCCCATCGACGCTAGTAATGAAGGTTTAGGAAGTTTAGCAGATCAGGCCCTGTGCGATCGCCTGGTAGTGTCCACCGATTGAACTCTGGAGATATGCACGTCATAGAAATGATGGTCAGCTCTCCCTCATAACCGCCTGTCATTTTTAATGATCTGGAAAATTGGTTGGCAAGCCAATATAGACATGATAACGCATCCATTGCCTCACTTCTCAGCACAATTCTCTGTACGACTGATCCCCATATCTTATTCTCGGGCCTTTTGGAGGACAGTACTCAAACCTACTGCGTCCAGTAGACCTCACTCAATATCACTTGAATTCAGCACCATGGCGCCAAAGCATGAACGTACAAAGTCATCCGATGACATGCTCAGGCATCCTTCTCCCAAAAAAGCCAAGGAAATAGATCAACACACTCCGTATGAGGCGTTGTTAGACCACATGGACAAGCAGAATGCTGATCAAGAACCCCGAACCATCCTCCATTGGTTCCGAAGCAAGGAACTCCGGGCAGAGGATAACCGCGCCCTCATGGCGGCATCACGCAAATCAAAGGAGGCCAGCGCCCCTCTAGTGACTTGCTTCTTGTTCTCGCCCAAGGATATGGAATGGCACGGAACGTCGCCAGTCCGGGTAGACTTCACGCTCGAGACACTGCGACTTCTACAGAGCCAGCTCAAAGAGATGAACATACCTCTCGCAATACTAACGGCCGAGAGCCGCGGTGACAAAGGGCCCGTCATGCTTAATTTTTTGAAAAAGCATAATATCAGCCACATGTTCGCTAATCTCGAGTACGAAGTCGACGAAATGCGTCGGGATATCAGCCTGTTCGAGCGCCTTGAGAGTGACGGGATGGACACTGCATTTCATCTCTTCCATGATCAGAGCGTAGTGGAGCCCGGGACCATGAAAGGGGGCGCAGGCACTCCCCAAAAGGTGTTCACGCCGTACTACAAGCATTGGCTGGACAAGGTCGCAAAGGAGCCAGAACTTCTCGACACCGAAGGCCTACCCGAAGCAAATGACAAGGAGGTCACTACCAAGTTCAAGGATCTGTTTGACTCAAGCATACCCTCTCTCCCCAAGTCGAAGCCCTTTGCATCAGAAGAGGAGCGAAAGCGACTTCGGAAGCTGTGGCCCGCCGGCCATGCCGCCGCCAAGAAGAGGCTCGACGACTTCCTCAAGAACAAGGCCAGCACCTACAAGACAAACCGCTCCACGCCGGCGGCCGACAACTCGAGCCGCCTGTCGCCTTACTTCTCTGCCGGCGTGCTCTCGGTGCGCGAGGCCCTCTCGGCCGCCAGCGAGGCCGACGGCAGGGCGCCGGGCACCTTTGACGGCGACGCGGGCATCGCGAGCTGGGTGCGCGAGATCGTCTTCCGCGAGTTCTACCGGCAGCGGCTCGTCGGCACGCCGCATGACTCGATGAACCTGCCGCACAACCTCAAGTTCGACTACGTGCGGTGGGAGGACGACGGGGAAGGCTGGCGCAGGTGGTGCGAGGGCGCGACGGGCGTGCCCTTTGTCGACGCGGGCATGCGCCAGCTGCGGCACGAGGGCTGGATGCACAACCGGCTGCGCATGAACACGGCGTCGTACCTGCGCACGAACCTGCTCATCGACTACCGCAGGGGCGAGCGCTTCTTCGCCGAGACGCTCGTCGACTGGGACCTGAGCAACAACCACCAGGGCTGGGAGCCGAGCTACACCGTGTTCAACCCGGTGGTGCAGGCCGAGAAGTGCGATCCCGACGGCGACTATATCCGGAAGTGGGTGCCGGAGCTGAAGGATGTGGAGGGTAAGGCTGTCTTCGATCCGTATCATCGGCTCGACAAGAAGGAGTTTGAGAAGCTGGGCTATCCCAAGCCGCACGTCGACTTCAAAGAGAGCAGGCAGCGGTGTATAGAAAGGTACAAGCAGGACATGGCCGAGGCGGATATTTGAGAGTCTGCAGAGTGATAGTCCTGTCGATTGACAATTGAATGGAATCAAGCCTGCTCACTTGACTTCCTACCTTGACTTTTGGTGTCCCATCCTTCCAATATACCCTACCTTCTCTCATCTCACGGACTCCTAAGTAAAAGAGAAACCCGCGCAAATGAGCTCGGATGGAACTACCTATCAGCTTGTGAACGCCGTAGGCGAATAAGACGCACAGCCTGGTCTTCTGAAAGTCCCGCCAAGTATTCCAGCGGTCAGCAATCACGTCGGGCTGTTCGCTGTCGACACCGATGAGCAAGTTCAACATGTGCATGAGTCGACTTTGAGGTGGGTGGCTTGCAGCCCTGATGGGGCCACCTCACATCAGAATAAGGCTTGGGCCCCCACCGAAACTTGCTCAAAACTGCGCAAACAGAGTTTTAGTTCCAAGAAACAAGAGCATGCTAGGATTGATAGAGGTAAGCCCAAGCGAGCACGCCTGCGGATCCCTGTGTTTCCCACACGAGCGGATGATGAGCAGGATAGTGGATGCCATGCGCGGTCAGGATCCCCCAACGGCCACCGTTGACTCGTTGTACTGTCGCCGGGCCGGGCCTGTCCACCGTCAACCATGTCTCTTTGGTCCGAAGATACTAATAGCAACGCTATCTCTCTTCCTTCTTGTTAAAATATCGCCTCAGCACATTGACAATATTCAAGTTCACCTCGCCAAAATATCACTTCGCTTCGACCACCTTTTCCGCCGCGCTGTCACACGCAACAGGGTTCCAACCTACAATCGTCAAGATGGATCACAGCAGTATGAACATGACGGGATCCAGCACCAACAGTAGCAGCAGTAGCATGAATCACGGGGGCATGGCTATGGGCGGCTGCAAGATCTCCGTACGTGAAAACGCGTCTCGACGAATTCGCGTGCTCGCGTGACTAACCATCATCGTTCCTTAGATGCTGTGGAACTGGAACACCGTCGACAGCTGCTTCATCTCCGAGTCATGGCACGTCACCTCCCGCGGCATGTTTGCCGGCTCGTGTGTTGGCGTTATCCTTCTCGTCATGACCCTCGAGGCCCTCCGGCGGTCCGTAAAGGAGTTTGACCGGTACCTCATCCGGAAGCACGCGGCCGCAGCTGCCGCCGCCGCCGCTCCTGCCGCCGCTTCCCAAGACGTTGAGCCGTCGCCGAAGAGCTGTGCGGCAACAGCGCCTTGCTTTGCCGGTTTCCGTCCCACCATTTTCGAACAGGCCATCCGGGCACTCCTTCACATGTTCCAGTTTGCGGTCGCCTACTTTGTCATGTTGTATGTCGATGCAATGCCGTTCCTCTCATGATGGCGGTCTCGTGTATACTCACATCGCTACTGCCAGGCTCGCCATGTACTATAACGGCTACTTCATCATTTGCATATTCATCGGCGCCTATCTGGGCTCATTCATATTCCAGTGGGAGACCCTTGGCACGAGGTAAGACATCTTGGAGCTTTTAGATATAATTAGGCGAACGCAAATGTGCTGACTTCTGTTCTTCGATTCAGTACCGGATCGACCAGTGCCGCGACAGAGCCCACCGTCTGCTGTGGTTGAACCTGATGGACGAGACAAGAGCTCGGCATGGGCAGTTTTCGAAGATGTATACGCAGCGATTCCCAACTCAATCTCTTACCGTTACAGCGGGTCCTTTCGCAACGATGCTATTAATGATGGGAGTTCCTCATCCGGAACAGAGGCTGGGTGCCAGGTAGTAAATACTTCTTATTCCTGTGTAGCTTCTGAAGGCAAAAGTGCTACTCTCTATCAATTATCTTCACCCATAGTTTCGACAGAGTGCTCATTCAAACCCATTTGATCCTCTGTGAATTCGCCCTCGAGTTGTTTCTCCCTGCAGAATGACAGAGCAAGATGATCATATCCGAGAGCATGTTCCAGACCATCTCAACCATCTGCCGAAAGCTCCTTTATGCCCAATCGACCCAGCAATTACCCGATTTGATCTAGAAAGACACCACGAAATCCCTATCCTTACCACGATAAAACCACGAAAGGCAGACGTAACGAGCTGCCAACGGGCAGGCCGAGGCCACGGCTGACAGCAGGACCGCGATGGAACGAAGAGGAAGCCTGTTCTGCATCATCGTGTCAAAGGTATACTCGTCCTTGGCCAGCATGTCGTAAAAAGCCTCCTCGGCACCGGGTATGTCCCACTGGGTATCGTCGGTGCCGACGCGCTTCGCGCTGATGTCCCTCACTCCACGGCGGCTCCCGTTTGCCAGGGAGGTCCCACCGACAAGGTCAAACTTGAGGAGTAAGGGAAATTTGTACGGCTGGGCGGCCGCGCTGTAGGGCTGCGTGTACTCCATCGAGACTGTCCGGACATTGCGGATCCAGCGTGCGAGGCGGCACCCCGGGGGCGGGAGGAAGCTGTCCATGCTCTCCTCGAGGTCGACAGTGTCGCGGGGGCCGTGCTGGGCGCCGAGGATGAAGCTGTTCTCGCTGTAGTAGATGGATAGGGCCTCCTCGCGGACCTGGCGGCTGACGTGGGCGAGGGCCGGAGGCGCAAAGCTCCACGCGTACTCGCCCGCCCTGACGACGGCGAAGCGGTAGATCTGCACGCGGATTTCGGCGGGTAGTCGGAGGAAGCGAGATGATTCCTGTGCCCTCTGAGATTGCTCAGTCAGTATTGCACACGCGCGTGATCACCCGCGAGGGAAAGATAAAGCGGGTGCGAAGGAGCAATACCTGCTCATCCTCACTGAGCCGGTGCATGGCCCCATCCTCCATCACTGCTATCTGTAAGAGCCTATCGATGCAGTTAAGACTATAATGTGAGTCCGAGTCGGGTGCCTCGTTGGAAGGATTGCTTTATGAGGAAGGTGGAGACCTGACTTGGGCCTTGACTATGACCAGCATTTTCTAGCAGATTACCAGGGAAACTGCTATCCTGACAGCCATAAAAGCATAACCACACAAACACCAACGGCCTGTTCTGATCACTGGGTCACCAGTATGGCAATCAAGCAGGGTATGACGAGAGAAGCTCTGATAGATCGCCATGATGTCAAAATAACGTCCATCAGGCTGGTTTATTGACTCAAGTATGGGTATTTATTGACCCATGCCCAAAACAAAGATCCTTATCTTCCTTTACGCCATGGCACTGTACAAACAATCCGATCCCATCCATAGAAGAACATGCATGCCGCCTTTTTTCCGCAAGAAAGAGAGAGAAAACTTCAACAAGGATCCTTTTTACTCCTGCGGGAAAGAGGCAGCAGCGCGGCTAAGACGCCTCAAAACATCAGGGAGCTGGCCCGTCTGGAGCTCCTCGATACATTCGTCAATGATGCTGTTGTCCTCCAGGTTCTGAGACCGAGACCGGCGGAGCCAGTACTCGAAAGGACCGCCTGACATCACAGCTCCAGTTAGCCATCAAAGCACAAAGTGGCATGGGGGGTAAAAACTCACGGTTCGTATCCAGCGCGTCGCCCAGCTCCTTGCACCGCTCCGCGGGCTCGTGCTCGGTGTGCATGTCCATGTAGTGCGTGATCATCTTGGCGATGTCCTTGAGCGGCCACTTGCAGGGCGCGCTCGGCTGCCGGCCCGCGCCGGCCAGCAGGTACTTTGTCGACACGCACAGGCGGCACCGCCAGTAGCCCAGCCTCTTGAGCTCGAGTTGCTGCGGGTGTTCCCCGTCGCCTTCTTCGTCCTCCTCCGCCTTGGGCGCGGCCGCCACCAGGACCGCCGACGCCGTGCCCGCGGCGCTGACCGTGACGGCGCTGCTGCTGCCCCTGGCCTTCTTGGATGGCTTGGTCGGCGTGACCAAGGCCGACTTGTCCAGGGCCTCTGACGAGGACCTCTTGATTGCGGCGATGCGCTGCTGTCGCGCGGCGGCGGGCGTGAGGGAAGAGACATTCCGGGCCGAAGCAGCGGCGGCAGCGGCGGCGTCGCTAATCAGGACGGGACGGCCACCGCCGGCGCTGGCAGCGGTCAGGCGTATCATCTCCATGCGGTGGTTGCAATGGCGGATGTTATGACCCATGTCGAGGCGGCGCAGCTGCAGGGTGCGCGACTCCTGCGGCGTGAGGCTGATGTGAGGGTTGGTCAGCTGCTCGTTGCAGAATTCGAGGTCGTACTTGTAGGCCGTGACGTCCTCGTTGAGCTGCCGCATCGTTATGGCGTTGAGGTCTGCGACCTGGTCGTACCGGCCGGTGTCCATGGTTGCGGCGGCGGCGGCTGTGGTTGTAGTTGTGGTTGTGGTTGGGGTGGGCGTGAGGGATAGCTGGTAAGAAGGAGCCTGGCGACTCTCGACGAGAGAATAATGGGATGAGGATAAAGAAACGAGACACTGAGGGTGTCTTAGCACCGTGATGGGGTTGCAAAGGGCAGAGACGTCCTGGATCTTCTTCCGTCCCTTACCTGTCCATGAGAAGAACAGCAAGGTCAGAAGCCCAGATATGTAATGAGAAAAAAAATGTGACAAGTTTGGGATGAAGGAAGCGTGGTGAATGGAAATTCAAGGTTGCAGGCACACACTCAGAAAAGGGAGAGGTGAATGGAAGGTCACGATAGTACTGTACAGTTGTGCTCCTTTTTTTCTTTTTTTTTTCCTGATCAATTTCTTTTTTACATTTTTTTTTGCTAGTCGCGAAAGGTGATTGGTCAATTCGGTGTACTTGCTAACGCGATAAGGCAAGAAAGAAGTAAAAAAGAGAAAAGGAAACAGGCAAAAAAGAAAAAGGACAAAGAAAAAAGAAAAAAGAGCAGAAATGAAGCAAACAACAGACGCAAATCAAATAGTTGACAAGATAAGAAAATCACCAAAAAGAGCAACATTCACGCTTCGGCACTTTCTTGTCCATTAGAGGTGGTCATATGACAATATATCAACAGGCAAGTCAGTGGTTTGGCAAACTAAATCCTCGGCAGGAGGATCCTTAACAGATGTAGGCGGATGATCCACCAAAAAAAGCTAGTGTGTTTTGACCCCTTTTCCCACAAAGGCCACACAGTCACCGCATGCTGCCACCCGCAATCATCTCAATACAATCTGAAAGGAGGCCCAGAACATACCAGAGTGCCATCAGTCATAGTCGTGTATTAGTTATGTATGTACTAGCTACCCAAGGAGAACCCGAGCATTTTTCGTTCATGACCAAAAGTAATAAAGAAGAAGAAAAAAAGAAGTGTATAGTAGAAAATAGAATAGCAGGCAGAGGCGCTTCTGTCGCCCAATTGGTCATGTTTTTGTTTTGGGGGGTATCAAGACAGAAAGCGCCAGGGCCGAGTGTTTTAATCCAACAATCAAGTCGTCGTACAGCTCGCCGCATATGCAAAAATGTGAGAATGAGCCCGACAGATGTGTGCTTCGATACCTCCTCACTTTGAGGGGTCCCAGGGCTCTCTGTGTCTCTGGCTGCCTTCGCTTTCGTCGGGACAAGTTCATGAAAGTGCTGTTTTTGTGTGTCGGTCATCAAGCCCTCGCCTTGGGCTTCAGCGTCTCTTCTCCCTCATCGTCTTCTGCGCCTGCACCCGCGCCGCCCACAGCGGCACCTCTCATGCCAAACTCCTTGGCAAAGTCCTCCTCGCTCCCGATGCTGCCCGCCTCCTCTCCCCTGGCCGCACGCTGCGCGACCTCCCGCTCCGCATAGATCTCGCCGCGCCGCCTCTCCGCCTCCTGCAGGCAGTCGACGTACGTCCTGAACTTGACAATCTCGCGCAGCAGGTAGCTGCTCTTGCGCTCCCAGTTGGACATGGCCTTGTTCGCGTTGTGGCCCCTGGGGGTGAACGCCAGCAGCATCGGGCTGCGCAACGCGTTGTGCGCCTGCAGCTCGTCCTCGATGCCGCGGACGTAGGTGAGCAGCGTCTGGAGCTGCTCCGGCTCGGCCGCATTGGAGGGCCGCAGAGACTGCGTCGGCGGCTGCCAGTCGGCAATGTGGATCTTGTCACCCGGAAGCTTGCTGCCTCCGTGACGCGAAGCACCCTGGGACATGTCGGTCGACGACTTACCGCGGACATGTCCAAAGTCGAAGGAACCAGACCGGATCGAGGTGCGGGATTGCATGCTGGTGCGACCGGCTGCCGCAGACTCCGGCCGGGATGTATCATTCTGCGCACTCGAGGGATCTTTGTTGTTAATGGCGTTGACGAGCGAGTTGTGCACAATCGAGTCACTCCAGCCGTACTCAATGTTGGAGATACCACCAACGAGAGGGTGGGTGCTCAAGCGTGCGCTCCAGTAATTGGCAGTCGTGACAAATTCCTTGCAGATTTCAGCTGTGCCCACATGGAAGAGATGCACGGCGCCCGTGGGCAGACTGAGGGCCCAGACGTGCGGCCGAGTACGCGAATAGCCCGGCGGGGGAAGAGCACTCGCCAGGGTCTGCTTCAGACTGAAAGTGCCCATGTTCGTGGCATTCTCCTGCCAGTTACCGCCGCCGACGACCGCACCTTTCTGTGTCGCGGTGTTCTGCCGGCTGCGGCCCTTGGATCGGGTTGATTTGTTGGATGAGAAGGAGAAGATGCTCATCTGCCCTCGCTGAATGACCGCAAAGACCTCGGACCAATTCCTATCCTTGGCCTTCTTATCAATGCCGTCTAAATGGTGTTTGTGAACCACAATGCCTTCCTTGATCCATGGTGGACCGGCCAATTCCAGGGACTCATCGTCCAGGAGTTGAGCACTCTTCATGTCGTCGCTGGCCAGCGATTGGGCACTACCCATGGTATCGATGGCCTGGCTGAGCGCGTTAGCGAATCCAATAGACTGCTGGAAGTCGCCACGGGGAAAGGCGGAGCCGAATGAATCGATAGAGCCAGACCCTTGGGTCCGGCCTAGCGAATATCGGCTCCAGGTTGCGGACGAAGGCGTCGGGCTCCACAGCGAGTTGTTGTCGTCAAAGCTCGTTCTGCTAGACGAGAACCCGTTGTTCCCCAATCTAGCCCTCGACCGACTCTTGGACGCCCATCGCGATGTGTTGGTGCGCGTGGTATCATTGATTCGACCGCGCGTCGATGCTCCACCCTCAGAAGGTGCTTTGCTAAGAACACTCGGCGTGCGCTTGAGGATGCCCATGACCGACAGACTGCTCGATCCAGGGATGCTTTGAGCCGGCTCAGCCCCGTACAAGGGCAAGCGGTCGTCTCTGATAGAGTTGTAAGTCTCCTTGAGCACGATCTCAACCTGGGCCTCCCAAGCCCGCAGCGGGCCTTCGAAGGGAGCCTTGACCAAAGGTCCGCAGCCGTCAGGATCATCCCGATGACCCATGGATGACTCCGATCGCAGGGGCGAGATGAACGAGTTCCGGAAGCTAGTTGTACGATCATGGTCGCCAGATGTGCGTCCTTCGTCTACACCCAAGTTCTGATTCTTTCCCGGCAAGATGCTTGGTCGCTCGAATACATCGGGCACCGACTCAGCCAGAGCTTGTCTGATAGTTGTCATGGTATTCTTGACGAATTGACTGCGGGTCATCTTTGACTCAATATCAGCAACGTGAAGGTCGGTGTTCAGGAGCATGATCGAGTAACAAGTGGTGTGCACAACATCTAAGGGAGGAAAAAACATTGTTAGTCATAGTGAAAAAGATGTATACTATGCAGTGAAAACTTACCAATAGACTTGAAGCCATGGTTGGGGTTGCAGTCACACCACCGCTTGGAAAAGGCCACGAGAATCCGGTCAACCTGCTGAGTTTCGGCACGGAGAATGAGGCGGCAACAGACATCCCGAAGAGCATTGACAATGCTGGAGTTCTTGAAGTCATACAAGTCCATGTACGCCTGCAAGGTACGCTGGCGAACAGGACCCTCCTCGCCCATCCACGCTGCGGCCTTCTCCTTCTGGATGAAATCTTCGTTGCCGTCAAAGATCTTTTGCGCCTTCTGTTTGTCATCTTCGGTGGGCTCGCCGACGACGAACTCGGGTTCGTCGATGGGTTTGGCAGGCTTGGGCGTCGTCTGTGTCGAAGGAGTCGACTCGGAGCTCTCCACCCTGACGTTTGGCAGACTCATGGAACTCCTAATTCTTGGGCCATCGGTGGGCGAAAGAGTGTTTCGCGGCGAGCTAGCGCTCTGAATCGGCAGGGTTAAACGAGTGCCTTCGTCGTCGTCTGTGCTGTCCACTACTATGATGTCTCGCGGAGGGCTCACATCTGCCTTCACTATGGTATCCGGTGATTTGATCAGAGGTGTAATAGGCGATGGGGCACCGCTGCTGGCATCTTTTTGGCTGGTACGGGATCCAGCTCTGTAGTTGTCCACTGCCCGTTGCGCTACACGCTGGGGGCTGCTTTCACTGTCGCTGTTGTCGTTCAAGAACGAGCCACTGCGAGCGGGATGCGGTGGTTGGGGAGCTTGTCGAGCGGTGGTGTCTGTGCGCAGCTTGCTTTGTCGGTTTGAACGCGACATGTCTTGATTGCTGGCACTGTGATGTACTGGCCGGATAATTGCGCTGGGAGGAGGCTCGTAGTCAGGCGAGAAGCCTCTAACATTTCGCGCCGGGGCTTCGTCTCGAGGGGGTGGTGTCGGTCTTCGTTCGTCGTTATGTGCATCTTCCGCTCCAGGACTGGCCAGAACCGGCGCTGTTGCGGCCTGTTTGAGATACGGGCTCATAGCCCGGCTCAAGCTAGTGGCAGGGCTAGGTTCCGGTTTTGAAGGCCCTTGGGATTGGGGAAGTTGGAGTGAAGGCATCACAGGGTGAGGAGCTGCGACGGAAGCTGGTAGTGGAGGTGGAGGAGCTGCGTCATTGACACTCTTCTTGCGCCTCCTGAAAAAGCTAGATGGTTTCTTTTGTAATGTAGGACCATGGGTAGAGTGGTGGCTTTGTCTGGATGGAGGTGTGCTTTGTGTCTTGGTCTGGTTGATGTGCTGGCCTCCTCTACTTCCCACTGTTTCTGTCGAACCCGAGGATACATAAGGCGAGGTCTGAGACGGAGGAGGCGGCGACTCTGCCGACGTATCGCGGAACCCTCCAAATATCTTTCTGAAGAACCCGGATCGTTCCTTGGGAGGCGGTAGAGGCGCAGCGGTCTGAGGCACGGGGTCCTTGGCTTTCTCATAGCCTACATGGGGCGCAGGAGCCGAGTCGAGGTCAAAGGCCGGGAGGGCGGGAATGTCATTGTTGGTATTGAATTTGGATTGGGCCTGTCGGCCAACGGTCGCACTTCTCGAGGATCGTGTGCTACGTTTCCGCTCGACGCCAGGTCCCTTGCTCGGCGCAGGCTCGGGAGGCGGCTCGGGTCGAGGAAAGGAGGGCATTGAAGGCGCGGGTGCCAACCTACGCGGTCCGCCAGGTACAGTCGGTGTCGGAGCGGCATCCAGATCCTCATTGAAAAATGTATTGGAGAACTCAATGTGCCAAGGCTGCGCGCTGGTCGATGGTCTCTGTCCGTAGTCAAAACTGGACGATCGTCCTCCAAAGCTGTGTGCCCAGCGTTGACTGCTGAGCACTTGAGCAGAGCCCTGGTCAATGCTGTTGGTGCTGCTGCTCTTGCTGCCCTTGCCGCCTCGAGAGTGCAGCATCCTCGGTGTCCCTGGCTGAGAACCCCGGTGTAGGGATTCACGCATACTGTTGATTCGGCCCAAACTCGACTGGAATCCGGAGCTGCTATTGCTTCGGCGGCCGCGTGATTGCTGACTTGATATCCGGCTGTCGCTGTCTGCCATCTCGTAGTCTGAGCTGTACGTGTACCCGTGATTGGGACGGCGTCTGATCGTAGGACCCATCGCCGCTCCTCCTCTCGGCTCGTCTCCGCCGCCGCCGAACGAATACAAGGGGTTGTCGTAGTTGGGCGCCGAACCTTCGCTGTTCATCTGGCCCATGGAGAACTGGTCGAGGGACAGGAGCATGTTGGACACGAGCGAGTCGCGGACGTGTCGTTGGGGGAGGGACAGGTCGTGGGAGTCTCGAACGTTTGGCTGACGCGGGGGCTCCATGGAAACAGGCCGGTCGTTTTCCTTGTTGGAGGACATGTCGGCGGGCGTGAGCATGTCGAGGAAGGTTTCGACCTCTGCAGCGTCTCGCATGTTCTGCGTAGGCGCTCTCGACGACTTGCCCAGCGAGCCCGTCCGCAGGTTGCCCTTGGCAGGCACAGGTGGCCTGAACTCGGGAGAGAACTGCGGCGCCGTCGAGTACCTGGTCAGGGACTTGGTGCCGACGGTGTTGATGTTGAGCTCGGGGCGTCGCCTCTGGCTGCGGCGAGCATGCTCGGAGGAATGCATGGCTTGAGCCAGCTCGGGATAAAGGGACGGTTCGCTAATATAAAGGGAGAGGGCGCGCGCGACAGGGCACTAAAAAAACGGATGTTGGCGCTATCTCCACCCCCATTTAAGACGGGTGCGTCCCAAATGGGGAATGTCAGTGTAGCGTAGCCGGTAAGTAATCTCGGGCCTGGTGGCAGCCCTATAGCGGCTTGCAGCGAGCCTGATGATATCGATGTTGGCGGGCGGTTGCGTGGTGGTGGTGAGGGTGATGGTGAGGAGTCTCGGACGGGAACCAAGCGAATCTCACGTCGCGCGAAACGAGAACGCAAGGAGATTGATGATTGAAAGGGCGGCAAAAAGAGAAACAAGGATTGATGGCGCGCCTGCCCTGGAACAGCGCCTGGAAGGGGAAACGCATGCAGGGGCCCTTGCGCTAATGGCTGGCCCTGATTGCTGGACCTGGCCCTGACCGACAGCTGTCAGGTCCTAAAGTACCTAGCCCACAGAAGCGAATCAGATTGGCCGTGGCGTACAATGAAACACAGCGCGAGTTCTTACTCTGTTCAGGTACCAGGAGAGGCGGTCCGGGAAAGAATGATCTACGAAATAAAAAGACCAATCGATGAGGACTGGTTATTGTCCAAGACAAACCAAGTTGTCCTTCCCCAGGGGGTCATCAGTTTGATGATCTGTATCTTTTCCGACCCCAGACGACAAATCCCAGGTAACCGGCAGCCAGATCCCGAGTACCAGTACCACAACCTCGAGTGCCTCGCCCTCGGAGCGATAGGGGGTTTCAGGGTCTCGAGTGTGCCCATCTTGGTGTGCTTGACCCTCTGGCCAACCAGACGCACAGACACGCGATGCAACCTTGGAAGCTTTGGGTGGGTTGTGGGACCCCGGCTTCCATGTAGCAAAAAAGGGGAACACCAAAGGGGGCCGCGACCGATGCGGAAACCCCACGATTTTAGGGTGATCCGGGCGGGTGAGTCCATCTTTGGGCTTGTGAAGTATTGCAGGTGTTTCGGGTTTGGTGAGAAGGACCTCGAGTTTTAGCGCCCTTCCTTCTGTCTCCCGTTCAGGGCCAGCAAGCAGAGCATCTTCTCGAGGCTGGTCTAGGTACCGACAAAGCGCTGCGGAAAGCCCACTGCAGAAGTTTGATTTCTTGGGCGGTGGTCCTTTTCCGAGTGCCACCATAGACAAGTACGCAGATGTCTCTGATTGAAACAACGAGCGCGCCACAAGGAAGAGAATGAGAGAATGAGAGAATGCTGTGGTATCCCCTCGAGTCTCCAGGCCGGGGGCTCTCCACTCACCGTCGCACCCGCAAGTTCCAAGGTTTGGTTTGAGTGGGGGGGGGGGGACATTGCACGGTTGAATCGAGTTCGAATCCGCCACCAAACCATACAAGTAGACTGCCGTTCCCTTCCCCAGGCTCATCTACCCAACATCGCGTTGGCGCACAATATTGCCGTCTTTAGTGGTAATACAATGCCTGTATGTAAGATTAGAATGTTTTAAGCCACTCATCTTGTCTATTCCTGACCCAACTCGGTCTCTGTCTGTTGTCCCCCGGTAGCAGGCATGGAGGCGATCAGACACTGGATCTTTCATGCATAGTGGTGGGCTCAGAACTGGTGGCCCCGGTCTAGCCATGCAGTAGCACCGTTTCTCTGCTGCAAGGCACTGAACATTGCCCCTTCCCTCTGCGCCTGTAGCGCAATTCCTTTGCACTACCACGGAGCCCCTTTCCGAACCTTGAAAGTCAGCGTTGTCTGAGCAATGGTTAAAGGGCCCAGTGTGTCGCGTGTAAATGACCTACTGCACACTGGCATTTGCAGCTGGGCATATCTCAGCAATTGAGAGTACTTGTGTAGTTGAGCAATGTCTCTGAGATGTCGTAGGACTTGATGGTTGTGTTCCCGCTCGTGAGCTTCCTAGTCACGTCCTAAGTGCATCTCCAGATCCTTGCAGTTCATCTTCACTCTTCACTTGCGCTCTCATAGGATATTCATGCTGGGAGTCTACTTTGTATTCTCATTGAAAGGGGTTTGGAGAATCCGCCGCTTGCCCAGCTGTTTGCTGGACGAATACATCATCCTCAAAAGTCCAGGACGTTCTCCCAGGGTACTCCCATGTGCCCTATTAATCACCAGGTAAGGGTTAGGGTCTGCGCCCGTTATGACACGTTCACTGCCTTAATACATGGCTTTCGTCGTCCAGCAATTCAGATCCATCGACGTAGCCTATCGTCGACCAAGTATTCGGCAACAGGCACTGGTGACAGGAGAAGATTTTGGGGCCCGACGTGGGCGGGTTCAATCAAGGCAGTTCGCTAGACCACGTGAGATGAAATACAGCCAAGGGCTTCAACCAAGTTCCACGGTCGCCTCATCCTCCCTTGGGCACCTCGAAGGATGAGTCCTGATCCGGTCGATGGCCAATCATTGCTGGTCGCCGTGTAAGAGGGTTCCAGCCCTCGCCGTTGATTGGCTGGTCTGTCCGAAAAGGGCAAGTACAAGCCTCACTTTCCCCGCCTCTCGTGACCCCTTCTCGTGAGGTTTCTGCCCGTGAACAGCATCAATTTACCAGGTCTTCATCGCTCAAACACCTTGTGTCATCCAAATAAATACGTGAATCAGCAGTGTTCATTATTTCAGCGCCAAGGATGTCCGAGATCGCAGTTCAGCAGACCGTGTACCTCATCACCGGGGCCAACAAGGGTAAATACGCCGGGCAACAGTCCTGCCTCTCTCCCACCATGCGGGGGTGTTCTACTTGGTTCCAAGAGATGTTCAAACTTTACTTAACATCATTTGAACAGCTTTGACTGACGTTGACATATTTCCAGGCATCGGGAGAGCCATTGTCGAGATCCTCCTCCAGCGGCCGGATACCATCGTGGTAGCCGGAGTCCGTTTTCCCAACGATCCCACCTGCACGAGTCTGCGAGAGCTACACACAGGGAAAGGAAGCAAGGCATTCGTGGTCGAATTGAGAGAGGACAAGCACTACAAGGCGCTCGGCGAGACGCTCAAGTCTCAGGGCATCGATCATCTCGATGTCGTCATCGCCAATGCTGGCACGTCGAAGGGCTTCTATACGGTCGTTGAGACACCCCTTGAAAATGTCATCTCCGACTTCGAGGTCAACACTATCGGCACCATGAAGCTCTTCCAGACGTGCTGGCCCTTGTACCGCCCGAAACACGCCCAGGGCGGCAAGCCTCGCAAGTGGATAGTCGTCACCAGCTCGCTTGGCAGCATCGGCTGCCTGGACATGGAAAGCATGCCATGTGCTTCCTACGGCTTGAGCAAGGCTGCCGTGAACTTCATGACCAAGAAGATCGCGGTCGAGATGAAGGACGAGAATCTTGCGGCCATGTGCATCCATCCCGGGTGAGTTGTCATCCAGAACCCAGCAGGGCTTTCTGTATTAAGCTGTATCTGTGCAACCTCTTCTGGAAGTAGACTAATCGCAGCTAAACAGCTGGGTCAACACCGAGATGGGCCGCAAATTGGCACAGTCATTGGGTGCTCCCGATCCCGCGTTGACTCCAGAAGACAGTGCCAGAGGATGCCTGGACTATATTGACAACCTCACTATCGAGACGACTGGCAAATTTCTTTACTACGATGGGAGAGAACTCCCATGGTAGAACAGCCGTCGACTAGAGTAGAAGATAACACCCTTTTCTTCAATCGCGATGGACATTTGGCTGGGGATTTTTGCAGTCAATTATTCAACATAGTTGCTGCAGGGGCTGATCTAGTAGAGTCAACACGTTTTGGGCTCAAGAATACCTTGTTACTTACTTTCATATCCGTTGTCTAATTTTTCCATAAGCAAGAGAAGTAAACAGCAACGACTACTATTGAACTATTCTTCATCGTAGAATATTGCCTCGGTCTTGGTATCACGTTGCTTGGCGTATTCAGAGAAATGTCATCGAGTTTACTTTTCTATTGCGCACCGATTCTACCGCTGGAATTAACTATATCTATTCATCCCATGGCGAGCCACAGATACCACAGATTCCTACTTGCTTCCGACTTGCTGGAGGAAGCTCGGCGCTTGGTACGGCTCAAATGTGCAGATACAAATATTCCACGAAACTTTTGTAAATCCCCTCTCTGACCGCTTCATTCCCAGATATTCGTTGTAGCTAATTTCTGGCAAGCTGGTGGTACAATAAATGATGATAATGTCGTCTCCCCGACCATTGCGAAGAGCCCAATGCCGGACCTCGGCGGCTGCGGACGGCTGTCGGTGGACCTGATGGAGGGAACAGCTATTGCCCACCCACACCGCCTTTGAGCAAACCCACTCCAAGTGCAAAACAGATCCTACAAGCCAATAGAACCGATCCAAGATGGCACAGGTGGGAACTTTGGCTTCACTAGCATATTCCCAAGGTCATCTGGAGTGCCGGACTCGAATGGTACGGGTAATCCTCGGCCACTGTAGTGGCTTGGAAGAGGGATCTAGCAGACCTTTCTCCATCCATTCCAGCGCTGCCGTGTGATGCTATCCCACAGTATCTCCACGCTTAGCTCATAGCCCAGCAACCTAATGGGGCGCAACACGAGTCCCGAAGTTTTCCCGTGCGGAGTGTCGGTCGGAGTCTGCCGTGCGTCTCACACCGTCGAGGTGTTTATAATGGGATGGAAACCCGGCGGGGGCCGGTCGAGCTCCTGACGAACTCTGACTTTGTATCCTCAAAAACCTGACGAAAATGGCTGGCAAAGTTGATATTGAAGGGATCTTGAAGACCCTCACCCTCGAGGAGAAGGTAAGCTCGCTCCACACAGACATGTCGCGAACCTAATTATCAAATGGCAAACAATGACTGAGGCGCTGTCCAGATCTCCATCCTCGCGGGGAGGAACATGTGGGAGACTGTCCCTATTCCATCAAAGGGCGTCCCCTCAGTCAAGGTATGTTAGGATTGTTCACGAGTATCCCCGCTGCACAGCGCAGAGCTTGGCCGAATGCTAAAATCGCAAAGGTCTCTGACGGCCCCAACGGCGCTCGTGGTGCCGACTTCACCGGTGGCAAGTCGTCCGCCTGCTTCCCGGCCGCCTGCAGCGTGGCCGCCGCCTTCGACGAGGACATCGCGCACCGCATCGGCCAGGCCCTCGCCGAGGAGACGCACAGCAAGGGCGCCCGCTGCCTGCTGGGCCCCACCACCTGCATGCACCGCGACCCCCGCGGCGGCCGCAACTTTGAGAGCTTCAGCGAGGACCCCTTGCTGGCCGGCAAGCTCGCCGCCAGCGTCATCCGCGGCCTGCAGTCGCGCGGCGTCTCCGGCACCATCAAGCACTTTGCGGCCAACGAGCAGGAGACGGACCGCATGACCGTCCGCGAGACCATTCCCGAGCGCGCCCTCCGCGAGATCTATCTCCGCCCCTTCGAGATCGCGATCAAGGAGTCCAAGCCCTGGGCTGTCATGACGGCATACAACGTCGTCAATGGCTTCCACTGCGACGAGAGCAAGTTCCTGCTCGAGCAGGTCCTCCGGGGCGAGTGGGGCTGGGACGGTCTGGTGATGAGCGACTGGGGAGGCACCAACTCGGTCGACGGCTCGATCAATGCCGGTCTCGACCTTGAGATGCCCGGCCCTGCTCGTGTCCGCAAGATTGACGCTGTTGTAGCTGACGTCAAAGCTGGAAAGATTCAGGAGAGCACAATTGACGAGCGGGCGCGTCGTGTCTTGCAGTTCATCGAGAGGCTCAAGGCCTTCGAGGACGACACCATTCCCGAGGAGCAGGCGATCGATAAGCCTGAGCACCGGGCTCTCATCCGGGAAGCTGGCGGTCGCGGTATCGTCCTGCTCAAGAACGAGAAGAACCTACTCCCTCTCCCCAAGGACAAGCTGAAGGGCAAGAAGGTCGCTCTGATCGGCTACGCAAAGGAGGGCCAGGCCCACGGCGGTGGTAGTGCCGCTGTGAACGCCCACTACAAGAAGTCCCCATGGGACGCCCTGCACGAGTACTACGGCGACTCGGTCGAGTTTACCTATGCCAAGGGAGCCCACACTCTTCGCATGCTCCCCGGTATGAAGGACAATGTTGTCGGTCTCGATGGCAAGCCTGGATGGACCCTGAACTTCTATCCTCAAGGCAGCTCTACCCCGAACGAGGTCAAGCACCAGTTCCCCGCTGCCAGCTCATCACCCATCGGATCTGACGCAAGTAAGAAATGGACTACTATGGAGCTGATTGGAGACTTCACCCCTACCGAGACCGGCGAGCACTACTACGCCGCTTCTGGCCTCGGCCCTACCCAGATTTTCATCAACGACGAGAAGGTGTGGGAGCAGACCAGCCTAATCAGCGACCCTATGGGCTTCCTCTTCATGTCCGTCCACGAGGAGGAGCACAGGTACTCCTTCAAGGCCGGCACCACCTACCGCATCCGCATCCGCAGCGAGCCGCCCGCCAGCGTCCCCGGACTCGAGATCCTCGACGGCCGGACCGGCGTCCGCATGGGCTTCCAGGTCGCTTCCGAGCACGACGAGGAGCTCACCAGCGAGGCCGTCCAGCGCGCCAAGGAGGCCGACTACGCCATCGTCTTCACGGGCCACACGCCCGAGTGGGAGTCCGAAGGCCAGGACCAGCTCTCCTTCAACCTGCCCCGCAACGGCAGCCAGGACGCCCTCATCGCCGCCGTCGCCGCGGCCAACTCCAACACCGTCGTCGTCAACGCCACGGGCGTCGCCGTCGCCATGCCCTGGCTCGACCAGATCGGCGGCCTGCTGCAGACGTGGTACCCGGGCCAGGAGTGCGGCAACGCCATCGTTGACGTGCTCTCCGGCGCCGTCAACCCCGAGGGCCGCCTGCCCTGCTCCTTCCCCAAGAGCATCGAGGACTCGCCCGCGTGGGGCAACTTCCCGGGCGAGAAGGTCGACGGCATCCTCAACGTCACCTACGAGGAGGGCGTCTTCATCGGCTACCGGCACTACGACCGCATCGCCAGGGACAGGCTCAACTTCCCCTTCGGCTACGGCCTGTCGTACACCTCATTCGAGACGTCCGGGCTCAAGGCCGCCAGGAAGTCGGACGACAGCTTTGCGGCCAGCGTCACGGTCAAGAACACGGGCGGCGCCGCCGGCGGCTCGCTCGTGCAGCTGTACGCCGGCCGGGTGGACAAGTCCGAGGACCACCCCGTCAAGTCGCTGGTCGCGTTCAAGAAGGTGCGCCTGCAGCCGGGCGAGTCCGCCACTGTCGAGCTCGCCGTCACGACGCGGGACCTGGGCTTCTTCGACGAGAAGGCCAAGAAGTGGGTCGTCCCGGCGGGCAAGTACGAGCTCATTTCTGCCAACTCGGCTGCCGACGTTGTCGAGACGGTGCAGGTCACTGTCGAGAAGGAGCTGGTATATGCTCCTTAGGGGCTGATATTACAAGAATAATAGCACGATCCATAAAGAATATCATAAAGTGGCACCACGCTTCATTGAATCCCCGAGGCTTTGATAATTTTGTGATAGATTTGAAAATGATCTTCGGAGTTGCTTAGGCCCTTTGATTCAATTGCTTTCATTAAAAGATAGCACAAGTTAGGAAGGTCCAGGAAGTCATCATGAATCCCATGTGTAGATTTCCGCAACTTGACAATGACACTTTTGTCACACCTTCATTTGTTGAGCTGTTGACTTCCTTGGCCGGGCCCTTGCATGTCCTCTGACTGGGTAGTACTATTCCACCATCTCTCCATCAGAAAAGCCTCAACTGTCCCTTGCTATGTCTGTCACCTGGATGTTGGTGTCCAGTGGCTATTCGTCTGATCCTCGCACTGCTCCCGATTACTACCGCTTCACCTACTAAACGACGTACGCACCACGCCCCAGCTGGTGACGATGGATCTGCAACCGTTCAAGGAGATCCTCAACCGACCCCTGTACGGCTTCGTGTGCATCCGCTGCGGCGAGAAGTGCGATACTCGCTGCTTGCGCACCCACCTGCACGATCACAAGTGCCACAACTCGACCTGCCCTGCCCACGCGCCGATCCCCGTCCCGCAACAGCCTCGAGATTTCATCATCGAGATCGACGAGGCTCCTCCCCGGCCTGACCGCTTCCGCTACCCACCCAATCGTAAGTGTCTATCTATTTTTTTTTGTGCGACTAGAGCAAGAGTTTCGAAAACGAGAAAAGCCAACTAATGAGATTTTCATTCGACTCAGGGCGATCCCAAGACTTGGTCGCTTCACCGCATCGGCAGCCTCCGACTACACGGCTGCCGCCACTCCAAGCGCTGATGATGAACCGACAGACGCCGCCTGTCCAACAGGCTAATGTCCCTCAGCAGCCCCAGCCAAGACAGCGACAAGCAGGAGGGCCTCAGCAGTTGCAAAGCTACCAGCAGACCCCCCAACGTCAGCAGTCTGTCCGACAGCAGCAATCGACACAACAGCAGCAGCAGCAGCAGCAGCTCACCAGACAGATTCAGCAGACTACTCAGCAGACCACTCAGCAGCCAGGTCAGCGGCCCTCTCCGCAACCTCCTGCCAGACAAGCCCAGCAGAACCGGACCGAGCAGAGCCCAGCACAGAATCAGCCTTCCGTCCACATTGGCAGCCAGCAGTCACCCGCCGCAAGGCAGCGACAGGCGGGAGGACAGCAGCGCCCCTCGACCGAGCAAGCCCCTCCCACTCTATCCCAGCCGCCCGCGGCGGCCCGCTCGGCCGTCGTCACCCGCTGGTACCCGCCGGCCCACGAGCCGGCCCCCGCCGGCACCGACCCGCGGGCGCAGGTGACCAACCACGAGCTGCACATGCGCTACATGACCGACCTCATGCCCCGGCTCAGCGTCAAGCCCGGCCCGGCCCTCGAGATCCACCTGCGCGGCATCGAGGCGTTCGAGGTGCGCCGCGACGCGCTGCCGGGCCCCATCGAGGTCATCTACGGGTCGACGCGCGTCAGCATCTACCTGTCCGACGTCGAGGGCGCGGTGCCGGCCGGCAGCTGGGAGCAGTGGCAGCGGCAGCGGCAGCGTGAGCAGCAGCGTGTCCATGCCCCTCTGATCACCACCGGGTCGCGCCACGCGCACACTTTCAACCGGGGCACGAGGAGCCAGGTCATGGCGGTGACCACGGAGAATGTCGTCACCCGGCCCAATCTGGCGTCGTCGTCGTCTGACGCGGCGCCGGTCGATCGGAGGCACCAGGCTTACGTCGAGGATGCTCCAGAGGAGGAGGCGGAGGAGTAAGGTGTCGCGAGGAACAACTGGAAAGGATGTCGATACGTGTATACAGTTTGCGAGGCCTGTGGTTGAATTCGACGGTACTCAAACGGGCTTGACATTTCCTCACTTGTATGAGAGAGGATGGAAATAATAGGACTGGGGGGGATAAATCAAAGGGAAATATGGGAGAGGCCTGTGAATAGCCAAAGGAAACAAGGAAGTCCTCAGCAATCGAAGTTCTACCTCTATCTGCTCTATAGTCTTGATCGAGGAGTAGCCTGCCTTGTCCAACTTCCGAGATAGATAAAGGAAGAAGCATTTCAAGTGTATACTCTATTGTACAGCACCTCAGCTGCGTGCGGGAATTCATACAAATGCCAAGGGCATCGCAGATCATGGGCAGCATGTGCTACCTGCAGTGTGATCTCACGACTTACAAATTAATATACCGGATAGGCGTGAAGGTGGAAGTAGCCGTCACCGTCTCCGTGTACGAGGAGGTCTCGGTAGCAGTCACGGCGGTCATAGCAGCCACCGACGTCAACGAAGTAGTAGATGTCTCCGAGAGAGTGGCGGTGACTGCGTCCACCGTGATGGTGCTGACGGTCACGCCGACGCACGAGCAAGCGCTCGCGTACTTGGCCTCTCCGGAGCAGGCAGAAGCATACGCGGGGATGGTCCGGGTTTCAATCTCGACAGAACGGTAGTAAACGACCTGTGTCGGGCCCGTGACGGTGGTCCAGTCCGTCTCGGTCGAGTCGATGCAGTCGACCGTCGTTTCCGTGGCCGTGGATGTCGCAAGGATGGTGTCCGTGGCTGTCTGCACAGCGGTCACGGTGGTCGAGGGCGTGACAGTGACGTAGAAGTACGCCTTGCAGTCTTCAACGCCATGTCTGTCCGGGAAGGCATTGGCAATGACGGCTAGGGACGATTAGCTGATGAGGCAGCCCGGGAGACTACGGCTGAGGGCACTCACCCCGAAGGCAGTTGTTGTGGTTGCATTTCTTGCCTTCAGGAACTGCCGTCACTCCAAGCAGGGAGGCGAGGGTAAGGGCGGCGATGCTGTTGATACGCATATTGAAAGAAGTACGGAACAGGTCTTGATGTGAACAGTGTCGAAGGGTGTACGTTATCTCTGCCAAGATTTCTGCCAAGAGCAAGAGTGCTAACGATGCTTAAATACCCCGGACTGCGCGACATAAACAGGTCCGAGTCAACAGAACGGTTTTCTTCAGCTCTTGTTTTTTTTTTCGACGGCTTCAGGCCAGTCCAGCTCCTCCAGGTGCCAATAGTTGCATTTTGCGTCTTCAATCCAGGCTTAGTGCGCCCGGCCGACTAGACCCTGAGAACTCATTAGGGATCGCCCGTAACGCCACTTCGATAGTGCTGATGGGCGGAACCGACTAACCTTCATCCGATGTTATTCTCCGTGCGGGTAAATCAATACTGGCTCGCCCTGAGGCCTTGAGGCGTAATGACCCTTGTCCGGAGCCCTATCGTGTGTTGCTAGACTTGAGGCTCCGTCCAGTCGGACCGGTCTGGAAGCCCATTTCGAACCCTCGGCCGAAAATGTGGCGAGAGCCGCAGGTGTCAGAGGCTTGTTCTTTTAGCGCGCCTCCGTGTCGGTGATCACTCCTTGAACTCCCGAGGTCAATATATATAATAGCGCTGCCTCATTTGACCACATACGTCTTTGACTGCTGGACCCTCTCGCCTTCCCTCTTCCGAGCAGATGAACATACCACTTGAGGTACGATGCCATCATGAATGCGGGCTCGAGATGGACTTTGAGAGAAGTCACGACGCGAGTGACAGTGAATCCGAAACCTATAAACCATCCTCTTCCTCGAACTACCTACTCACGAGTCCAACCGGCCACACAACTCGACGCCGCAAAGAGCGCTGCCCAGGCTGCCAGACCACTAGTTTTCATGTGGTCGTGACTACATGTGCCTGGCAGCACAGGAGAGCTATCACGGCTGAGACAAGGGTCAAATCAAAGATGTGTAAAAGGTTCAAGTTTCAATTCCAGAGAGCCATCGCAGAGACATTGCGCTTCAAGTGCGCGACTGCAGAATTAGCTAAGCAGCCCGTCCGCAAGCCGGGATTGCACGCAAACACTATAGAACTGGGGGTATATCGCCTCCCGATGTGCTAACACACATTATTACACCCACGCACCCTCCCCCCTTCCCCCTTTCCCCCTTTTTCTTTTTGACATCTCGTTTGTGAACACCCTTTTAATGCGTAGCGACCTCGCGGATGCTGCCGCGGTGGATCTTGGCGAGCCACGTGCGGGCCATGAAGGCGCGGATCCGCTTGCCCCAGACCATGAAGACGATGAGGGCGAGGTTGTTGGCGAGCAGCAGGCCGCAGAAGACGCCGGCGATCATGACGACGTAGCCGTGCTGCAGGATCCACTCGAGCAGGTTGACGCCCATGCCGAAGCTGATGGCCTGCTTGCCGAGGTTCATGGCGATGAGCATCTCGCTGATGTTGGAGTTGTAGCTGTCGATGGCGTAGGCGAGCGCAAAGGTGAAGTAGAAGTAGGAGGCGAACTGGGTCATGGCGACGGCGATAAAGTACGAGATCCAGTGCAGGTTGCGCTCGGCGGCGAAGCCGTAGAGGATCAGGCCCGCGGGGGCGATGAGCATGGCGGGCAGCATGACGCCGAGGCGCATCTCGGCCTCGCGCAGCCCGTCGTTCTTGCGGGTCAGGCGGGCGGCGAGGCGGTCGGACGAGGTGGTGAAGGGGATGGCGAGGCCGTACCCGATGATGGTGGAGATGGTGACGAGGCCGGAGCTGGTCTGGGACCAGTTGTAGGGCGGGGCGGTGATCTTGAGCGGGAAGGTGAAGTTGAAGGTCAGGGCGCCGAGGCCGATGTAGATGCCTGGTCGTGCCGCGTCGCGTCAGTGATTTATTACTCTGATGATGAAATGCCTATGTGTAGCGCCAAAGGTTTTTTGGACTTACCGTAGGTGGTGACGACCCAGAAGACGTGAGGCACGAGGAAGTAGGTGAACGAGCGGGCCATCATGAGGAAGAAGGGCGAGTCCTTCTCCCACACGCCCCAGAACTTCAGCTGCTGGATGAAGGTCTTGCGGGGAGGGATGACGGCGGTGCGCTCGGCGGCTACAACGCCGTCCTTCTCGCCGGTGATTGATGCGTCGGACGCCATGTCCTGAGGGGTGTGGCGGTGGTAGGTGGTCTCCTCGACGACGAAGAAGGAGTAGATGAGCAGGCCCATGGCAAAGGCAAACTCGACGTAGAAGAAGAGGCGCCACGAGTAGCCACCTGCCAGCATGTATCCGGCGTAGAGGGGGCCCGTCGCGCCGAAGCAAAGGCAGACTGGGCAAAAGGAAGTCAGTACCGTCATCTGTGGTCTCCATTACCGATTTACGGACGTACCAGTATAGATACCGAGCCTGGTACCGCGCTCGTGGAGGTAAAAGATATCGTTGACAAGCTGCACTGGCAAGGCCTCGCACACGCCGGAGCCAAAGCCGTGCACCACGCGGGCGACCATCAAGCCGGCGAAAGAGGTTGCCTGAGAGGCTCCGATCAAGCCAGCGCAGTACTGCAAGGCAGGTCAGTGGCTGTCATGTCGCGACACGAGTATAACAGTAGCATCTCACCAGGATCATGGAAGCGAGCATAACAGGACGGCGGCCGATCTTGTGGTAGAGCGGAACAAGGAGGAGGGAACCTATCGAGTTGTCAGTCTGCCGCTGCTAAGCAGGCTCGAGATCTAGTCGATGTACTGACCAAAGCCAAAGGCAAGGTTGGGGTAGTTGATCAGCCCGCTGGCCTCGTTGGGCGTGATGCCAAACTCCTGCGAGTAGATGCCAATGTAGACCGAAGGGCCGAGCAGGGCCGAGTTACCGAGGAAGGAGTACAGCGAGCAGGCGATCAGGATGGCGAGCTTCTTGTACTTGGGCCACTGCAGAGGGTCGTTGGGGTCCTCGGCGGGCACGGGGAAGAGGGCCTGGCCGTAGGCGGTATCATCGCCCTCTTTTTATCAGAGATGACATGTCAGCATACATGGATCCCTGCATGATTTCACGGCGCAACGCTCTCGAGATCAATCAACTTACCGGCAGCCTTGAGATAGACGGTGCCGGGAACGTCGCCTTCGTGGGCGTGACTGTGGGCCAGATGAGGGGGCGCCACGGGCCCCTCGTGGTGATGAACGTGAGCCATCGCGAGAGCCTTCACACAGAGAGCGAGCTTCTCCTATGATATGTCGCGCTTGGTATGTCGAGTCACTCCGGGAGAATGGACAACAGAGTTACACTCCAGTGTGTTTGCTGTCAAAGCCGGCGGCAGAGCTAAGGGAGCAAGAGGAAGCAGATTGAGGAGAGAAAAAAAGTTAAATAATGCGAAGAAGGCGAAGATGGAACCCCTTTGATTCGGAATGCCAGGGTATTTAGATGCCAGGGTCGGGTTCATGACTGCTACGACGCTATCCCTGCTCGGCATCGAGCTTAACGTGTTCCAGAAAGGCTGCAAAACGCCTGGCTGTTCTGATCGGCCGGCGATTGATTCGGGCCCCCTCGTTTCTGGGCGCCCTGGGGGCGATCCCCAATTCATCCTGGCCGCCTCTGGCTGAATCGCTTCCCGGCACCTTGCGTGGATTAGCTTGTCTCTGTCCTCGAGTTGGCGCCACCCTAACCCCCCAGTATCCCCCCCATGATTTATTTGAATTGCGGGGTTGCAGTGCCCCATCCATCCCCATCCAGGCCATCCAGGGAGCGGAGAGATACGGAGAGATACGCAGATAGGTAAAACATGAAGCGCATGTACCTCCTAACCTTGGCAATCTGCTCGTAAAAAAATGACTTGGAATGCCAGAGTTTAAACAAGCACGCCCCCTTCGTCCAACGGCGCTTCATCCCTTGTGCGCTGCACAGTGATATCTCGAGGCCCGGGGGTAACTAGAAGGGAAGAGCTTGCTGGCCCAGTGCCGAAGAGCACTGCTGTACGGGACGCAGACTACAGGCTGCATTTCGTGCAGGGTACTCCGTACATGTAGGGACGCATGCTGACCTCCAAGAGTGTCAGTCGATTTCTAGTCTTGGAGCTCTGCTTGGTCAAAGCCTGATACCTAGATGTGGCCTCGAAGGGCCCGGCAGTTGTCAAAAGTTGGAGTCGTTGCCAAGTGCGGAGAAGGCACCACAATCTGGAGGCTAGTTCTGAGATCCCCAGGAATAGTGCGGCAAGTGAGCATCCAATGGTGCCGAAAACGTCTCCATCGCGCGCTGCTTTCGTCTGTCGTCGACCGCCTCGGGGGTCACAAATGGAGGCGGGCGTCCCCTCATTCCCCGTCACCTGGTTTCGCGATCGTTGCGTTCCGTCAGAGCCTCCTCCTTGCTCCTTGGGACAACACACAGACGCTTGGGAGCCGGGGTACTCGGCTCTTGGCCTGCATGATTCTCGCGACCGTGAGAGGCTAGACCCGGGGCGCTGGGGCTGCTACTTCGCTCGACAAGGAGACCAAAATGGCGCGCGCTCCCAGAGGCGTGGAAGGGGGGGGGTTGGCCGGGACCATGACCCGACCCTCGGCCTGCCACGATCTGGGGGAGGAGGAGGGCCACCAAAGCGCGCTGCGGCCATGTGGCCATTGCCACGCCACCCCCCGGCTGCGCAACCATTTCGGCCTCCAGAAATATGCCCTAGAGTTTAATTCCTCGAGGCGCCAAGATTCCCGTCGTGTTCGCCTGGGCACCTCTCTTCAGCTTCAGCAAAGCGCCATCGCGGCCAATATTCTCTAGGCGTTCTCCAAGGAAAGCAAGGATTCTCGTGAGTCGAGGCTCGTCGATGGCGACCGAGACGAGACGACAAGACTCCTGCAAAACCCACGTGTTTGCTTCCGTACATTCCGAGATGGACGGCAGATGAAGGAAACGCAGCGCTGAGGCGAGGGAAGAAGATGCCGAGTTTTGGCCTGAGAATGTCGTGTTATCGCCGACTGCTAGATAAGCTCGAAGTGGGCAGTCCAAAGAGACAAGAAAAAGACGAATGGTAAAACGATGTCAGACTTGTGACGAGCCACGCATAGCTTCCAGCATCTCCCGTCCAGAACGCACGACGCCGCCCTCTATGCCTCTGTTAATTCCAGTCACCACCCAAGGTATCTGTGCTACAGCAGCTGGTGAGGATAACTAGGGCGGGAGCGAGTGGCACAGCTGGCAAGCGAATGCAAGGTCACTCAGGGGCTTGAAGGCTCAAGGGGAAAGGCAAAAGGGGAGAAGGGTTTGCTGCACACTGCGCGCTCCTTCATTCGTCGACTCCGTACCTAGGAAGCATTCGAGACAAGTAGTAGTGCGTAGTGCACTTTGCCTCTCCCCTCGCCCGCCCATCGTGTAGGTGATGAAGGCAAGTCTTTGAGCCCCCAAAGCCCCAGTCGCAAAGCACCAATCCAATGCTTCTCCACTGTAAGCGCGCCGGTGCACGTGCTGTCTTGTCCACCGTCCATGGATTCCAACAGTCACCCTAGCACGCCCGCTCCCCTCTGGCTCTTCAAATGCAAACAGGAGTACTCCGTATTCTCTAACCCCATTCTCTTGCCCCGAGATCTTTTAGATCCGTTCGGCATGGGGCTGAGAGAGATGGGGCCACCCACTCGACGAGTTTGCAACGTGACACAAAGCATGCTCCGTCAAGTAGTCAGTGAAAGGCAAGGGAATGACTTCAAGCCGCAGAGAAGAAGAAGAAAGAGGAGCAGGGTGAGACGAGCCTTTTTTTTTATCAAGACGTTCCAATCTCCTCGCCAATATTCATCGATCGTCCTCTGCGTCTCGTCCTCTGCCTCTCGTCTTCCGCAGTACGAATAAGCTTAATATATGATCTCCGGGCGTATATATAACACACCTCATGCAAGCAAGAATTACAAGCATAGACCAAGGATGGAACCTTTTGAACCTGCTCAATGACATCAAGCTGTCTCAATGCTAAAGGGTGGTACTTGGAGAATAGGGCCAATTCTGCTAGCAAGACGGCTGCTTCAAACGATATTCATGATATACCAATGAGGTGAGATCAGTTACGATATCTCGATGTAGTGATGTCCGAGACCATATCGACTGGGCGTAGTTTCCAAGTCTCAAGGTGGGAGGAAGAAAAGCTTTGTAGAAAACCTAGCAAGCATTGGACAGTGATGACATTCGTTCGCCCCATCCCGACTGGAGTCTAAAGGACATCTGCCGGGCATAAAAACTTGTTCTTGAGCGTCATCCTGGTCCACAGTAGATGGGGCAGCTCCAGGCAACACCCAATTCCCCTGCCTTGAAGATCGGATGTGGCCGCATTGGCCAGTCAAGGCCGGTGTTCTGCTGTTCAGATAGCCCCCGGTCGTAGGACGGATTTAATTCTGTGTCTGCATGGTTGTTCGACAGCCTTCTTCGCCAACGTTGTAGACTAATTAGACATCAAGCCGGCGATCTTCAAACTACCTACTCTACATATGTACATTCTTAACAGGCAGCAGAATTAACTGAATTAACCCATAAAAACCGTCCGCTTCTCCTTGGCAAAGAGGAACCCGGGCCATGATCATCGCAACGAGGACACTGATCGTAATAAATCGGTTTCCATCAGGGGGCCTATTTGTGGGGAAATAGTGCAACCTCAAACCTCTGTCTGACCACAAATGCTGAAGAAGATGCATAAGATTGGCAGGAAGAATGCATCCACGATTTTCAATCGAATCACATTGCTAGGCTCTCAGCCCAACCTTTCCAGGTTGCGAGCTGTGCCGCCATTGGTACTAAGCGGGTCAACGAGCCTGAATAGGTCATCAGTGTGGTCCGTTAGGGGGAAGCTCTCGGGGATATCACTTGCCCTTTGGGACTACCAAGATATTCCCAGATATTCCCATGTCCAACCGTATGGTCCTTTTTAGTATTCTTGATTCTCACACTGGCGTTTGAGAGTGAGCCTTGGGGATGATGCTTTCTCAAATTTTGCATATGAGCACCCCGGATCGTTCTGCCGTCGTCCCAATCTTATACATCTCTATTGCGCTCCTGGTAGGCTGGTGTCGGCCAGCCCCCGCTGAAGGCCCTCAGGAGGTTCTCACGGAACTCTGTTGTTGGTCATGGCTCTTGTTGTGGTTCGAAGTCATCCCTTGGACGGGAATCCAATGGACTTTGACAAAGGTCGGTCCCGCCGATGACAACAGGCTGGGGCTGTGCCTCGTCTCCCTCGGCCTAGTCTTTACTGCTGTTGGGAGATCACTCGACGACTGCAGATGGATACAGGTAAGTTGTATCTTCACGCCTTGCCTTCCAGTTCTTTCCTTCCCTTTATCGAGCTGGACAACTTACCAGACCGTGTGTCTCAAAGCCAGCCATCGTACCCGCCATGGCGGCCTTTCGCCAAGCAGGATGGAAGTCGGTATTATCTCAGTCCATGCTCTCGTCTATCTCCATGTATCTCCTGAGGCCGCCATTCGAACGCTTCAACTCGACGACCATCGCCATCGTTGGTGGTGCAGCAACGATATGCTTCCTCGCCCTCGACACGGCGTATGTCTCTTTGATCGAGCTGTTTGAGAAGCCGGACTTGTTGGCTCGAAAGCGAACAGTGTATACCAGACCCATAGCCATTATCTGTGCTATCACCATGCCTCTTCTGGCTGTTGCGTACTGGGCCTGGATTTGCCTCGACAATACCCCTCATAGATTCGTCGATTCCCTCACAACAGGAGCGCTTGTTGCGACTCAATGGATATTACTCTTTCAAGCTGTGAGCTAAGACCATTCCTACCTACCCTTGTCAGGACTCGGAGAAGATTGACATCTGTGAAGGCACGGTATGAGAGCTGGGATATTGCTGGCCCTGTTGGCGCGTTCTCTGCGGCAGCGCCAACTCAGGAGCAGACCATCCGCTCTGTTGCCACCGCTGTGAAGCACCTTGTTGCCGCTGGTATCGCATTAATGCAAGCTGTTCGTGTCTTACCGGATGCGCGCTACAAAAACTTCCTATGGGCACTCATCCTCGTGCCCCTCATATCAAGCGCAGGACAGATCGGATGGGATGGCTCGCGACTCGCTGATGATTCGGGATGGCTTTCAGGACTACCTACCTACTATGGCCGACACCCCATCCAAGACCTTGTTGAACGATCGAAAGCCACCTTTCAGACCAAGTTGGAACAACAATCTCAAACGCTTGATCAGGCAGTGACCGAGTACCGACGGCGATATCACATGGAGCCACCGCCCGGCTTTGATGACTGGTTCAAGTTCGCAAAGGAGAAGAAGTCGCTGATCATCGACAATTACGACACTATTTTCGACTCGGTCGCGCCGTTCCTGAACCTCAAACCTCAATCTATAAGGAGTTTCATGGAGGAGGCGGTAGCGGCAGGGCACATAGCTCGATGTGGCTTCCGCGGAGGCAAGCTGGAAGGCGACTGCGGGCCACGAGGGGAGACAATACAAAACATGACCGCCCCGTACCGACACAAGCTCCCCGACATGAGCCTGCTGGTCAACTCGAGAGACGAACCGACGGTTCTCTTACCGTCGACACGCGCGGCAAGCGATCCCATGTGGCAGGATCTTTCCGGCACACATGCGACGAACAAGGTCGCCGAGCCTTGCGGCTCTGCATGGCTGCAGAGAAGCCGGTCGACATTCGACAACCAGAGCCTGGCTCCACTTCCCCTGAGCCTCCCCTTCGTACAAGACGCCCGCGACTCGACCGATTTCTGCGCACATCCCGAGTACGCAGACATGCACGGGATGATCTTGGCGCCCCTGACCCTCAACGCGGCCACCAAGCCGGCGCCGATCCTGTCGCAGGGCAAGCTGTCGACCTTCTCCGACGTGCTGATGCCGAGCCAGATCTACCTGCAGGGCTACGAGAACCTGAACGACTACGGGTACGCGGACGAGGAGGACCCGCCGTGGGAGGAGAAGCAGCCCAAGCTCTACTGGATCGGGTCCAACAACGGCGGCGCGCAGGTGGACGGCAGCTGGAGGCGGATGCACCGGCAGCGCTTCGTGGCGCTGGCCGGCGGCGGCGCCGACGACGCCGACGACGCCGCGCGCACGGCGACGTACCTCGCCGAGACGGCGCCGGGCGAGTGGACCCCGCGGCGGCAGCGCAGCCTGCTCCCCGCGGCGGCGGACGTGCACTTCCACGCGTTCCGGCTCTGCGCGTGGCGCGAGTGCAAGGCCATGATGCGGCGGTTCCGGGCGGCGGGGCGGCGGCCCCGGGCGGCGCAGTACGCGCACCGGTTCCTCATGGACATGGACGGGCTGGGCTACTCGGGCCGGTTCTACGCGCACCTGCGGTCGCGCAGCGCGAGCTTCAAGATGACCGTCGTGCGCGAGTGGCACGACGACCGCCTGTCCCCCTGGGTGCACTACGTGCCCGTCAGCCTGTCCATGGCCGAGCTGCCGGAGACCGTGCGCTTCCTGCAGACCGACGCGGGCGCCCAGCTGGCGAGGGAGATCGCCGACCGGGGCCGGGAGTGGTGGGCCGTGGCGCTGAGGCCCGAGGACTTCCAGGTGTATTTCTACCGGCTGCTGCTGGAGCTGGCGAGGGTTGTGGACGAGACGCGGGCCGTGGTTTGATCTGTAGTTCTCGTGGTTTTTTTTTTGAGCAGCCTAATGAACCCTCGCCGGCTCTGATTCGCGACCGACAAAGACGCAAAACGCTTATCACGGATCTGACCTCCCTCAACCGCCAATCCCGGCCGCCTCATTGGGCCTTTGCAAATAGGTGATCTCTGGTGTGCCGTGTTGTGCGCTGCAGGGCGTCGTGCCCGTGCATTGGGCGAGGCCGATTCACCTCCGAAACGGGCCACAAGACCGGGTCCTGTCAGGCCTGTCAGGCCTTGTCCCACCACCCCCAGCCCGCCCGCCATACTCGTTCGGGCAGTTGGCGAACGCCCTGCAGCAGCCCTGAAGCGGACCGGAGGCGTGTAATCTCCACTCATCGGAGCCCGTTAGTGGCGGTTTACTCTGCTAAATACGGGCTGCTCCAGTGTAGAACTATCGGGCGTGTAAAAGTTTGGTGCTGATGACTCAGCTCGCCTGCAGCTCTCTTTTTCCTTCTTTCTCGGTCTGGGATTTGCACGGCTTTGCGTTGGCAGTGAGCGACCGGAGAACGGTGAGGACGATTTTCTTTCTTCTTTGCGGCACGACAAACTCTTCAATTGCGCGGCTTCTCTCTGCGCAGACAAACCCGCCCTCCCCCCGTAGATCGTGCGCTCGAGCATGTCTTCCGACGAGCGCACGCCGCTCCTGCAGCAAAATGGCCACACCAATGGCACCGTCGCCGAGGCCAAGAAGCCGTCCAGGCTGTCCTCGCTGCGGCATCCGGCCAACCGCGTGCTCCTGGCCGGCTTCCTGATCACGCTGTCCTTCAGCTACACGCAGGTGCCCCTGCTCTACGTGTTCCGGGAAATGGAGTGCGACGTCTTCTACACCAAGAACCCGCCCTTCGCGGGCCCCGGCGACCGGTGCGACCGCAACGAGATCGCGGCCGGGACGGCGCAGCAAGTCAGCATCTTGAGCATGACGACTACGTTTGCAGGTAGGTGCACAATTCTCTCTTGAGCCCCTCCCTGCCTGATATACAGGGAGACAGCCTCGTTAAAACGCCCGGGGACAGGCACGTGGAACCTGTTCATCTCGGGCCAGCAGGTCAAGCGATGGGGGCCCCGCGCCGCGCTACTGTTGCAGACCATCATCCCGGCCTTCCGGGTCCTCACGCAGATCTTCGGCGTGCTTGCCGGGGGCCAAGCCGGCATCTGGATCATCCAGACCACCCAGGTCATCACCATCCTGGGCGGCCCTGCTGGATACATGTGAGCATTCCCCGGGCCCTTGTTCTTTGCCGGAATAGACTCGCTGATGCAACCACACTTCTCCAGTCTGGTTATCAACACCATTGCCGGAGAGCTCGTGCACCCGTCGGAAAGGACTGCCATTTTCGGTAAGCTGCAGGGCAGTCTCATGCTAGGGCAGGCGATAGGGTTCTTGGGTAAGCACCATAACAATGACATGTTCACACGAGTGACGAGTCGGCCAAGGAATGAGAACGCTGACCGCAGGTCCAGTGGGCGGTATGATCGGTGACAAGTTTGGCGTTATAAGCCCATTCCAGGTTGCCTTCTGCTCGTTTCTTGTCTCGAGTCTGTTTGCACGCCTCACAATTCCCTACATCTCGGCAGAGACACTATCGGATCCCAAAAGAAGCGCCAAGGGTCTTGCCGGTTTCTTCGCACCGCTCAAGGTTCTCTGGCCTCAGAATCTTCGCCTCGCAAGCGGACGCCCTGCGAAGCACTACGGCATTCTGTTTCTGTGCTGCGGTGTGTTTCTCGGAGTGGTAAGCTCGGGGCTTGTTTGGATAACCCTCGCACGATCTCCTGTCTGACCTGATCTGCAGCTCGCGACCGGCTATGCCCCGACTCTGATGCAGATGTACGCAACGACTGTGTTCCACTTCGACCAGTCAGACAACGGCTGGCTCATGTCCGGCAACGCGCTGATGCGGGCCTTCTTCCTCATTGTCCTCTTCCCGAGAATCATCTCCGTCGGGCGCAAGTGGTACTCGAACCGATACGAGACTGAAACTAAGAACGACGAGCCGCTGCCAACGGAACCCCAGGACTTTGACGCGCCGACTGGTACCCAAGGAGCGCGTGAGCCCGTGGTCCCGGAGGCGACTTATGACAGCGCAGCTTACGGCTTCGACCTCTTCTTCTTGAGGTGGAGTCTCTTGGTTGACGGGGTCATGACCGCTTCCGCGGCATTTGCCACTCAGGGGTGGCACGCCTATCTCGGTGAGTTTATCCGTTCACAAGTAGAAGCGTAGAAAGAGACGTTAACGTGTCGATAGTTGCGTTTCTGCTTCCCTTCGGATCGGGTACAGCTCCGGCAGCAAAGGGCGTCATCACCGAGATGTGTCCCAAGTCCCAGCGGACCGACGCTTTGAATGCAATCACGCTGGTCGAGAACATCGCCAGGCTGTCGACCCTCGGCCTATTTGGTTTCATCTTCTCAGCCCTGGCCGAGATTGGCCAAGTACACTTGACATTCTTTGTCAATGGTGTGAGTACACGCTGCTGCATCTTCTCGCGTCGTGCGAGACCAAGCTGACCTTCCTCCAGGCTATTGCGGTGTTGGGCATGCTCGTCCTGCTCCTGTCGCACTTCCCGGCCCGGGGGAGTGCGCTTGTCGAAGAGCGTGCTGAGGAGGAGGAGTCTCAAGTGAGTGGACAAGATGACGAAAGTCAGCAATCTTGAGCTATGAAAGAATGGGGCCGGCGACGAATCTTTTACGAAACGAGTCCAAGAAATACAGATTGACAGACAAATCTTGGAAATGCATTATCACGCGGCGTTTGGGTTATCGAAAAGAAAGGTTATTCTAGTTCTGGTACGGGCTGCTTGAAAACATGATAGAAGCGACGAGTACCATAGCATCTCGGTCTACGGTGATGAGGACTATAATAGGGAGAAAGATAGAGCGCAAGTCAGGATCAAGGAATCAAAGAACATGGTGTCCGCACCAGTGAAGTCGAAAGAATGATTCCTTCTCAATGTCCAGTCACACCACAAACTTCGGAATCAACTTTTCGTATTGACAATTCTCATACAATTTAGCAGAGTCAACCGAAGAGAGTGCGAATGCGCTTATCTAGTATACGGAAGCCTCGTCACTAGTAACACCTATGGCTATAACTATGTCTACCACCGGCCTGACCGCTCGTCACTGTGCGTCTGCGACGACAGCCTTGTTAATCATCTCGACTGCGGCCTGCGAGCGGGGCGTGATGATAGCCTTGAAGTCGAAGGGTGGTGGCCTGCATACACGGTTAGTCTACCTTCATCTGGTACGGACATAGTCAACAAATATCAGTGGCTTACGAGGCCAGGAAAGCACCCCAGTCCATGGGGTCAAGACTGGGTAGGATTGGCTTTCCCTGTTTGTCGACCGGGGCAGCTATGTCGAATGCCCAAACGAAGCTTGATATCACTGAAGTGAGATTCGTTAGCATTTGGCACCCACAAGGTGTGGGTGCACGGTTAACTTACATAGAAACAAGGTTTGTTCAGCAAAATGCAGCCCGAGACACTTGCGACTTCCACTGTGAAATAGGCGGATTAGCATCCGGCTCAGTACGAGATTAGTCATGATTCTCAACTCACAAACCGAACCCGGCATGCGGGAGTGCGTTCAATTGTCCCTTCTCGTCAAGGAACCTCTCGGGTCTGTACTCTCGCGGGTTCGGATACAACTCCCCATCGTTGTGAATGTGATGCGAAAGGGCAAAGACTGTCGCTCCCTTGGGGATGTAGTAGCCCTCATAGAAGTCGTCTCGAACCACCGCGTGAGGGATCGCGATAGGGGCCACAGTGCGCCACCGGAATGCCTCGCGGATCATGGCGGTGATGTAGGGCATCCTGCTGAGATCCTCAAACGCGGGCAAGCGGTCTCTCCCGATAGCCTCATCGACCACCTCCTGAGCCTTGCGCAGAGTGTGAGGGAAGTACATGAAGATGATCATACTAGAAACCTTGAGTTAGAGGACTATAGCTTTGCTAAAGGGCTAGAGATTGGGACTCACAATACAACCGTTGTTGCCGTCAGTGTTTCTGTGCCAGCATCGACCATAGCAGAGGCCAGGGTGGTGCCCTCGCGCTCATGAAGTTGGTGCATCTGAGTGGAGAGCAAAGTCTGCACAAGGGACGGATGTTTGCCAGGATGCTGCTCGCCATGCTGCTTCGTCATATTCCAGAGCTCCCCGTAGAGAGTGTCAACTTCCTCCCGCCACTGCAGTCCCATGCGCTTCCATCCCATACCAGGGAGCCAGGCCGGAAGATGCTTCAGCCAGGGGAAATAGTCTACCCAGAACCGGCCCTGGATTTGCGCTATAAATTGGTGTTCAGTGGCGTGGTTGATGCGAGTGATCAAGGGGTTCTCAAGATCGGAAATAGAGCCGTGCGAGAAAGTCGTATTGAGCATGACATTGACGGTGAAGCACTTGAAGGTGTTGATGAATTGATCTGGATTTCTGGCGAGTCGCTGCAGGAGAAGATGCAGCTCGGGAGCCACGACCGGGTGTGCCCAGTCCTTCAACGCCTTTGCACGAAGATGCTCGGCCACGATCCTTCGATGCTTCTTGTGCGTGTCATGCTCCGACCTGGCGGTTCCCATATACCAACCATTCTGTGTGACGAACTCTTGTGCCACGACCAGTTGCGGCCGGTCACTATAGTTCATCATCCGCTTCTGCAGCAGTCCTTCAGCATGCTTCATCTTGCCCAGAAGGACCACGGGCTTGCCCATGACCCAGTACATGACGATATCGCCTGCTAGAGTTAGACATCAGAATACAACAAGAGCAGATGAAGGGGCTAACCATATTTATTGGCCCAATCGCCGTACGTGATCCACGGCCTTTCATTATTGATATCAAAGAGGCTGCCAACTAGGGGCAGACCTCTGGGGCCAGGAGGGTAGTTGTGTTTCGGCTTGCGCCATGATTTGATGAGCCAAGTGACCAGAAGACCGCCAAAGATGAGGAATATCGGAAAGACAGGTACAGTGGCCAACATCGCGATAATGGAACAGACGAACTCTATCGAGTCGGGCTGCCACAATTGTTTATGTTTTCTGTTCTCTGGGGACAGTCTCTCAACAAATTTGATAATATGATTAACAACACACGTCGCCCCTGGAAGGCGTTCCAGATTATGTATTCAATGTTGGGAAGAGAGCGCGCCTTATCAGCCCCATTTTTTGATTGACGCAGGCGGGAGGACTCTTTGACACTTCCAAGTGCGGGGGACGGATTGTCAAGTCCGTCCGAGCAGCTTTGCATTGGGAGCTTGTCTCACTTTGTCGATCTCCAATCTCGTCGGATATGGACCTTGCTTGAAGGAAAGATAACGGCTCGGGGTCGGGAGGGGGTATCGATTCCCGGCACCCGGCATTGCCACTCTTCGGACTGAAAACGGCCTGGCGGCCTGCTCATCACTTCCCCTGTGGACTAGCGGCATGCTGGATCGTTGACGAACCCGCAACCATTACAGCATTTATTAATTATCCTCACATTCGAAGCTGATCTATCTCACATCACAATATTCACAGTTCTATTTCACAATGTCGGGACCAAGATATCCTGCAGTCCTGCCAGAGGACCTGACTCCGGCACAAAAGGTCTTCTACGATGAGATGACAGAGAAGATGAGGAATGGGCTTGGCTCAACGTCCGTCACATTTCCAAGCCCGGTTAGTGAGAGGGTTAGTGCTTACTGTCCGTTCGCAGATTCAAAGTGCGAGGCGATAAGGGCGAGCTCTTGGGCCCTCTCTCCATCATGATGTATACTCCTGAGTATTCATCGCACACGATGCGGCTGAACAAGGAGGTATTGGAACTGCCCAACTTGGAGCCGCCTGTGACGGAGGTCGCCATCATGGCTGTCCAGGGGCACTACACGGGCACCTTCGGAGGGTTTCTGACTTACTCGCACTCGAGGATCATTGCGAGCAAGGGGCTCCTGACAGAGGAGCAGATGAAGAAGATCACGGCGGGCGAGAAACCTGCGGGACTCAGCGAGAAGCAGGAAGTGGCGTTTGACTTGGCAATGCGGCTGGTCAAAGGTGGAAAGCCGCTGGAGCAGGATCTCTGGGAGCGAGCTAACGCGGTCTTGGGAAAGGAGCAAACCGTACAGCTCATCCAGGTTATCGCATACTATAGCCTGCACGGGGTCACGCTGAACGCCGGTATCATCGGCGTCCCGGAAGGGGAGAAGCTCTGGTAATTCATTGCATTATGCTTGGATGGGAATAGACGTTGTCGCTAGCAGTTCATCTTATCTCTTTCGCATGGGTCATGTCTTGGTTCGGAAGCCAGCCTCATGTTGCGGGAAAGACCCAGACGTGATAAACAGAACATTTCCACTGCTTATACTCTTTCCGATCGGAACAGGGAATGAAGCTAGCTCATTCCCGCGAATGTATCCGACTGCCATGCATGTCGGATGCGGCAGTGTCGAGATAATGTCAGATATCATCTTGGGAATGCAGGGCTTCCAAGGGCCTCCAACCCCTCATCGTTGTCTATCTGCCCCATAAAATCCCGGGGTTGACAAGACGCTAATGTGAGCTTCATCCCCCTCTTATCTCAATCCAGTGGAGCATCGGTCAACTCAGAAGCGTTGATAGGGGGAGTGTTAGGTTGGATCGGCATGTTCTGAGACGGAAACGGTGACCCGGTGGTGACGAATCCTCAGTCGCTCCCGCTCTCAGGACGAAGGGGCAGTGGAGCTCATGATATAACATCTGCTTGCATCCGTGAACCGGACTGCTGGAAAGTGAGCAGCGAGTGGGACATGGCCATTCGTTCTGAGTGCAACCGATCCGCAACATGTTGAGCTATCAATGGCCATTCAGGGGCAAGAACCTCGTCCGGATCCTCAACTATGCAAACTCTTTTGCCTTTATGCTCTATGGCTGGGATGCTGGTTAGTATAGCCTTCCAGGCCTCGCGTCCAGACTCGAAGACTGACATAGACTTTCTGCAGGTGTGATCAGCGGTGTCCTAGCCAATCCTGACTTCCTCGAGGCCATTGGCGGCCCTACTGACTCAAGATACCTTACCTTCATTGCGGCGGGTATTCTCCTTGGTGATGTCCTGGGTCTCGCCGTCATTGCCCCCCTGAGTTGGCGTCTTGGAAGGCGTAGGACCGTCATCTTGTGCTGCTGGACTGCGATAGTCGGAGTCATTCTCCAGACAGCAACCCATTCACCTATCGAGATTCTTGTGGGAAGAGTTATTCTTGGTATCGCTAATGGACGTAAGTGGACGCATAAAGTCCAGCCCTCCAACCCCAATTTTGATCGTCTTGCTAATCCTGAGTTAGCTCTTGCTGCTACCACTCCCATTTACGTACAAGAGGCCAATGTGATGCACAAGAAGCGGACCGTCGACACGATGGTCATGGTGCTCTGGGGCATTGGTGGCATCGCTGCTGCGGCTTGGTTCAACTACGGGATGCTGAAAGCGCCATCCCCAGACGCTTGGCGCGTGTCGTTGGCCATGCAAGCCTTCTTCCTCGTCGTCGCCTTGATCCTAGTTCATGGCTGCCCGGACTCTCCAAGGTAGGCAATTTCGAGGCTGCCTCGTACGTACATCTTTTGCTAACATATGCTATCAGATGGCTCCTGGCCCGCGGGAGAGAGGCAGAAGCCGATTCTGCGCTTCAACGCCTCATGGACTGTACCGATCAAGACGAAAGGTTTCTCAGTGTGAAGGATAGCCTGGAAACATCTATCCGCCTGGAGCGAGAGGGCACAAAGCGGCTGACCCTCAAGATCCTGTTCACCGGCGATGGCAGCCGGACCAAGAACGTGCGACGAATCTGGTGAGCCGTATCCTCACAGAGTTGTTTTAGTTTGTTACTAATGAGCTCAGGATTGGCATCTTGATCAACATCGCTGGCCCATTCTTCGGTACCTCGCTGATCATGTTCTATGGGCAAGCGTTGCTTCAAGGAGTTGGTCTGAAGGGTGACACGGTCACCTTGGCTCTCGCCGCTATCAACACGGGTGTCCCCATAGGAATGGCGCTCAGCTTTGCGATTCTCCCTCGCTGGGGAAGGCGCCCGATGCTTTGTTGGGGCGGAACGGTATGGCGCATATTCGATCCGAAAGCACCAACACTTGCTAACTTGCGGGTTTCAATAGGCCCTCACCATGCTAATGTGCATCTACACTGGACTGACGAACATCAAGAATCCGTCAACGGGTGTTCAATGGGCCGCTGTCGTCGTCCTTATTATCTTCAACGTGATCAATGGTGCGAGCTGGATCTGGCTTGGTGAGTAGCTTCGCCATATTGCCCTCCGTTAAGCACTAAGCTGACAGTGTGATGCGATAGCTTTCCTCTATGCTGTCGAGATTCTACCGCTTCAGTATCGAAGCCAAGTTCAGTCTGCATCCAACATGGTCTTTTGGTTTGTCGCCTTCCTTGCCGTCTACTTCGGCGGCCAGGCTGCGAGCGATCCAAACATCGGCGCCCTCATCTACATCTGGTTCTGCATTGGGGGCGGTATCATTACAGCCCTGGCTTGGGTATTCGTTGTCGAGAGTGAGTCCTGCGATTTGATTCCATCGAAAAATCTGGGGCACGAAGCTAATATACCTACCTTTCTCTTTAGCCAAGGACCTCACGCTCGAGGAGATCGACTTACTGTGGGCCGATGAGGAGTTCAAAAACTCGCACCAGTCTCACCGCCATCTTCATGCACTCCATGGCTCGGAACCCGATCTCAAGGATGCAGAAGATCTCGAGAAAGCTGGCGATGTCAAGGTAAAAGCCGAGAGTGGGGTATCAAACTGAGTGAGTGACTGGACGTTTGCGACGTTTCATTTTCACCTGATGTCGTTTCACCTGATGTCGAGGATCGACTATCAAATTTGTCATAACCCATCATCATTACTATATAGTCTTGAGTCTAAACCCTATAAGCGCGCTCTACTGCGAGAATGGATTTATATCAATTAAAACACCCACATCCCACATCCCACATCCCCTACTCCTTCTTGTGGTAGTACTCCTCCACCCAGGTCTGGACCTGACGGATGACCTCGTTCTGGACCTTGCGCACGCCGGCGTTGACCTCGCCGTTGGGCCAGCGCAGGTCGCTGCAGTGGATGCCGCCTGGGATCATCAGGACGGGGGCCTCGGGGGTGCCCTCGAAGGGGCCTCCGGGCCGGAAGTCGGACGAGACGGTGGCGTCCTTCCAGGGGTCCCACTCGCCGTTGACCCAGATGAGGCGCTTCGTGTCCGTCTTGAACCAGCCGCCCGTGTACCTGTTGACGTCGCCGACGTCGAGCCCGCGGCCGATGCCGTAGGTGAAGCCGTCCTGCTCGGGGAAGAAGAGGGCGCACTGGCGCTCCCAGTAGGCGTTGTTGATGAGGCGCGACACGAGCGTCGGGTAGCCCTCGGGCGCGCCGTTCTGCCAGAACTTGAATGGCTCGTTGCACAGCATCCAGTTCCACTGCCGGTTGATGGTGTTGCCGAGGCTGAGGTCGGTGAAGAGCGGCGAGCTGGCGTTGTACGTGTCGAAGCAGGCGAGGCTGTTGCGGTCGTCCCAGTAGCCGTAGGCGGCGCAGGCCCCCGGGAGGTACTTCTCCTTGATCCACTTGGCGTAGCCGTTGAGCGCCTTGCAGAGGCCGACGCCCTCGGGGCCGGGGATGGAGGTGGAGTTGAATGCCGGGCCAGTGTTCTGCCAAGGATGTCAGTGCTGCACAAAGCATGGGTCTGAGCGATGCTTGATTGCTTGTATACGAACCTCGACGTAGTTGCAGAACTGGAAGAAGGCGGGGACGCCGCCGGAGCTGAAGTCGTGGCTCTGCCAGTTCCAGGGGCCGTTCTCGAGGACACTGGTGCATCACACGTCAGCACCTTATCTCAATCGGGACCTTGCCTTCAAAGCTTACCCAGCAAAGTCATCATTGTGCACAATGGCCTCCAGGCCAAACTTCTTCTTGATGGCGTGGATGGCGGTCTCGTCGCCAGACTTGAGGATCTTGTCGACGTGCTCAATGACCTTGTTGACGTCGACGCTGCAGTTCTTGGGCATGCCCTGGCGCACGGGGTCAAAGTACTGCCAAAAGTCGCCGACGGCCTCGACGACGGCGCTGCTGGCGTGGTAGGCCCAGAAGGTGCCCGGGTCGACCGACTCGACCCAGCCGGAGAGGGCGCCCGAGTAGCTGCCGCCGGAGAAGACCCAGGGGGCCTTGTCGGCGCTGCTCGAGCCCGTGGGGTCGAAGGGCAGCTTGACGTTGCGGGCAAAGTAGGTCGTGTCCTTGATCGAGTTCTCGAGGGTCAGCCACTGCATGTTCTTGGTGGTCAGCTCGGTGACGGGCGAGCTCTTGCCCCAGTAGCGGTGCTCCATCATGACGACGGCGCCGCCGACGGCCTGCGCGAGCCGGCCGGGGATGGTGTTGGTGGTCAGGTAGTGGCCGTAGTTGTCGGCGGCGATCTCGCCGGGCGTGAAGAAGATGATGGGCGAGCCGGGCCCGGCGTAGAATGTGGCGTTCCACCAGAAGCGCATGCCGAAGGTGCCGAGCGAGGTGTCGTTGTGGTCGGTCAGCTGCTGGAAGATGCCCGCACCCGTCGTGGGGTTGCCTTCGGCGCGGCGCTCGAGGCTGTTGAGGTCGATGACGGTGCCCTCAATGATGGGTGGCACCAATTGGTGAGAGCGCTGCCATGCCGAAGCGCTGGCGCCGGCAGCGAGCATGAAGCTCGTCAGTGCGGCCGTGAACTTCATCTTGAAGGCGGTGGTGGAGGACAAGTCTGACGCCCCTCAGTCACTACAGCAAGGAAAACGAGACGTTCAACAGAGCTTGACCACAGAGTCACAGATCCCCAGACCTCTGCAGACCAAGCTCTCCTCCCAGCAGCTCTCGTGTCGCAATGGGCCGGCCGCGGTATTTATGCGATGCAGCATGTTCTGGCTCCCCCCGGGGTTCGGTTCCCAGCACCAAACCTGCCGATGGCCCGGCACAGACACGCGCCCAAGGTCCTGCATGGAGGAGCATGGAGGAGCATGGAGCATGGAGCATGGAGCATGGAGCATGGAGCATGGAGCTGTGTCAACGACCTACCAGAGACAGTTAGCTCTGGTGGTCAAGACGATCGGCAAGAGCAGGGCTCAGCGTAACGGTGAACTGTGCGCACCGGCCAGGGGTGCATGGCGAGAGCACGCACGAGATCCGCCGGCCTACGGAGTAGGTAGGTACGAGCAGAGTGGTCTCAGCTGGTGCGGCGAACACAGCAGGTCGCTAGGGCAGCCGCATGGGCGGGAGAGCGTAGGCAAGGCGCATCTGAGGACGCATGACCGCCACGACGATTGGTCGTGGTCGTGCATCGAGCTCACGCGCGTGGGGAGCGACGATAAAGGATCCCTGCCCACGGCTGATCCGCCGAGGAGATGCCAAGCAGGCCGCAGGCGGCGGTGGGCCACCCTCGGGATTGGTACCGATGCTTTCTTGCTTTCTTGCCTTCTTCCCAGCACACGAGCAGCAGTCGGCCTCGAGGCGTCAAGAACCGTCTCTGGCCGGGCCTCACTACTTTAGTCAAGGTGCTCTCCTCGTCGGGCATCCTGTCGACCTTCCTTTTGGGGCTGGTCAAGAAGAAATGACTGCCAACAGCCGCCCACGGTGGCCGCGGGAGGATTCACCAGCAGACCAGCAGAGCTGTCGCACAGGATAGGCACCGGTCGGGACAGGGGGGGTTGCAGTAGCTTCTGGCGCGTGCCGTTCGAGTGAAAGATAAACCCGGAAAACGGATCGAGAATGGAAGGTGACCTGGCAATCTGAATTCTGATTAATTTCCCCACCACTGAGGACATGCATGGGCGCCCTGTACGCGAGCCCGCATTCGCTGCTCAATCGGGACTGGGTTCTCTCTTCCCCCATCTCTAGCAGATCGATCTGTGTGGCTTTGTTGGTGGCACAGGAGGAGAATCAAGGCCGCCAGACAAGCCGTAAGGGAAGTTGAGCACCTCCGCTGTTTGCCTGCGCCTTGATTGCGGCCACCGTTTTGTGAGTGTTTGCGTACGATCCAGCAAGGTTGTAGATCCCACAGCAAGTCACTACGGAGCAGGTTCTCACCAATAGAGATGCCTTCTCGGAACGGTCGGAGGTGGAAGGAAACCCGCGTCAAGTAAGATGAGGGGGTTGTGTCTCTCTCCCATGCAGCTCGCCGCCCGCAAGCCACGATAACTACTTGTAAGTGGAACGGCCCGAGGGCCTGGACTGCACGGAGCTCATTCTGTGTGCTGGCCCGAGCTGCTCGCTCACTCCCTCCTGTCGATCCTTCGCTCCCATCCTACAGTACAACAGTACAATATGACCAGAGCACAAGGTGTTTCAGTGCTGACAGTACCTTTATGCTTATTTCGTCTGGTTACCAACCACGATCGCAATCCTATGCGCCTTGGCTGGAGATCTGCCAGAGGCTGGGCACGCCCAGAATAGCTCTGTGGATTTGTGGATTGAAGTGCCATCTCATGATGGGTTTGCTTGCCATGATGACCAAAGAAGTCGCCCTGCTCAATATTTCGCGCACCCGTAGACCTCCTAGATGTCAAACCAAGAAATGTTCGAGGAGCATCCTCCACGTCGGACTCGGGCCATTTTCCGTCGTAACGCCTCAATCGAAAATGTGAATCAAAGGTCATTAGTCATATCCCTCCCCTTTGCGCCCAGCCCGATTGAAACGCCCAGCCTAGTTAACTCCTCACTACTGCCGTCCGCCCTCGACAGACTGAATGTTGGTGTTGAAAGAGACAGCAAGTTTCTCCAATCCCGTCGCAGGTGGCGCCGCCCGTTCATGTTGCTGCTGCTGCTGCTGCTCTCCATCCGATCCCTTCCTCTTGGTCCGCGGCGGCAGCACCGCCGCGTTGACGACCGTCACGCGCCCGGCCCTCGCCACCGCCCGGGCCATGACCGCCATCACCGGCGCCGAGGACATGGCCCCCAACCCGGCCCGATTCTCCCCGTCGCCTCCGCCGCCTCCGCCGCGCCGCCGCGCCAGCAGCCCGCCCAGCGTGAGCAGCAGCCGGTCCGCCGAGGGCAGGTACCGCGCCGCGCCGTCGAGCAGCTGCAGCGCGCGCACGAAGCTGTGCGCGTGCACGGCGTTGACCGCGCCGCCGCCGCCGCCCGCGGTGGCGCTCTCGAGCAGGGCCGCCGCCGCCGCGAAGCAGGTCTGCGCGAGCCAGTAGTCGTGGCGCAGGCCGTGCACGGCGCGGTAGACCCAGAGCGTCGAGACGAGGGACTGCGCGTGGCTCGACACGGCGGCGCTGACGTCCTGGCCGTCGAGGCCCAGGATCGAGCGCCGCGCCGTCAGCTGGAGGAGCTTGATGGCGGCTGTGTCGTAGGTGGCGCTGCGGTTTTGCGGGAAAAGTCAGTCTCTTGTTGGTCTACATCTCGTTCCCAAAAGATCTTCCTAAAAGGTACGGGGGTCAAGGGTTCGAGAGAGATATCGAAAGGAGAACATATAGATATTATCGGATGCCCACATACTGTAGAAAAGTGATCTGGGGATGCGTTCCTTCGCTCATCCAGAGTCGTTGAGGCAGATTCGACTTCCAGGCCACGAGCTCGTCGTAGAGTGCCTGGATGCGCTTTAGGTTGGGGATCGCACTCGACCCCTCTTCCTGTATGAACCGTAGCGAGGCTTGTATGATCTCGGACAGGTCGCAGTCGGCCTCGCGGGCCTCTCGATGATAGGAAAGGTGCATCGGTGCGGGCTTCGGATATGGGAACCACGGTTGGTCCTCGAGGATGACGTTCGACATCTCCGAGGGTCCGGCGGTAGGAAAGTCCCTGATCACGGCAGGCTTCTGAACGGCCATTGGCCTTGACAGGGCAAGGCTGATCTTCCTGTTGCCGGTCAGCTTGGAACATGCCCTATCCTCTGCATGAAGAACAGGCCGAGGGGACAACGAAGACTCACGCGTCCATGCAATAGAGGCCCCAGAGTATGGAAGACATCCCTTGGATCTCGATGCGTGCTGGTGACTCAGTCGCGGGCACTTCAGAGACCTGGATCTCATGCAAACCCAGCTCCCGATAGGCGTGACGAAAGTGGTCTAGCAGGGCTGCCGCCCGGTCCTCGGACCCGACGTTGAATTCAAACACCCATAGCAGTAGTAGACCTTGCAGCATAGAGATGCTGGGCTTTTCGCGGCCCGAATGGAGGATCTCGAGGGAGGCATCGGCGCATTGGCGACCAAAGCCATCAAGTCCATCAAATCCTCGCTGAACATATAGCTGCTTCAAGTATATCTATGAGGGATAGTCAGGGTTAGGTTCCTCTCTCATACCATCATACCAGGAACATCCTCCGTATGCCATGCGGGAGGAGACTGACAAAGCTGACTGCGAGCAGCGCGTTCACTAAAAGTCCAGAGCAATAGGTCGGCCCCGAAGACTCCCGAGGGCCGAGCTTGAGGGCCTGAATGAAGAGACCCTGGTGTACCACATGGCTGGCGACGTTGTCCCAGGTCCAGAAAAGACTACATAGGTAATTCATGAAGTCGTCATCCTTCGAAACATGTGTCCAAGTAGCAATGGGTAAGGTGTCGGAGTCTGCAGAACCGCTCAAGTCTGAGTTCCTGTATTATAGTAGTTGGTCAACACTTTGCCAGGCCCCAACGCCCCGATCGCGACAACGACTGTTGTTACTGACATGGTACTCGACTGTGCCGAGCGAGGGCTCAACTCGCCGAAAACGCGTTCTGCCTCGCTGTAAGCAATGTGGCCAGCCTCATAAGAAGGCGGCGCGAGCATGGGGAGGGAGCTTACGGGGCGACACGGAAGGCTCGGCCCTGCCATCGTCGGGCAACAGCACACTCGCATCAGCTATCAGCCCGACGGCCACGTCGAGGGAAGGGGCTTCTTTGATGCGTCGTAGGAGATCGGTAGAGCCGGTGTCGGTCGTGCGGCGGAGCAGGTCGAGGACGGCGCGGAGGTCGTGGTTGGCCTTGGAGGCCTGTTGAGCCTCGTGTTTGTCGGCATGGCGGCGGCTCATGCCTTCGGGCACCTTGTATCGGCATTCGAGGTTCGAATTGATGCACTGCCCGCAGACGGGCCGCAGACCATCGCACTATAGCAAGGAGGGCTTCGATCAGCATACACGGGAACTCTGGGTCGTGTCCCGAGCTTGTTTTCCGCGCCGAGAGGCATATGGGGCAGGAGAGAGGCTCAGGATGGCCAATACGTGGCCAATCCCCTTTTGTATCCATTTACCTTGCATTTTCGTCTTCGACAGCCTGCAAGAGGGATTCACGACAGTGTCAGTTGGTGTAGAATCACAAGGGAGCGAGTATACTCGGTTGGTGTGTAGCAAACTTTCGTCGGGAGCCTCGCGTCGACACTACGTACCTTCACACGCCGCTAGAGCTTTGGAGACCTTTCTGGGAACCGTCAGGGCGACCGCGGCACCGTCTGACACGTCCGAACCTTGGCGGCCGGGCTTCGGAAGGAGAGTTCGGGCTCGTTTAGAGCTGTCCATTGTCGAGATGCAAACCGATCGAATACGTGCTCGGGGCACGGGACAAGGTAGTATGCGACAGAAAGGTGGCTGTTCAGGCGAGGATGTACCACAGATCACCTAGGCAAGGGGGGAAAACCTAATAGTATTTCCCGCAGCCGCTGTGATTTGTCGTCCCCCGGTTCGATAGTATCAAGGAGTACTATTGCGCACATTGAAAGAAGACAACACACCCGCCTCTGAAGGCCCAAAGGCTACCCAAGTCGTCGAAGTCGTTGAGATAAAGTATTCGAATGGAGCGCATGGTGACGTAAATATCGCCGCGTTATGGCGACTTAAAATGTCGCTTAGCAGTAGCCATGGTTTTATGGGAGATCAACAGCTTTCCCTGCACCTGTCGGTCACTAGGAACAGCGCTGCTTGATTCCAGGTCGGAGTGGCGGTGGTTCAGAGGAACAGACTGACACACCTCCACTACTGTCCGGAACTCAGGCCGGATCTCTGGACTGGCCAATCAGCAGCCGGCTCCCAAGAGGAGGTTGCTTGAGAGCGAGATCCTATCCACAGTACCTACATGAGCACGCGAGACTTTGAGCGGGTAGTAGATGGACCCCTCTCGGACACTACGAGAATAGGCTCCGGTGGCCCTCAAACCCTCCAACTTGGCTGAGCGAGTACATGCACTCACGATTCAGCAAAAACACGGGCTCGCCAAGTTGCTGTTTTCCTTCATGTAGGCTTGCCGATGATGCCGAACAAGCATTTGCTTTCACAGACGCCAACTCTGCTTGGGTATGTTCAAGACCATCCCCACCAGCGTCTCTATCGGAGGTCAACGCCGAGCCCGGTGCAACTCGCCATTGGATGAAACTGTAGTGTTCGCGCGGAGGGTTTGGTCCGTAGAACGTCGGCCTTTGATAAGTGGCCCAACCCCAGTCAAGATGTCGCCAGGAGATGTCGATGTTTGACATCTTGACCTCCAAGGCCTCCTTGCACCCTGAATTCGGCGTATGGAGTAGGTTAAGGTAACGCGGACTCGTTGCCTAGAACAGCCTAAGTCAGCGCGTGCAGCTCCCCCCGTCTCGTGGGCTTTCATATCGTCTCGAGCGCATTCACTTCCCTCGGTCATTACGGCGTCACAAAGCGTCACCAGAGCGTCAGTTTTGGAAAGCGTGTATTCTCACCAGCCACGGGAGAGATACCGGTCCACAGTATCAGGATTACGCACCCCTTCATTTAGTGCTGGAACAACACCTGTTGCCTTCTCAGGTAAGACAACCCCTGCAAGATGCCCTTTTCCGCCGATCTCGTTGGGCAGTTATCTACACTGTGTCGTTCCGGCACTTCAGGGGCTGGCCTCAACCTCGGGGCAGTGCTTATGAACCATCACCGGCCCAGATGTCGCCTCCATGCCACAATAGAGCGTTAGAAGTAGAACCAAAAAAGAACAAGATACAAGCCCCAACACCTCTTTACGCAGGTCTTTCGTGCAAAACGCGTATGCCGCTCTACACGGAGCATTTCCAAGCAGTCATTCCAAACAGCCGGCTAGTGAAGATGTGTCCTCGTAGCTCTGTCGAAACTAGGAGACCAGGCACTGTATGTGACTAGGTTCAGCCAGCATGTACGACCTCGATACCCTTGATCCACACCCGCTCGATCCGCCTCGTGGCACGAATGTCCTCGAGCGGGTTGCCGCGTACGAGCAGCAGGTCGGCACAGTGTCCCCTCTCGACGCGGCTTCTGCCCTTGAGGCCGAGCGCCTCGGCACACACGCAGGTCGCGGCCCGCAGCGCCGCCTCGTGGGACATGCCCGCGCGCACCAGGAGCTCGAGCTCGTCGTGCAGGCTCTCCCCGAACGGCACCTCCCTGCCGGGCATGCGGTTGGCGCCCGTGCCGGCGCAGATGGTCACGCCGGCCTCGTGCAGGACCCTGACCGAGGCCAGGCAGTTGTCAAAGTCGGCCGGCCCGGCCCCGTCGCCCGCCGCCCGCATGCGGTCGACGACGCGGCGCATGACGCACAGCGTCGGCACGACGACGACGCGGCGGGCGGCGAGCTCGGCGGCGAGCGCCGGGTCCAGCGGGGCGTCGACGGGCACGTGTAGGACGATGTCGAAGGCGGCCTCGAGCGCCCGGCGGTAGGACTCCTCGCGGGACGCGTGGCCGATGGCGAGGCGGCCGAGCAGGTGCGCCGAGTTGACGAGGGCGGCGAGGGTCCGGTCGTCCGGGCTGGGGCTGTCGACCATGACCTTGATGTAGTCGGCGCGCTCGGGTCCGTGGACGCGCTCGGCGACAAACACGTCGGCCGCTTGGGGAGCGAGCACGGGGGCCGATGCGCGGATGGGGAAGAAGCCTGGCTCCGTCTCCTCGCTGCCCTCCTGCGAGCCGGCGGCGACGGTGCCGCAGGCCAGGAAGGAGGGCAGTCCTGGGTCGGCGGCGGCGGCGGCGCGCATGGCTCGTATCTCGGCTGGGGTGCTGCTCATGTCGATGACGGTGCTGATGCCGTGCCTGGAAAAGGCCTCGAGGGCGCCCGACGCGGCAGCGGCGTCGATGTTGGCGTCTATCAGGGCCGGTATCAGGGTGCAGCCCGTGCCGTCTATCGTCACCTCGGGGGAGAGAGGCTCGACATCGCCATAGTCTGTCGAGACAATGTCGCCAGGGCTGTTGACAAAAGCTACCGTCGTGGGCTGGCCGAATTGCCTGCTGTCAAAGACGCGCACGTTCCGGATGAAGGCCAACGACATGGTTTGGTGTCTGTTTAAAGTTGCCGCGGTTCTGTCAGGCTTTCTGATATGGGCCTCGCAAGGTGCACGTATCAGCACAATGTGGCCGAAAGGGCGACCGTTGGTATGATCGATGGACTCGCTGTTCCGGAATCAGACGTGGATTGTACTGCCATCGCTTCTTTGGAATGATCGGGAATTATATTCTTCTGCCCTGACGCACAGCGTGTGCAACCTCTGAGCATTTTTTTTATAGCTAGCAGGTAGTTCACTGTTCTTATGTACGGGGCGAAGAACGAGCGGCGTGGCTCTTCAACCAGGCCGACACTCAAGGCCAACCGAACGTCTTGGGCGGCAACGAACTGCGTTTACGCACTATACGGATGGGGAAATAGAAGATGCATGGCCCCAGCCCCTGCAGGTCTGAGCACTGAGCGAGAGCATCAAATGACCGTCCACTGGACAGGGCGGGCGACGGCCAGAAAGCGCCGCGCGTAGGGGAAAGGACAGCAGGGCAACAGAGCATATTAGGGCTGATCCAAGGAGCTGTCGACCTCCCTGGTCAACCTTCGTAGGGAGCTCTTGTAGCGGGTGGACGGGACTGAGCCAGGCATGTTGGCCCCCAGGCGCCGCCGTCGGTCAGCGACATGACGCTGACCCGCTGCATGGAGCCAAGGCGGGTGTGCCCGTGGTCGAAGACGCAGAACAAACGGTAGAATGACGTGCCCATGATGGAGCGCGCGCGAGGTTGGGAAAAAGAGGGTCGACGGGGTGCCGCCCAGTTCGCGAGTCAAACCAACCTCGGAAGCTTGGAAGGGTGGTGCCGGTGCAAGCTGTCGTATTCGCCTAGGAGGGAAAGCCAACTATCTCCCCTGGACAGAGATTTTTGTCTCACACGTCTCCTTGACAGACGCACGAACGACAGGGCAGCAATCCGCTTCTGGTTTGTATACTGCATGTATTGGTGTTTGCAGACCTCGTGCCGATTGCTTTGAAACCTTATCCGGATTGCGCCGTCAGCAGCTGCTGGCAGGTGGGGGCCATTCGCTTGCCAGCAACTGGCATCTGGGCGCACCTGGCGCACACTGTGGTTTCAGAGCTGGAAGCCCGATGGCCGATGGGTGCTTTCGTGATTTCCCTTCATCAGAGCTTCGTGATGTGGCCCTTCGTGAGATTTGCGATCATCGACGCAGAGAATTGAACTGGCTGGTTCCGTGGCCGGGTGTCAGATGTTCGCCAGGCCCTGCTTTTCAACCTTGAGCTGTTCGCTTTCTCAGACACACACTGCTGTCTCGTGAAGATGCCGTGTCTTGGAGCTGTCATGTCACTCCTATGCTCTATTTTGCTGGGCGTCCCTCGTTTTGCAGCGTGAAGTAAACACCGTGCCAGGGAGCCGTGTCCGACTCTTGTGTCGCCAATTGCAGGTCTATCGCAAGTAGAAGATGAGTCGCGTGGCTGCTGACTGCAGATTCAGACCTGCTTATCAGACGGGTTTCCATCTTTCCCCTTTCTGTTGGAAATGGAATAGAGACCATGCGACGCGACGGGGAGGCCCTGGCCACATGGGAGCTCCACTGCCGCATAACCTCGGGCTCTCGTCCTGAATCGAGACACCCCTTGCAAGCTTGTCTCGAGGCAGGATATCCCGGAGTGTGGATGATGCTGTTCACAAGTAGCAATTTCAAGAAACATTATGTCAAGGATGTTCGTCAACTCGCTAAGCTTTTCATCTCCTACTTGGCCGGGGAGAGGCAAAGGGGTAATTACGGTTCTTCTTTCTGCGAATCGAAGAGCCGTAGAGGTTGGTACCGAATATGAAGTTGCCCACTCCTCGCCAACCCGAGCCATTCTCGAAGTCCAAGACCTAGGATGTCTAGGTAATCAACCTCGCAATGCTCGGCTGTTAGCAGTCACGTTGACTAGGTACAGCATCCACGAGTGCCATGGCCACATTGTTTGGTTCCTGGCACTACCGTGATCAGATCAGATCAGATCAGATCAGATCTTCGATACCCGAGTGACAGCCCAACTTGTTTCATTAGTGCGAATTAGGCCTGATACTATCTCGCTGGGGTGCAGTAACATGTAGCAACTATTGGCTACGTGTCGCTCGGTCTCGATCTCCGTCCTGGCTCGCTCTGTTTGCTTTTCGTTCTCGTGGAAGAAGCTGGGAGCTGAATGGTCCACCCCAGAAATTGACGATTGCCCACTTCCGTGGCGGCCACGATCCCTTGGATCCCAAACAACGGCCAAGGGCACTCTCTCCTGATCAACCGAGTAATTAGATCAACATGAAGTGTTTGCTGCTCAGCTCACAGATCGGTGTTCCAATCTGGCCAATACGGTGGTAGCTCGGCATAAACGCCGACCAGTCTGGCTGCAGCCAATCAGGGGCCTCCCCGACCCGACACCAGATCTTCGCCGCCGCCTCTTCCCTTGCAGGATTTGCTACTCCTCTCGACTGTTACGGATGCCCGGGTCGCACATGGTGGGTTGATTGGCATGTTGTACAAACATTACCTCGGGGTTTCTGACCGGCGAGGTTGGATTGGCTGAGCTGTTTGCTCTCGACCCTGGTATCGTCCAGCCACACATGTCCATGCACCTGCATGTAGTTAGTTACATACGTACGCAGATACAAACCTCAGTAAACCTACATCATGTTTCCTTTCTTATTCACGGCAGGCCATGGGTGGCCATCCCTCAAGGGCAAGGGCATGCATGCAGAAGTTCAAGTTGCAAGTGTTGTAGTTATACCTCTTGTTCGGGCCCCTACCCCTTTTAATTCCCTATCTCGATTCAGCTTTGTCTCTGAGCAAAGTTTGCCGAGTTGGCCCCCCAGCCAGAATCTTAGCCTCCGTGTCACCCTCGGCTCTTGGTTTGAACAGAACTCAGGCATCAGAACAGGCCTCCCAACAACCATGCCGCGAGTGCATGCTCCTGCAGCAGGACCAGGCTCGAGTGACCAATCATTCTCTGACGCTTCCTGCTCCGGCCAACCAGCAAATCCAGGCGCATGGAGTATCCTCCGCCCCTGCCCCCCTTTAGACCCTTGCTTCGGCACTGTCTTCGCTTTTCAGTCGCACCCTCCTTGTTCCCTCGGAATATATATTTCAGGAGCACCAGGCTATTGGATCTAATTAGGGTTCGTCTCCATCAGGCCTAACTCGCATTTTGACGCACACCTGCTCTCTTATTTATATTTCGGGCCCACGATTCCGGCCCTGTCGGGGGCCTGAAGGTTGCTGAATCGGTCCAGACGAAACTGGTCCTCGGTGGAATGGACTCTGAGGGTCCGGCGCGTGCAGGCCAGTGTGCATCACCACAAAAAGATGTGGGATCTGTCCAGCTCGGCTGTCCGGACGCGCAGATGGATTCCCGTAACTATCTGCCATGCTACTCGGTTATACCCATGCAACCGGATCATGGCCTCGTTCATCCGCCGATGGATGACCCGGCCATGATGGAGAACATACGCACTTCCTTCTACTCCGATGCATCGCCTGCCTCTCTCATTGCACAGCCCTTCACTCCAACTGGCATGCCACTCGTTAGCCAGCCACACGGCCAACAGACGATAGGCACAGAGGACGTGAGCAGGCTTTTCGAGGCCTACGAGGGCACTCTCAGTCCAAACTCTACCATGGGAGCTACGTACAGCCAGCTATCTGAATACTGCCAAAGTTGGGCATACCAGCCTTTCGATGCATCGAGCCACGAGGCCGGTGCCGGTGAATGGACTCCGAATACTCTTTACGCTTCGTACAGACTCTCATCTTCCCTCCACCCCTTCGCCTCTGTGAGCACCGTGGACGAAACCCCAAAACCTCGCAAATCCCCATCATCAGTCATCATCTACGAGGGCGCATCCGGCCGGCCCTCTATCGTTAGCATACCATCCCCTCGACCACCCAAGCCTAACCACAAGGCCAAGACAAGATCTACCATAAAGCCGACCAAGTATGTCCCAAAAGGCACCGCGAAGCAGCTCCCCCTCTCGAGTCTGGGGCCCCGTAAAGTTGCACGCCACGGTCCTCCTCCTCCACCTCCTGCACTCATCGCCAAGGACTACCGGATCAACGACGAAGCCGACGAAGACGACGACGGCGACGACGACGACGTTAGTAATGATGACGAAAACGACAGTGAAAAATTCGGCATCGAGCGCCAGCGGGCCCGTAACCGCCTCGCCACATCCAGGTGCCGTGCCAAGGCCAAGGCCGCGCACTCGAAGCTCGAGGAGCACTCACGGGCCGCGGCCGAGCACCACGACGGCCTCGTCGCCTCGGTCGCGCAGCTCAGGGACCAGGTGCTCGATCTCAAGAGCGAGCTGCTGCGGCATGTCGACTGTGGCTGCCCCCTGATTCAGGCCTACATAAAGAATGCCGCCCGGCACCTTGGCGAGGGTATCCCAGGCCCCGTCGCCATGCCGCCGGGCATGCCACGGATAGGTCTAGCAGAGCTGGAACACGATCACATCCGCGGCGACGACTAGTGCCATGACCATCCCGATCTGCTCATCTACGTGTCTCATCTAGACTTCTACATCTTCGGAATTCGCCAGGTCATGCTTCGTCAAAGTCCGGGGACCACTATACTTTTTGATATTTTTCTTTACTTTTCTGGGGCATCACGGGAACAGTACACTGCATTCTGTTGGGAGTCTAAAGGAGTTCGGAAGATACCCCGGGAGCATCTTTGATTAACTTGAATCAGTACATGACCTTGGGGGAGACATAACATATAAGCGCACCAAGCGATGATTTTACGAAGAGTCGGATCCCGCTCAGTGATAGGCCGTCATGTCTGACCCGTACATATCTAAGATCCGGAGGCGGAGTTTCTTCTCACCCTCACATTCACCAGTCGGCCGTCGCAGGAAGCAAAGAGGGAATACCCTTGCCGCTGGGTGTTCAGCACTTGACGAGCGCCACGAACCGGAACAGAGCGGCGCCGGCTCTCCAGAGCAAGCCAGGCTTTGACCGCTTCGTGACCGCAGAACCAGCGGACACGCTCGATTGTGCTAAAAGGGCATCCCTATCAGAGCTCGACAGTTCCGACACGCACTCCCAAGAAGAAGCATCAGACTCAGACTCCAGTAAGCCCCTCACACTTGCCGATTCATCAGCAGCAAGTCTGCGATCCTCCTCCATCTCCATTTGCCGCAATCGCCACGCAGCGTCCATGCGCTCCTTCCAATACCCGTGCCAGTCCTTGTACCGAGTCCCGAACCATGAGTGCTTCATAACGTCAACGAGAGTGGCCTCCTGCTCCCAGGTGAAGATAATACGCATAAGGTCGGCTATCTCGCGAATCTCGCTCCGTGTGAGACCTGTGTACTTGTACTCGGAGTCGGAGTCGGAATGTGAATCGGAATCTTCTTGCTGAGCGAGCTGATCAGTCTGCTCGACACTGCCACCCAAGGTGCAATCCCAGGGAATTTCTTCAATCTTACCAACTTCGCCCTCTGGCACGAGGAACACAGCTTGCGTCAGCGCACAGGTGATGATGTCCGAGAACCCGGTTTCCTCGCGCCGCTTTTCGCGGATCTTATCCCACTCCTCGTGCGACATGGACACGGGGTCCGACCGGTTGTTGCCGATGCGGTCCCGCTCACGTTTCAGCATATCAAAGGACGTCTCGAGGCCGCGCTGGTGCCACTCCGCGACGGCGTCTCGCAGTTCATCGAGTTGCTGCGGCGTCAACTTCCACTGCACCTCCCGCCACTCCGTCCCGTCCTCCACCTTTTCCAGGTCGCCGAGGTAGTAGTTCTCCTGCCCGTACTGCTCCAGCCACAGGTCCCGGTAGTACGTGGGCATGGGCCCCATGTAGTCCTCGATCTCGTTGGTGTACTGCAGAACGTTGAACCAGTTGAACGGCGGCTCGATCAACATGTCCATGATGGTGCAGCCGACCGCCCAGGTGTCGCTCTTGTCGCCCGCGCACCATCTATCGAGCGTCATCTGAGGCGAGGCAAAGTACCCGGAGAAGCCATGGGAGCGTTCCTGTGGCTCGTAGATGAATCTTGCACAGCCGTAGTCGGAGAGGACGATCTCCTTCTCAACATACTTGGACCTGAAGTCGAGCGACGTGGGCAAGACAACCCGGCGAGGGGCATGGCAGTCTGTAGGCTCCTTTGTCGCCGACCGCAGCTCCTCGGTGACGGGCAGGCCGAACTCCTCCACGATCTCCTCGCCGCTCAGAGTCTCGATGCCGGTAGCCTTGAGAATCACATTCTTAGACTTGATGTCACCGTGGACAATATCGTACGTGTGCAGAAGAAGGACGGTGATACAGATCTGGAACAGATAGTCCTTGAGCAGCTCCTTCTCGTTCGTGTAGAGCGGCCAGATGTCATACATCGAGGGGCCCAGGACGGGGTAAACGAAGCATAAGTGTCTTCCGTTGGGGCCCTCGATCCAAAATGTCTCGAGGACCCTCAGGATGTGCTTGTCCCAGGTATCTCTCTCCCTCTCAGTCCACATTGCTTCATCTAGGGTCGAGGGAATCCACACCTCTGGGTGAAAGTCTATCCGGCAGCCAAACCTACCTGAAGCGTAGGCCGTGACGACCTTGACAGCGCGCCAAACGTTGTTCTTCAGGTCCTTGCAGAGCCAGACGGTCGAGAAGCCGCCCTGGCCCAGCTTATTGCGGACCAGCCAGCGGCCGTCGAGAGTGTCGCCAAGGTCGATCGGATGAAAGCCGCCGAGGCAATATTTCTCGACGTCTTCGACCTCCAATTCCGGCTTGATGTACAGCCGCTCGGACTCGGGTTCTTGCTCAGCAGCTTCTTTGTTGCTGTCGGGACTGCGCACGAACTCCGAAGAGGCGGATGAAGCCGTTCCTCCCGTCGTCTTGCGAAGAGAATCGGAAGGAGTAGCGATGGCAGGGACACATGGAGTTCCTGTCTCGCCGTCGGAGCTGGACTCCTTCCGGATGGCGGTTGCTGTGTTGGCTGCGGGGGAGTCCATGGCTGCGATTCGGGCGACGAGGCTCTTTTGTCTTGTTTCTTGTCTTGTTCGACCTTTTAAAAAAGTCGTTTCGAGACGGTTCACTGAGACTATTGGTGGTATTCTGATCAAATTGCTCTGAAGTTAAGAATCGAAGTGCGTCTGCAGTCTATTATATAGCAACACAAAACATCAACAATCGCACCTAGCCATCACCGCCTCAAAGACCACTGGAGCAGAAACATCCCTAAAGCATACTATTGTTTTGTATGTTCTAACCAATCAGTAGTTGATTTTAGACAAAGAGGAGGGTCGCCTTCTTTGTGCCAAACCTGTTTTGTTTTTGGGCTCTTATTCAGAGTTGCTCAGGCGAGCTCCGAATAAAGGCAATTATGAACAAAGCAGCTGCAGTCATAGCATCTTGCCAACGATCATGACGTGGATTTAGCTTGGTAGTCCTTGGAGGAGCTCTAAACGTCATTCAAACAGCATGTGGCTCTCCGTTCTTTGGCTGTATTCCCCATGGCGGAGTTCTCTTGCTCCTGTTTCCATGCGACGTACCAATCATCAATCACGTTGAACTGAATGTTAGACGGGCTAGCAGTCAAGATACAGAGCGATTACAGATTACACCCCCCCAATCTATGAAATGGATTGTCTCTGGTCTGTACAATGCAAGTTCACTAGTCTCTTGTGCTAAATGACCAGTGGGTACGACGTACGTATTGCTATTGGATTGAATTATATCAAGATGTAGTTTATCATAGTTCTCATCTATGATTTGATAGGGGCATCTGTGAAGGTGAACAATAGGAGAGTTAGATACAACCGAGCGTAGCGGGAAAGTACCTTGAATCTTGCCCATTTCGATCGATTAAGCGGGAGGGCGAACTAGATGAAGAACAGTACGAAGCGTTCTCCAGTTTATAATAAGGACAACTCCAGCGACCGAGTTCCAGATGTTCGCAAGACTAAAGAATATATGGGCGATAATTCTCCTAAGAGCCTGGACATAGATCCGAAACCATGAGAGTCTAGCGCCTCGTCCATTCCCAACTCTGGCCATTCTACTGTTGACCCCGTGATGCGGAACCTTCGCAATCGCAATGTGGCCGAATAGACTGACAAGCCAGGAGGGGAGACCCGGCTCGACACGGTATTGGTTGGATAACAGGGACTAGGCTAGAGCTTAGCCTTGAGGTAGCATTATGCACCCTCTTCGAGTTTGTGACCTTGCTCTTTGGGGATATCATGGCCTGATGGCTACCAAGAACCCCGACTATTCGATTGCCCCTCGCTCCCCACTCTTCACTTCCTGACTTCCTTTACGCCCAAGATTGTCAATTATAGTAATTTCCTCGTTCCTCATTGTGTGGCCGACATGGATCATGCTGAAAGTGCAATGTTTCTATACAACTTTGACTGGCGAGAAACGCGCGGATGATAATGCTTTTCGCTCTCTCATTCCACCCAATCCTTCCTACTTTGGCATTCCCGGCCGACACCCGATCAGCTAGGCGGAAAATGAGGTGGACAGCTCTGAGCTGTAACAGAAAAGCAAGCTTTGAATAAGTCAAGCTTGTGCCAAGTTGCTGGGTTTCAAGCGTGATCGCGGTTTTCATGACAGCGATCAAGCTTCAAAATTCACCAGAGTAGTCAACAGCAAGAGCAATTACGTCTTGAACCGCATGCCCAAGACGTGCTGTGCGAGGTCGAACTATTCTCTGATGAATAAAGAAAAGTACTGGGAAGGTTCAGCTGATCACCAATTCTCCGCATTCCTCGAGCTAGACCCTTTAGCTCTCCCCGCGTCTCCATCTTAACTTGGGCCCTGCAAATCTCGCGTTCACAGCTCCCTTCCTGCATTTCTATCCTCCACCATGCCCAAGTCAGTATCGCCACCGAGCCGAGGCCATCAGACGTTGCAATCCCGTTCCTGCTCCGACTCGCGATTCCGGGGATGGCACAGACTACCACTCCTGAAGGCATTGGCCAATTCACGCACATCTTCCGGGCCGAGGGCTTCGGCGCCAAGCAGACATGCCGGCAGTGCAGATCTCGCAAGGTATGGCCGAAAGATAAAGATTTTCTTTTCCCTGCCTTGAAAACCCCCTCCCATCCGGACCCTTGCATGAGCCCACGTGTACCTATATAAAACTCTACTGCCACTTAACTCGAGACCCGGAGCTTGTTCGACACGTGCTGACCGCTGACTGCAGGTCCGCTGCGATGGGAATCGTGACGGCTGCGGGCACTGCAGCCGTCTGGGCTTCGACTGCTCCTTCAAGGCGCGAGAGACGGGCGCGGGCCTGCACACGCCAGAGTCGCGCGGCTCGGCCGACCACCCGGAGACGGCCGAATCGTCGCGGCCGCCGAAGCGCCGGGTGACCAGGGCGTGTGTGCGTTGCCGGCAGCAGAAGATCCGCTGCACGGGGACCCTGCCGAGCTGCATCAACTGCGTGCGCCGCAACCAGCAGTGCCAGTACGCGGCGCCCAAGAGGCCGCTGCGCGACCCGCTCGACCCGACGAGCCCGACGGGGGACTATCCTCTCACCATGGCCCCTGCGCCGTGGAACCCGCCGCCCGAAACGGCATGTCTCTGCCGAGAGACCGTACGCCTAGTCCTGCAAGACATTGGCGAGAAGAGCCCGCCGAATCCGGAGACGACGACGCTCATGTCGCAGCTGAGAGCGGATTTATCTGACAAGATCGAGGCCTACTTCCAGAGTCTCTACCCGCTTCCGTCCTATACGTTTCTACACCCGGGCACGATAAAGGTTAGGCTTCACGAGGGCACGCTGGACAAAGCACTCATCCTCAGTCTCTACGGGACCAGCGTCCTCCATACTAGAACGGGCCTGAACGCGGCACCGAGCTGTGCCTGCAGGGGCTACAGCTGGATCAAGGAGGCAGAGGAGATTCTGTGGCAGCAGCTGGAGCGCCCGACGATTTCCCGAATGCAGGCTCTGCTCCTCGTCATACTCTACCGCATGGAGACGGGTCACTTTCAGCGCGCGTTCATGCTTACCGGCATCGCCGCGCGAGAGGGCCTAGCCATGCGTCTCAACGTCGAACGGCCGGACCTCCCAGACATCCCCCGCGAGACGAGGAGGAGGATGGCATGGGCCCTGAAGCTGATCGAGCGGTACTTCTCCATCGGCGTGGCAGAGTTCCAGGCCTACCCCCTCGGCGTGCTGCGCACCAACCGGCCCGGCCACGAGGAAGACTTTGGCTGCATCGGCGCGGAGGGCTCCCCGACGGGCGAGGAGGGCGACGGCGGGTCCTTCAACCTGCTAGTCGAGACGGATCAGGCCCGCGGAACCGTCTGGGGCGTAGCCAAGCAGCTCCCGCAGTGCGAGGACCCGCTGAAGGTCATGGCGGAGCAGGAGGAGACGACCGTGAACAACCTCGCGCGCATCCAGAGCCGGTTCGTCTGCGGGCCCGACCTCACGCCGGCGAAGCTCGTCACGATGCTGCACTCGCGCTGGCTGCCGCGGCACATCCTGGTCTACCTGTCGTGGCACCAGACCTACTGCGACCTGTACCGGCTCTACGTGGTCGGCCTGCCGGAGGCGGCGCCCAAGGCCGTGCTCGACGCCGTGGACCCGGCCCTGCTCGCGCGCGCCGAGTCGCTCTGCCACGAGCACGCGGCGGCCATCATCCAGATCCTCACGTCGCTGAACCAGCTGAGCACGACGTCGCAGCCGCTCGAGTTCGACACGGCCATCTGCGCCTACCACGCGACGCGCATCGTGCTCTTCATCTCGCGCTTCGGCCGGCAGCCGAACCGGTACGGGCCGGACTTTGCGCTCAGCCGCGCCGACCTGTGCCTCGCGGCGCTGCGGCGCTTCTTCCCGGCCTCGGTGCTCGTGCGGCCCATCATCAACGAGCTGGAGCGCATGGTGCGCATATTCTCGGCCCGGACGGGCGTCGCGCCGCAGCCGCAGGACGCGGCGCAGGGCAGGCCCGCGCCCAAGATCCAGGAGGACGACGTGCGGCACAAGCTGGCGATCCACAGCCTGCTCAGGCAGGCCGACTTCTCGGACGACGAGGAGGAGTCGTCGCCGGCGACCACGGCGGATACGCCACGGACGGCTCTGTCCCAGCAGCAGCAGCGGCTGTCGCAGCAGTCGCCGCCGCAGCACCAGCACCAGCAGGAACACGCTGCCGCCATGCCCGTGGGGGGCGGAGATGGCCCCGTGGCTGACAGCATCACCGTCATGGGCAGCGGGACGGCGGGGCCAGAGGACACACTCCTGCATGCCGGAGAGCTGACGGCTACGAATTACGAGTTCGAACTACCCGACGCCCAGGGCTGGAGCGAGTTTGACAATCTGCCGCCCGAGCAGACGGAGCTGCTGCAGTTCCCTCTATTTCCCTGGAATGGCTGGCAGGGGCAGCAGGATCAGGACTGGACATTTGGCAGCGGCATGTGAAGGAATCAAAGGATGGACGGGATGCAAGGTTGTTTGTATGATTCTGTGCGAGATATGAGATACCCAATGACGTCCGTCGCCTGCAGTAGAAAAAGCTCGGTTTGGTTCCACGGCCGCTCCCACTACCTTCAATTCGTGCACCAGAGTATGACAGCAACATTGACTTCAATTCGGCAGCTGTGACAGTGCGATTGGGGCCGCGTAACTTTGCCAAGTCATACGATGCAGAGACGATAGGCGTCGCACAAAACCCACGATCAATCAAAGGGACAAAGGGGGGTCCTGAATTGACGGCGAATGGCCCGGGCCTCGTACTGCCCCGGGCGCGCAGATTGCCCACTCAGCTGGCTGATAGCCGTCCGCAGAAAACTCTGCTCGAAACAGGCCAGTCCCGCCACTCCTGGAACGATGCTGGCGCGTCTCGACGTGGGTCTGGTCCTTGTGTGGCCGGCGCGGTCCGTTGGTCCAATGTCTGCGATGCGATGCCTTCAATCGATGTGCACGAATTGAGTGCGAGTAGGGAATGGTCAGGGCTGCTCGAATTGCAAGGATTCAGCACAGAAAGCCACCTCTCATTCGCTCGTTCGGCTTGGGACCTCCTCCTGTCTTTCCATTCTCGAATCGAGTCAGTCGATTTCTCCGTTTGTTTCGTTTTGTGGATTCGCCAGGCATCCATTCAAGCTCAGCTGGAGCTTCATCTCGTTCCCTAGTTTGGGGCTTAAATTAGTGGAGCCCCCTTTTTTGCTAGACCCCTGGTCCGGGGTCCCGACAGTTCTGCCGCTGTTCATCCTTCAATCCTCCATCTTCCTCGTCCGTGGAGAGCCAACTGCCGACGGTCTTGAATATCAAAGGCTATTATACCGAGCCTGTAGCTGCTGGGGCTGGTCGTTTCTCTCCTAGGCACAGTCACTTCACCTTTCCGGGCTTCCGGGCAGTCTCTGAGCCGCAAAAAGCTTATCTCCGATACCCTGAGTCGGATGATCTGGTGATCCAACGTCCACGACGACCTCACATCGCATCCCATTGCGGGATTTCTCAAGATGGCGCCCTCAGCAGGCTCTACCACGACGATGGTATCCGTCCCTCCCCGTGAGGGCGCGGGCCCAGATCTGGAATCGCTCATCGTCTACGATGCCAAGCTGACCATCGCGGACCGGATGATCCTAAAAAGTCTGGCGCAAGATATTCGGGAGGCGCATCTCGGTGCCCCACAATCAAACGGCCATGTGTCAAAGGATGACGGTGCCCGGCACCGTGCCTCCAAGGAGCGTGCCGGTGACGAGCCGGAAGAAGCAACGGCCGTCCGAAGTATGTCTCACATCCGGGTCGGACTGGAGCAACCCCTCCGAAACCCATCTTGCCAAGGCTAACAGCAAGCTCAGAAAGAGAAGAGAAAGTGCAAGCTGCCATCGATGGCCTGAACAACCCAGAGCACCCTGACTTTGAGACCAGCGTCATCTGTACCACCGACCTGCGGGACATGCAGCTGCCGCCCGTCATTGACCGCTACTTGCTTCAGCCATACGTCCGCGTGGCTCAGTCTATAGTCCGCCACAAGACGGACGTGATCATGCTGACTCATCTCATCCTCTACTTCACCACCCTGGTGCCCAGCGCCATCCTGCTGTTCAGGCACTTCACCTGGTACCACGGCGTCATCCACATGCTGATGCAGGGCTACTATGTCGGCACGTACACCCTCATGCGCCACCAGCACATCCACATGCGCGGCGTGCTCAACAAGCGGTTCGGTTTCTTTGACCACACCTTCCCTTACATACTAGACCCCCTGATGGGCCATACCTGGAACTCGTACTTCTACCATCACGTCAAGCACCACCACGTCGAGGGCAACGGGCCGGACGACCTGTCCTCGACGCTGCGGTACCAGCGCGACGAGCTGCTCCACTTCATGCACTACGTCGGCCGCTTCTGGTTCCTGATCTGGTTTGACCTGCCCCTCTACTTCTGGCGCAAGCGGAGGTACGTGACGGGCCTGAAGGCCGTGTCGTGGGAGTTTGGGAGCTACGGCATGATGTACCTGATGTGGACCAAGGTCGACGCCAGAGCCGCCTTCTGCGCGCTCATCCTGCCCTTCGCCCTGCTGAGGATCGGCCTGATGGTCGGCAACTGGGGCCAGCACGCCTTTGTGGACAACGAGGACCCGGACTCGGACTATCGGTCGAGCATCACGCTGATCGATGTCGCGGTAAGCAGCGAACTTCTGTAGAAGTAAAAGCGAAGATGATGCTAATATTTGGCCGCACAGAGCAACCGTTTCTGCTACAACGACGGGTACCACACCTCGCACCACCTCAACCCCCTCCGCCACTGGCGCGAGCACCCCAACTCGTTCATGCGCAGCAAGGACACCTACGCTTCGCAGCACGCGCTGGTCTTCCACAACATCGACTACATCATGATCACCGTGCGGCTCATGATGAAGGACTACATGACCCTGGCCAAGTGCCTCGTACCCATCGGAGACCAGATCCACCTGACGCTCGAGGAGCGAGCCGAGATGCTCAAGAAGCATACTCGGCGTTTCACCGAAGAGGAGATCGCGGAGAAGTTCAAGCACAAGGCATAGAGACAAACAGCACATTTTTTTCAGATTGGAGTGTGGACTCACTGCAATAGACTTAGACATACATGATAGACTCTACGGTGCAGAGCATCTAGAAGGTTGCAGAGACCCGTTGGGTTAGCAAGTAATCATAATATCCGCTCGTCTAATTTGAGAAACGGGCTGGCGGGCACAGAACATTCTAGACCTATAAATGGACTTTCATTGATGTACGCCCACCCGTCTCTTTGGCTGGATGCAGTATGCTGGGGGTCTTGATAGACCTAGGTTCCAGGTTGTTGCATCATCACTCCAACAAACACCATCAACACAGCCGCATAAGCCAGGGTTGCCGTAAATACCTCTGCTGGATTATTAACCAGGAACGTGGTGAAGATACCGAATAAGAAGACGCAGATGGTCGTTCCGCCAAGGAGAAAGAAGACGTGCTTGTGCAGCATAAATGCCCACATCGGAGCTACCAAGAAAGCGCCCCCAACGATGGCCCCGAGAAGTTTCTGTAGGAACACCTGCCGCATGAGTTCCTGTCTGGCCTTGTACCTGACCCCTCCGATAGCCTTCTGGCCCTTTTTGGGGTTCTCTGTCTCCCAGGGCCCGGTTGCCGTTGCTTTTGCCTTCTTCTCGTCTGACAACCTCCAGCCTCTGGCATGTGCGTGCAGTACCGCATCCATAAGCTGGCGATCGTGTATCCGCTCGCTCGAGAATGATGAACGGGTCATCTTTCTGCCCTGAGAATCGTTTCATGTACTCATTCATGATCACGGACAGCCTGTACTAGCCGTCAAAATGAATGTTAGCGGTGAAACTAGAGCATGTGTTTCCCAACCTTGATCTTACCGTATTTTACTAGGTGATCGTCAAGCCCAGAGCTTCCCACCTCTAGTCCTTTAGTTTCCAAGTCTACGGCAGTCTTGATCAGATCCCATTGTAACTTCCTCAGTTGGACTCGTTGCATGACCGAGATGGGCATCAGGTGGTCTTTGCTGGGCTTCGGTTACAAATTCGATTCAGAAAGGCGAACAATGGTCTCTGATTAGTAACCGCGAATCTAAAGCTATTGCCATGCATTTTGGTTAAACTCTTCCAAAACCAGTCTTCCAGTTCGACTTCTGATGCTGTCCCTTGCGGGGCAAGGCTCTCTCGAGAGGACTCGCTATGGAGCTCATGCCCGGCCCTCTCAATATCCCGATCGTCTCCCGGGACCACCGCAATTAGAATCCTAAGCACTAAGCGTAATTCAGTCCAAATAATCGCCTTAGAGAACCGGGAAGAGTTGGCGAGGAGCGAGGGGTGAGGAGAAAACCCGCACGGCTGAAGAGCGTGCGGGGAGAGTGCATGTGGTGGCGTCGTGAACAAATCTGCACAAGTACGAGTTGATCAATCATCTCGCTCGGTTCTCTGCACATGACCTGGCTCCCTTCACACCACAAATATTAGACAGACATGCATTCGCTCGGGATTGGGGGCTGAATTGAGGGATTTATTCTGATACTCCGGCCCAGATATTAACCAGCAAAAGCATAGCCTTTCATATCATCTTTCAAGAGGGTTTTCATCGAATTGATGCTTCATTTCTGCAAAGTTCTTCAAGTTCTCGAGGGTAAACCGTTGGGACAGTGTCCGCCGCAAACATGATCGTGGTCAGAATCACTGTCACAAATCGACATAGCTCATTATCCGGCAAGAAATATGCAGATCTCGAAATCGACTACAGCAAGATGAATAATGCCGAAGAATTGGCGGGAAAGCATAAAAGTCACCTTTCAAGTCGGGACACCGGCTATACAACAATCCAGTCGCCAAAGTCAATTCTCATTGTGAGGCTACCGATTACCGAGTTCGAGATGAGGAAACATGGGGAGGACGTAAGCTATTATCTTGTGACGCACGAATCAGGTGCTCGTGTGATCCAAGCAATCGGCCTGCCCGGCGTCAAGGAAACAGACAGCCCCCCCAAAGGACACCCAAAAGAGAGGGGAATCTGGATCCCTCGCGAGTTTCATAGCGACAAGTGGTACAAGGAGATGGGTCAGGGAACACAGTCAACCCCGAAAAGAAAGCAAGAACCACCGAGAGCTCGGGAGAAGAATAGACATGAAGAGCGGCCAAAGGATGCTAGAAAGATCAAAGGCGCCAAGAAATGAACGAGCCAGGAAAGGGACCTTGATATATGCCGCTTTTCAGGTTTTCTTTTCTTCATCTCTTATTGTTATTGTTTGGCTATCATTGGTTACATTCCTGCGAAGGGTTGCTGGTATTTTCAACCTTGGTGACACAGTGACTGGGTATAATTACACGAATATGGCAGATTGGAAGCTCTGAGAGAATGTATGACACAGTTCGAGAACTCCCTGATTGCCCCAGCTACGTGATACCCAGTATCCAGGTTACTCCATGATCGTCTGCACAAAGAATATCCGCATCGCGCCTGAACGCCCTCTCCTCACGACCCAAAGTGATTCCACGTACTCGTCCAGTTCTGAGGGATGCCCATATCGAGATTAGCCTCGAGCGCGGTGTCGATGGCCCCCAAGTCAAAGTTGGGATCAAAGTACCCAAACAGATCCACATCCACGCTCAGGTTATCCAGTATCGCCGGGTCAAAGGGGTCCAGCTCGGCGTTCAGCGGCAGCGCGTTCGGCTGAGCCGCCGCCACGACGCTCAGCTGCCCCGGCTCAGCCGACCTGTTCTCCCCGTTTACCCCATTGAACAAGACCCCATCATCGCCGCCGCCACCGCGCGGAGGACCGACTGAACCCTCGTTCACCCTGCAGCCAGCATCGCTCAAGCTCCCTTGCCCCTGTTCCGGCTCCTCCCGCACAAGGGTGCACGCCGTCTTGTTCATCTCGCGCAGGATGCTCTCGCCGAGCTGCACGTTGAGCCGGGCGCTCGAGTAGACGTCGCCGTACTTCTTGAGCACGGCCACGATCTCCTTGAACGCGGCGGTCGCGCGCGCCCGGTACATGGGCGTCTTGCTGTAGCGCATCTTGCGGTACTGCACCGTCAGCGCCAGGGAGACGGCGTAGGGGACGAAGGGCAGCGGCGCGATGTCCTCGTTCTGCACGGCCCAGACGATGCGGTCGGCCGAGAGCGAGCGCCGCGGGTTGATCACGGGGTGGGGGAGGTGGGACGTGTCGTCCGTCGCCGAGGTGTCGGAGAAGTCGCTGAAGGGCTGGCGGCAGGAGAGCACGCAGACGGCGTGGTAGAAGACTTCGATTGTTCCTATGTAATCAAAGGTCAGCGCCTGTCATGTCATCATGTTGAGAAATGTGTAGAAAGCTGGGGGTTCATACCTAAAATCTTGGAGGGCAACTTGGTGGCTCCTTCTTGTGTGATAAGGGCCTCGAAGATCGGAATGTCGATGTACTGGAACGGCTGTTTTGGCCGATAAAGCTGGACAATCTTGTCGAGCGACTGAACCACGCGAAGGAACAGACGAGACGCGGGCGGCTGCAACTTGATGTGTTCGTCAATGTCTCTGTCACTGTCCCGCTCGTGCATGATACATGGCCGGGAGTACCACGCAGACCCGACCCGGTCCACGGCCCACATGGCTAGGAACAACGACTCGATGTTCTCGGCCTTCTTCGGGCACCTGTATCCCAGGAGATGTGCGCCGAGGTTGTGGAGGTGATGCGCAGCCTGTGTGCAGAGAAAGGAGGCTCGACTCCTCTCCTTGGCTGTCGTCGGCTGGAAGTAAAAGGCCATCATGATCAGGATACGGATGAGATCGACACGGTAGGAGATCAGTTCGCCATCTGCGACTGCCAGAATGGCATTGGACAAGCGCCGACGGAATTCTCGAGCCTTGAGAACGGGCCCGTCGGGACGGAGCCGAAGGTGTTTGGCCATCTTGGGATTCGTCGCGGCGGCAAAGGCGATGACCTGCCTCATGACAGTGATGTACACCGTTGGTGGACCCTCCCAGTTGAGATCGGACTCGACAAAGACAGGCAGGATCGGGTGGATCTCGTCCAGGAACAGGGTTTTGAGGGCCTTGAAGTCTGCTTCGGGCGGCATCAGCACCAGACACTCATCCCAGAGGTAGTCGTTCTTCGCCCGCTCATAGGCCAAAGCCTTGTCGGACTTGAGAGATCCGTCGGCCTCGGAGCGGTGGATTGTGGGCTTCCGCTCGGGGCTGGATATCCTGGGGATGGTGTTGGGTATGATGGGAGCGTCCTCCGACTGCTCGGGGGCGATCCAGGTGCCGATTTCGCTTTTTGACCTGTACGATGACTCGTTGATTTTGGATGCAGGTGCGGTTGCCGCCTGGATAAACATGCCCTCGGGGTTCATGTCACAGACGAAACGTGACGAGAGCTCGACTAGTTGCGATGCTGCCTCTTGGGACGCATCCTCGTCTCGCTCGTGAACGGAGCCGTTGACGTCCGGCGACCGAGACTGCCGGAAGCCATTTGCCTTCTGTGGAGTAAGACGCTGCTGTTTCTGAGGGCGACGAGATGGGGTGGTGTCGTGGTCTCCCTCGACCTGTGCTGCATCGTTGTGGATGCACCGTTTCTTGAGCCGGAAGTCAGCGCGGGAACGGGGAAGGAGGATAAGTTTCGCCATTCATGAGATCCGAGTGCCGTGTGATGGGATTGAGAGAGTATCGAAAGGGACCACAAAAGAGACTCAACGGGAGGACGAGATACAAATAAAAAGAAGACGTAGCTTACCTTTCTCTTGCGACAGGCCGTACAAGCATGCTGGACCTGCTTCCGCTTCAACGGCAGGCCGTCAGCGTCGGAGGCCACGAATTTGACCATCGAGGGCCCCGCTGCCGCCGGTGCGGCCATGGTCTACTGCGGAGATACCAAAGGCTGTCTAATGCAAGACCCCTGGGGCCACGCGTCGGCGGCGATGTGGAGGCGGCGATGTGTCGAGGACCTTGGGGCGTTGATCGGGATGTTCGGGCGGCCACCGAGCCCTGTCGCTATTTTGCGGCGTGCGTTGACCGTGCTGACCGCTGTAGATCCCCAGCAAGGGGCTCGGTTCCAGTAAAGATAATCCGCCGCGATGCTTCTACGCCAGTTCCGCACTACCTGGCGAGCCGTGATAGCATCGAGGCCGGGGCTGAGAGCGGTACTCTGGGATGCGATGCGATGCGATGCGAATGTTGACCAAAATTCCAAATTGCGCAAGTCCGATTGTTTGTGGGTGAGATTTACGCAGTGCGCCTGCCGCAGACCCACCCGGGGCGAATTATGCTCTAACAGCCATACCCTAGAGAGACACTCGGGTGGTGGGACGAACCAAGAAAACCGAACTCGGGATGTGTATTTCTGATAGGACTCCATTCAGAGCTTGACCCTTTTCAGTAAGTCCGCTTAGCCACATACGCATCTGCGCATCTCCATGGAGCTGGAGCGCTGGCTTCGATCGCAATGGCAATGGCAATGGCAATGGCAATGGCAATGACCTCAAGTCGCGTTGCTAGTAATTGACTTGGCTTGCTTGCCTGCCTATGGGAAGCTAGGTATTCGGATACACCCCTCCGTCCACGGCCATCTGCGTCGCCTGCGTCCACTGCGTCAGGTCGTAGCCCGCCGGGTCCGCGAACCCTTCCTCCCAGAGCATGAAGTCGTCGTCCCCGCCGCCGACCCCGCCGCCGAGGTTGACGTCGACGTCGTAGAACATGTCGCCCAGCTCGTTGCTGTTGGCCATCACCAGGGGAAAAGTGGGCATCTCGGCGCCGGCGCCGAAGCCCAGCAGCCCGCCGATGCCCACGTCCGCGCCGCCCACGTTGGGCACGTGGCCCAGCATCATCATGCCGGGGTTGGCAGCCCTGTTGGCCGGCGCCGCCGCCGCCACGGCTGTCTGCTGCGGCACGGCGCCGCCACTGCCAGGCGAGGTATTCGACGGCGGGGTGCTGGTGGGTACTGCTGCTGCCGCCGCCGCCGCCGCCGCCGCCGCCGAGGGCGCGAACGGCCTCACCGCAGCGCCGAGGGTGCCGGCGTCGTCGTCGGGCATCAGGATCGACTTGAGGTGCGCGAGCAGCTCGTACCGCGCGCCCATGTGGCTGTTGCCCCGCTGCGCCATGCCGCGCAGCAGGTCGAGCCCGGCGTTCATGGCCAGCGCGCTCTGCGCGTTGGCCGGGAAGGCGCCGCAGGCCATGACGAGCACGATGGCGGCGCTGAAGGCGTGCTCGCCGTCCATGTAGCCGTACGTGGCGACGAGGTCGCGCTGCGCCGCCACCGTCATCATGTTGATCGTGTCCTGCGCCGCCGAGATGCACATCTCGATGACGCGGATCGTCGTCTGCGACAGCCCCGCCCGCCAGTCCTGCTGCTCCAGCAGCTTGTTGCCGCCGGCGCCTCCTCCTCCTCCTCCTCCTGCCCTCCTCGCCGCGCCGCCGGGCGGGCTCGTCTTGAGGCGCCGCTGCACGACGTGGAAGAGCAGCGGGCGGGCGGTCATGTTGATGCACTGGTAGTAGTGGAGCAAGGTCGAGACGGACTCGCGCGAGATGCTCAGCTTGGCCGGGTCGAAGCGCAGGCCGTCGGGCAGCTCGCGGTGCCACTTGGCGAGCGCCATCATGATGTTCCGGACCGACTCCATCAGCCGGCTGCCCGACTTGGGCGTCTTGCGGTAGATGAAGCTGAGCACCTCGCCCAGGATGCGCGACAGCTCCGTGTAGTGCCGGAGCACCACCGCGGGGCAGTATTCCGGCTCGCTGGGCAGCTTGGACGGCATGGCGATGCCGATGTCCTCGTCCTGGATGGTGAGGGGGTTGCCCGACTTGACGGACACGATGCGGTCGAGGCTGTAGATGCTCCACCACACCCGCCGCCGGTGTTCCTTGGTCGTCTCGTCCAGACCGGGGCCGGATACCTCCTGATGGAGGCCCAGAGAGATGGCCATGCGCAGGGCCATGCCGATGTAAAGGAAAGCAGCATCACGGCGGTTCATGTTCTGCATGAAGTAGCCGACGTAGGCGAGCGTCTCCACGCACAGGATCGAGCCCTCCTCGTGCGCGTCAGGCAGCAGGTCCAGTGCCGCTGTGAAGTAGTCGAACCCGGGAGGGCCCTTGAAGTCGATCCATTGATTGATCGAATATAGCTGACCAAAGGCCAGGATCATGAGCACCTTGGCATAAGCAAGGCATGCCTCCTGGTCCGAGGTGTCGGGCGGACCTCGGTATGCCTCGAGGAGTAGTTGCTCGAAGGTCTCTGGATCGGTGAAGAAGAAGATGGTGCCGATGTAGGTGTACTGCGCGGCGAAGAGACGCCTTGCAATGTCCATCGGAGGTAGTCTAGCCCGGCTTCGCAGGCTGGACCGTCGCGACGGGAGAGCGCCTGGATCGTAAAAGTTTGCATTGGTGTCGAGGCTGCCATCGTCGCCGTAGAGACCGGACAACTTGCGCACACTCCGCAGGAAGTTGTCCGACGAGCCCGGGCCCTTGAAGCTGACCGAGGGCCGGCCCGGGACGCTTACGCTTAGATGGTTGAACGGTTCCAGTAGCGGTAATTTGTCTTCGATTTCCTCGTCGTCGCTCACGTTGAACGGCCGAGTGCGCATCGGCACCTGGACAGGCGCCGACTGCGTCTGGACCTGGTCTGCTTTCAGGGCCTCGTACTCCTTCACCTTTGCCTCCAGCTCCCGCAAGTAGCTTTCATTGATGGTGATCTTTCTCGCCTCCTCGTACACACACTCAAACCCACTGTCACGGCACCTTGAGCATTGGGGCCGCTCCTTGGAGCAGCCAGACCGACGCTGCCTGCAGCGCAGACAGGCGACGGGCCTGACTGATGTCGTATCGGATATTGTTGACGTGGGCGAGTTTGTGCTGGCAGCCATGTCTAGCAAGAAGGAAGTCAAAGCTTATGCAGTCAAGAAGCAGTTGTGACGGACAGGAGTTTCTGGCAAGACTGAAGGGTGGGTGCTGATCATGGAGGGCCATCAGCTGTGCCCGCCTGATGCAAAACCCCCGGTGGCGAGACAGACTTTTAAAGGCGACGGCAAACTCGATTGTGTTGCCTGGAACCGATACACAAGATGTCCCAAGCCTCATGCAGTCATGGAAGTCAGCTGAGACCTTAGATACAGCTTGCATCGAGAGCCTGTGTGTTGTTGTGCGAAAGTGAAGGCTGAGTACAAGCCATGCATTTCCTGCATCCCGACAGCGCTGGCTGGTGTCCATGTGGGTGGGCTGTGGTGGTCCCGATCCAGTCAAGTGGTGCTGGCAGGTTGCGTGCGTCTGGGGAATTGGGGGGGACTGGGTGGGTGGAGACGCCCGTGAAAACGCCTATCTCGCAGTCGTTTCCCGCGATTCCAGCACTTCAGCACGCTAATCTTGATAGGGGATTTGGGCAATAGGCGGCGTCGTTCCAGGCCGAATCAAATCAGTGCGAGCCGGTGTGACCTGAAGGGCTGTATGTCCGCCCTGAGGAGTGAGACACTGCACTTTATGGTTCTTCATCCGCAAAGAGTCCGTCGTCATTTCGTGGGGGCTACCCCAGGGTACAACCATGGATGGAGACTGGGGTGAGGTACACTCGTGGAATGAATGAATGGGTTCTGGTGCGTTGGAGTGGCAGCCGGGCACGGCTTCCGATGATCAACATACAGTGTTAGCTACAAGTCCGGGTCGTCCCAAGGAACAATTTGGCCACAGATAGTGCATGTTCCTCTCAAGGCAACCAATGGATATCATCATTATTCATCTCGATTCCATGATCGTATCAAACAAAGAACGTCTTGTCTACTTCCTCAGCACGGGAAACATGTCCTCGTCGCGCACGTCCAACACCGTCATGTAGCCCGGCGCGTGCGCCATGATCGTGCCGCTCAGCCCGGCGTCCACCACCGCGCTCTGCGGGGTGACGCCGCAGCCCCAGAACACGGGGACGTAGCCCTCCTCGCTCTCGTCAAAGGGCCCCTCGCCGTCCAGGCGCAGGGACTGGTCGCCCCAGTCGTTGCGCGTGATGTCCTCGATGCCGAGCCGCCTCGCGCCGTCCCAGCCCCAGGCGACGGGCTCGCCGTGCGTGGAGACGAAGGGCCGCGTCAGGTCGCGCACGCGCTCGACGTCGGCGGCCCGGTAGGGGCGCATCGACACGACGTACGTGCAGTCGCGGAACACGCCCGCCGGGCACAGCGGCAGCGCGGTCTTGTACATGGCCACGTTGCGGCCCTGCACCACCTGCCGGGGCGGCAGGCCCGCGGCGGCGAGGGCCTGCTCGAAGCTGTAGGAGCAGCCGACGAGGAAGCCGACGTGGTCGTCGGTCCAGACGGCCTCGAGGTCGGCCGTCTGCTCGGCGAGCTTGCCGTCGCGGTAGACGCAGTAGCGCGGGAAGTCGTGCCGCAGGTCGATGTCCTCGGCGAGCCGGAGCTCCGAGGTGCCGTCGCCGTCCGGGTGGCGGACGTGCGACTTGAGGGAGGCGAATGCGCCCGGAGTCGTGGACTCGGCGATGAGGGCGCAGGGGACGGGGTTGCGCGCGCAGAGCAGGCGGAAGTCGTCGGCGTAGCGGCTGGGCAGGACGATGAGGTTTGCCTGGATGTAGGACGGCGCCAGGCCGGAGGTGTGTGCTTGGAGGGTCTTGTTGCGGGCGGCCAGGCGCACCTCGAGGCCGGTCTTGAGGGACGTCGCGGGGACGGCGGCCTGGGTCACGGTGGACGACATTCTCCTCGTTACTGGATGGTTTTGCTGGTTTGATATTTCTTGCGGTATGAGCGTCTATGTCATCTGAATCTCGAGATGACTGCCAGCGTCATTATCGGCCGTTGATCAAGGATACATATGTAATTGTGTGAAGGGTGAATGTATCGGACGAGGTCGTTGTCAACGATGATACAGGAGGAGTACTAATGTCGCAATGCTCGACCTAGTCTGCACTGGAAGGCAAAGCCATCCGTTCGCGCTCGGCAGAGTCCGACGACCGCACTTCTGTGATTCAGAGCGTTATAAGCCAAGTCTGTAACTCCAAGACCAGACCTCCAAGCTTGCCTGCCACTTGCACGCCCCGTGGGGCCTCATGCCCGTCCGCTCTGGTTCTCCACAAGTTGATCGGGAATAACTACCAGCTCACCGGATGGAGACAACTACAAGTAAGTGAAAATTGCCTATCATTCTAGCTTCGACCCTCCGTGTACCTTAAGCTTGGTGGGCAAGATTAGCGGCTGATCATTGGTTACCGGCCTTGCCAGTGAAGAGAACCGATGTGGTGGCACTGCAATTGCGTGCTGTACGGACCGTAGGTTTCGGAGATGGTGGGCGTCGGGGACCCACCCCGACTCTGGCTCTCTTTTTCATCGCGAAGAGCGCCTCTCCCACGCCGGATCATGGGCCATGGGCTGAGCTGGCATGCCTTTCGAGGCTGCCAATAGGCCGACAGGCGGTATCGGCGAAGCCATGAGATAACCGAAGCATTGGAGCTATTACGTGCTTCTAATTCAATTGGCATAATTCTGTAGGACGTGGTAGTTGGTTGCTTGAAGCCCGCCTCCTCCACGCACAGCCTAACTACAGGTGATTGCTCTCCGCAAGCGGTCCCGCGAAACATCCCGGAACCCCAGTCCTTTTCCCTCCAAGTGGCACCTCATCCAGGCCACTGCGTACCCAGTTGCGGCGCCCGAAAACTAGAGCGAGTGTTCCTTGACTAGAACGAGTCTTCGGTCGGCCTTGACTCTGCCACATCGGAGCTCGATCCCCCGCCGGGTTTTGTGTGGCAAGCCCAGATCTACGGCAAGGCTAAGCTCTTAAAGAACGAGCGGCCTCATCTCATGCTCATCCCACTGAACCCCGTATCTCTTCATACTCTACTCTCCGGCATTTTGGTTTTCGCTTGTGTGTTTGACGTCTCATCATTCTTTTCTCATTCCCACTTGTTCCTTGTCAACACACTCGCACAGAATGACCGTCGACACCCCGCTCAACATCCGCATCTCCATCGATCGAGGTGGCACCTTCACTGATGTGCACGCCTCGATCCCCGGCAGGGAAGACATCATCCTCAAATTGCTGTCGGTTGACCCGGCCAACTACCAAGATGCACCCACCGAGGGCATCCGGAGGATATTGGAGCTGGCCACCGGCAAGCCGCACCCGAGGGGCGAGCTGCTAGACCTCTTCCACATCGAGTCCATCCGCATGGGCACCACAGTTGCCACCAATGCGCTCCTCGAGAGGAAGGGCGCCCGGTCGGCGCTTCTCATCACCAAGGGCTTCAAGGACCTCCTGCTCATTGGCAACCAGTCCCGCCCCAAGATCTTTGACCTGTCCGTAGCGCGGCCAGAGGTGCTGTACGAGCAAGTCGTCGAGGTCGACGAGCGCGTCACGATGGAAGACTACACTGAAGATCCCCAGTCTGTCAAGACTGTCCCCACCGCAGAGGACGCCGAGCTGGTCACCGGCATCACCGGCGAGACCATCCGCGTCATGAAGAAGCCCGACGCGGAAGCCGTCCAATCGCAGCTCCAGAGGTTATGGGACCTCGGCTACCGGTCGCTTGCCATCGTCTTCATCCACTCCTACGCCTATCCCGAGCACGAGCTGTCCGTGGGCAAGCTCGCAGCCGACATGGGCTTCTCCGTCACCCTCTCCTCCGCCGTTCAGCCCATGATCAACGCCGTGCCGAGAGGCATGTCCGCCATGGCCGACGCCTACCTCACGCCGGTCATCAAGCTCTACATCGACTCCATCTCCGCCAACTTCAGGGGCGGGTTCGAGTCCCACGACACCCGCATCGAGTTCATGCAGTCGGACGGCGGTCTCGTCGACTTCCGCAAGTTCAGCGGTCTCAAGGCCATCCTCTCAGGCCCTGCCGGCGGTGTCGTCGGCTACGCCCAGACCTCCTGGGACAGCGAGGAGAAGTGCCCCATCATCGGGTTCGATATGGGCGGTACCTCCACGGATGTGTCGCGGTACGCTGGTGTGTACGACCACGTCTTTGAGACTACCACCGCCGGCATCTCGGTGCAGTCCCCTCAGCTTGATATCCACACCGTGGCTGCCGGTGGCGGCTCCATCTTGACCTGGAGGAACGGCCTCTTCAATGTCGGCCCCGAGTCGGCCTCCGCCCATCCCGGACCAGCCTGTTACAGGAAAGGTGGCCCTCTGACCGTGACCGACGCCAACCTGTTCGTCGGCCGGCTTCTGCCAGAATATTTCCCCAAGGTCTTCGGCCCGAACGAGGACGAGCCCCTGAACAGAGAAGTCACTGCCGAGAAGTTCAAGGTTCTTACCGAGGAAATCAATGAGGAGCGTCGCAAGAATGGCAACACTCCCTTCACCGCCGAGGAGGTCGCCATGGGCTTCCTGAAGGTCGCCAACGAAGGCATGGCTCGCCCCATCCGCGCTCTCACCGAGGCCAGGGGCTACGAGACCTCGAGCCACCACCTGGCCTGTTTCGGCGGCGCGGGCGGCCAGCACGCCTGCTCCGTCGCCGACGTCCTGAGCATCTCCAGGGTCATCATCCACAAGTACTCGTCCATCCTGTCCGCCTACGGCATGTCCCTGGCCGACGTCGTCCACGAGGTGCAGCGCCCCGCCGCCCTGGCCTACTCCGCCGAGACCGAGCCCCAGATCCGGTCCCAGCTCGACGAGCTCGTGCGGCAGGCCCAGGCCGAGCTCACCCAGCAAGGGTTCTCCCCGAAGCAGATCTCCTTCAACGCCTACCTGAACATGCGGTACGCGGGCTCCAGCAGCTCCCTCATGATCCTCAAGGGCGACGACTGGGACTTCAGGCGCGAGTTCGAGGCGGTCCACAAGCGCGAGTTCGGCTTCAACTTTGACGACAAGGCCATCCTCGTCGACGACATCCGCGTCCGGGCCATCGGCGCCGCCCGCTCCCGCGTCGAGAAGAGCCCCTTTGCCCAGATGAAGGCTGTCGAGAGCGCCGACGTCGCCGCTCCGGCCCAGAACGGCGCGAGCCGTGTGTACTTTACCGAGGGCGGCTGGGCCGAGACCCCTGTCTACGAGCTCCAGGGTCTGCCCAACGGCGCCCGCCTGACCGGCCCCGCCCTCGTCATCGACAAGACCCAGACCATCGTCGTCACCCCGGGCTCGGTCGCCACCATCCTCGACAGCTACGTCGTCATCGACCTCGCGTCCGACGACGCCGCCGCCGCGGTCCAGACCGAGCAGGAGGCCGAGTTCAGCCCCATCCAGCTGTCCATCTTCGGCCACCGCTTCATGTCGATCGCCGAGCAGATGGGCCGCACCCTGCAGAAGACGGCCGTGTCGACCAACATCAAGGAGCGGCTCGACTTCTCGTGCGCCATCTTCTCGCCCGACGGCGGCCTGGTCGCCAACGCGCCCCACGTGCCCGTCCACCTGGGCAGCATGCAGTTCGCCGTGCGGTACCAGCACCAGCTGTGGGAGGGCCGGCTCAAGGACGGCGACGTCCTCGTGTCCAACCACCCCAGCTGCGGCGGCACCCACCTGCCCGACATCACCGTCATCACCCCGGTCTTCGACGGCGACGTCATCGCCTTCTACGTCGCCAGCCGCGGCCACCACGCCGACATCGGCGGCATGCTGCCCGGCTCGATGCCGCCCACGAGCAGCGCCCTGTGGCAGGAGGGCGCCGCCATCGAGAGCACCAAGCTCGTCAGCGCGGGCCGCTTCGACGAGGACGAGGTGCGGCGGCTGCTGCTCGTCGAGCCGGCCCGGCACGACGGCTGCTCGGGCTCGCGCAAGCTGGCGGACAACGTGTCGGACCTCAAGGCGCAGATCGCCGCCAACGTCAAGGGCATCGCGCTCATCCGGGCGCTCATCGCCGAGTTCGGCCTCGCCACCGTCCACCGCTACATGTACGCCATCCAGACGACGGCCGAGCTCGCCGTGCGCGACCTCATGAGGGCCACGGTCGCCAGGCTCGGCCCGGAGCCCCTCGAGGCCGTCGACTATATGGACGACGGCACGCCCATCCGGCTGCGCGTCAGCATCGCCGCCGACGGGTCCGCCGTCTTCGACTTTGCCGGCACGGGCCCGCAGGTCCTGGGCAACACCAACGCGCCCATCGCCATCACCCACAGCGCCATCATCTACTGCCTGCGCGCCCTCGTCGCCTCCGACATCCCGCTCAACCAGGGCTGCCTGAACCCGATCGACATCCGCGTGCCCGACGCGAGCATCCTGAGCCCGGCCAAGGGGCTCGCCGTCGTCGGCGGCAACGTGCTGACCTCGCAGCGCATCACCGACGTCGTGCTGCGGGCCTTCCGCGCCTGCGCCGCCAGCCAGGGCTGCTGCAACAACCTGACCTTCGGCACGGGCGGCAAGGACCCGGCCACGGGCGCGCACGCCGACGGCTTCGGCTACTACGAGACCATCGCCGGCGGCGCCGGCGCGGGGCCGACCTGGCGCGGCACGAGCGGCGTGCACGTGCACATGACCAACACGCGCATCACGGACCCGGAGGTCTTTGAGAAGCGGTACCCGTGCGTGCTGCGCGCCTTCACGCTGCGCGACGGGTCCGGCGGGCGCGGCGCCAACCCGGGCGGCGACGGCACGGTGCGCGACATCGAGTTCCGCGTCCCCGTGCAGTGCTCGATCCTGAGCGAGCGGCGCAGCCGGCGGCCGTACGGCATGGAGGGCGGCGGCGACGGCGCCAGCGGCGTCAACCTCATCGTGCGCAGGGATGAGGAGGGCCGGGAGAGCGTCGTCAACCTCGGCGCCAAGGCGACGACCAAGCTGGGCCGGGGCGACAGGGTCATCATCCAGTCGCCGGGCGGCGGCGCGTGGGGTAGCTTGGAGGTGAACGGTGTGAATGGGCATGCGTAGATGGGTCCATATCCGTGAAGGAAAGGGGGAGGAAGTTAGAAACACTGGTTAGGTAACTAGCATTTGCATAGAATTTCTATTACTTGCATCATCATAGGTCTTTGGGATAAATAGATATATGTATATATACCAGAATATCATTCTACTTCTTTTTGCAAATTAGCCACACTCTCTGGCAGAGAGTCGTCATTCCTTCTCGCGTCTCAAATGCATATATGCAATGATGATGGTATCCACGACACACACGCACACACACACACACACACACACACACAAAGCATCTACGCCGTCGCAAAGTGCAGCGGCCCAGCCCAGATGCGCAGCGCCTTGCCCCAGCGCATCAGGCCCAGGATGATGAGGAAGGCGCCGAACACGATGGCGGCCTGGATGCCGAAGCTCTTCTGCGCGCCCTCGTTGGTCGCCCAGGTGACCTGGAAGTAGCTGATGATGAAGCCGCCGATGGTGCGCGAGTTGTTGAGCCAGGCGCTGACCTCGCCGCTGGCCTCGGGGTAGCTGTCGAGCGCGTAGCTGCTGATGGCCGTGGTGGTGATCATGACGCCGAAGACGTAGAGGCCCCAGCTCACGCTGGTCGCCATGTAGTGCCAGCCGTTGCCGAGGGACTGGCCCAGGAGCACGAGCCCGACGACCATGAAGGGCACGGCGAGGGCGATGGCGCGCAGGCGCACCTCGGGCTCGAAGTGGCCCTTGTGCGCGCGGATGTACTGCTGCGCGAGCAAATCATGCAGCCAGTGGCCGACGAGCTCGCCGAGCAGGACGGCGACGACGGGCGTGAAGTAGAAGTAGCCGATCTGCAGGACGCCGAACTTGTACAGGGGCCCCAGGAAGATGGCGAGGGTGGTGTTGATGCCGACGACCCAGGCGAAGGTCTAGTCCATGTCATTTCCTCTCGTGTCAGCGATGGGAGGAGTGGGGGGGAAGGAAAACACACAGTTTAGTGTGTCAAGGTATCCACAGGTATTCAACTTACGAGCATGTAGTAGAAATTGGCGAGGAGCATGGTCGGCTTGAGCAGCACGCTCACGCAGCGCCAGACGGCCTGCAGGAACGAGTTGCGCAGGTGGCGCGAGCGGAACTGGGCGATGCCGAGCACGCTCTCGACGCGGTTGCCGACGGACGGCTGCTCGGCGGCGGGGATGCGGCGGTCGTAGTAGGTCTCGCGCAGGAAGAGGGAGATGAGGATGAGGCACAGGCCCGTCTCGGCGGTGTAGACCCAGAAGGGGATGGGCCACGACTGCGTCGTCATCATGAAGGCGGCCAGCAGGGGGCCCATGTAGGGGCTCATGACGAAGAAGGAGGCCCAGATGTTGATCTTGCGCGCGCGCTCGTGGAAGAAGAACATGTCCTGGATGAACATGAGGCCGCAGGACTGGGCGACGGTGGAGAAGAAGCCGTTGAGGATGCGGGCGGCCATGAAGGACTCGAAGTTGGTGGCCGCGGCGCACCAGGCGGCGGTGGCGGTGGCGATGACGATAAAGTAGAACATGACGGGCAGGCGGCCGAAGTAGGCGGACAGGATGACGGCTGAGGGCGCCTCATGTTAGCATGAGGCGCGTTCGCGCAATCTCACACGTTGAGAGACTGGGCCGGATGTGGGTGTGGCTTACCAAAGATGCCGCCGGCGCCAAGCATAAAGACGTTGCCGGCTTGCGAGTGATTCACGTGGTCCTCGGTCATGTCCCATTCTCTGCGATGCGTGGTCAGTCAAGCTGCAGCGCTCCCCTTGTCCAGCAGAACAGAACAGATCACGACGTACTTGGCCTGTGCGAGCAGAGTGACGGCTCCGGTGGCGCTGCCGTAGTCGGGCAGGAAAGCCGTGAGGGCGACGATCATCAGCATGACGTGCTTGGTGAGGGAGCTCCAGTTCAAGGGGTCCTTGGGGTCGTCGCTGGGCTGGGGAATCAGGCGCGTGTGGCCGTCCTTGGCGAGCTTGACGCCGGCAGCTCCATCCTCGGCGTCGATCACGTAGCCCTCGGACTCGGCGTATTCGTGGAGGACCAGCTCATCTGTCCTGGGCTGGGCATGCCGGATCTCAGGTCGGTCAGCCTGGATCTCGCGCTCCACATCCGGGTCAGAATGGTCAACGACCTTCTTCTCGTCAGCCATTGTGAGACGTTGCGTAGATTCAGCCAGAAACAGAGAGAGAAGTCGGGTAGCTAGTTGGGCAACCGAGTCACATGCGACAAGCAGACTGGAACTTGCTTGGGCGACCTTGTGTGTGCTTGGAGCAAAAGGGGGCCAAAAGACAGCGGTACTAGGGTGGGCAGGATAGAAAGTTAAATACAAGATCCCCTCATGCTGGGGAAATGGGGATGGGGTAACGTAAAAACGTGTCAACCAAGCTGGAATGTCGGCAGGATGCGTCCGTCGCAGTCGATGCACGGGCCCTCAGGTCGAAAGGGGATATTCGTTCGAGAACAGAGGAACGCCGTGGATGGGATCCGTCAGCCATGACAGAGACAACTGGCTCCATTCGCCCCCAGCTTTGCTCAACCCTAGCTTAGCGTAGTGCTTGTTTATGACACCAGCAGCTCGAGCCGCGAGTGTAATTTGCTCGCTTCAACTGCCGACTTTCGAAGGGGTGGGAATCCCGGTAAGTCCGGGTATCTCAACTACTTGTACAAGTATGATGCTCCTTGTAACGACAGGCATCGTCTTGGCGGCCCGCATTGCCCCAGGCGCTGATCCTGCGCGTCTATTGTACAAGTACGTTGTTGAAGAGACTGGCTTGGCAGCGACTGGGGCTCTGTGAGCTCCTCCTGTCTGGGTGTGCATGCTGTCGGGTTTCTAGAAGCCAGTCCCTGCATTTGGGTGTTGCAGATTTGGAGAACCGCGGACAGACGTTGAAACCAACACAATGAACGTGCGGGATGCACGCCAAGTCCGTGCTACATCATCGTGTTTTTCCCTTTGCTTTTTTTCTTTGCCTTTTTTTTTCTCTCATGACTGCTCCCGTTTCCCCAACATGACAATCTAAGTATGCGGGGGAGCCCACCAGCCATTGATGGCTAAGCTTTTTGGAAGATGTCCATGAGATTACATCTGCACCACTTAATTAGGAGCAATTAGCAGCGACGTACGGTCATGCCATCCCGAGATCATTGCCGGGCCTAATCCGACCCCGCACAGCGCGTGGGGATCGGGCGAACTAGGGACTGGCTAAGACGGTGGGCATCTCTAGATCGCGGAGGCGCCTCCAGCTTCCAGCCCTGGAATAGACGTCAACAGTCGGGGGGCCAATCAATGCTTGTTGCGCGCGTCGCTTCGCGGCGTGCGGCTACGGGGCGAGACAGTGTTGGCACGCTGTCCGGGGTAGCAGAGCTGAGGTCGTAAGAAGGATTCGCCGCGACGTCTGAAAACGTAGTTATCACATGGAAGTAGCCACTCCAGTTGCCTCATGGTTGCAATAGCGTCAACGGCTTTGAATCACGGCTACGCTTGGGCGTGCTGCGTGTCCTGTGTCGTAGTATTCGACGCTACTCCAAGCTACCTCTACCTAGGTATAAAGTGCTTACTCACGCTGATGGCGCTTCAAAGATCAAATTAGCCCGTTCTGAACCCTTGGTATTTGTTGGGGAGATTCGGCCCGGGTCTGCTATAGGCTGTGCCAGATTCTTTGCTATGCCACTTTCATCAGTTTCTTTCACCCGAGGTCTGAAAATTCTGCTACCTTGACGCTGGACTGGAGGGTAAGGATCATTGCCGACTGTTTCTCCTGTGGACGAGCAAACAGCCGAGCCTGTAAACTCTGTTCTGAGACGATATTATGCGCGCCAAGTATCACAAGGGTAGGAAGACCCATGTTGCTCACACAAGGAACACACTAGTCGTGAAGTAAGGATTCCGGATTGCGGTTGTAAGATACGTACGGCCACCGTATCGGTGGCTATCGAACCCCTGTCGGCGCAACCGACATTGGTATCCGAGTTTACCTTGGGGAACTACTAGTTAGTCGGCCGTTGACACACGACACCTTTGCTCTGGACAGGACACGAAGTTTCTTTCTCCAAACATCACCAGATGTATTCATGCCAGAACACGCAAGAAGCATCTACGAGACGGCCAATAGCATCCTTCAAAACGTTGACAAGTCTCATAGTGTCATGTGCTCTTGGTCATAGTAATCGATGGATGGGGTGGAACACGGCCTCTTCCCCCTTACCGGGTCCCCGGCCACTTCTGCAATGATAGTCCGCCAAGGCGCAGAAGCCACAAGCCGCGCCCTCCGGCAACCGAGCACTCCGGAAGGCAGTTGTCAAGTCGGGGGTGATGCCACATGCTACAACGTGCTTTTCGGCAGTTCCAGGACGTGAACAGCCTTGTCTTTCGCAACCTGGACGGGCTCCTTGATGCATCGCACGGCCTTGCGAGTGACACAGCCGTGTTCTATAGTGACATTGAGGCCTCTTGGCAGACTGCAAACAGGCATGATGAAAGTCCGGAGAGCAACTAGGTTCGAATTTCCCTCGGTCCCGATGAATAACTCTCTCGTGGTCATCAACTCCCGGGCTACCCAACCGTGGTATCATGAGCCAAGAGACTGGATGACACCGTACTAGGAAGAGCATGCGTGGTGTAAGTCTCCTCCGTCCCTTTCCTCACTTCTGATCCCCGTTGGCAGCACGGCGCTGGATAACAGACCAGTCCTTCTATTGTTGTACGGAGTAGGCGGGAACAAATCTATCGATGGATTCAAGCCTGGAGTGACACTCACTTACGAAAGAGGGGAGGCAGCATCTTCCACTCACCACAGCCCGCATCCCGGCTAGATGCTCGGTAGCGGTAGAAATAACGCCTTGGCTGGCCTTGGCCTGGTGACAGCCGAGGTGCACGAGGAGCGAGGTTGAACAGGTCCCTCTCATTTTCCATCTGGACCATGTCGAGGACAACAAGGAAATTCAGATTCTATCGGCCGGCACAGACCATGTCATCACGGTGCTAGGTGTAGAAATGCTATGTATCATGAAGGAAAAATATTGGTAGGCTGAAGGTAAATGTTCGATATCTATCTATTCATCCAGACATTCAAGACAAAGGAAACAGATCATCGTACCCAAAGCGCGAACCCAAAGCAGTCATCGGATACACACACACCGTACGACACCTTCTAATACCGCGCCTGCTGCACCCGCACCTGGCCGCCACCCTTGCCCTCCTCCTCATCCCGGCTCGAGCCGGCACGCCCGCCCTCCGCCAGCATCTCGGCCGGCAGCCTGGCGAGCGTCAGGCCCGTGCCGACGCAGATGGCCACGGCGGCGATCTCCTCGAGCACCGACATGCACAGGTAGACGGTCGGGTCGCCGCCGAACGAGCTGAAGCGCGCGTCGCCCGCGAACTGCGCGACGAGCGCGTAGGCCAGGCGCACGGCGATGAGCGGCGCGCAGGCGGCGAAGGCGTACAGCAGGCGCGTCTCGGACCCCGCGGGCACGCCGGCCCGGTGGCGCCAGAGGTGCGCGAAGATGGCGCAGGCGGCGAGGTAGATGGCCGTGAAGACGCAGGCGCCGGCCCGCATGAAGGCGTTGGGCGCCAGGGGCGTGGCCGAGCCGGCGGCCTTGGTGCCGCCGTAGATGGAGAGGGAGATGCCGACCAGGGAGGCGATGCTCAGGAGGCCGAAGTGCTTGGCCGTGATCTTGGTGGTGAGCCAGCGGTTGCTGTCGCCGTCGGGGAGGGTGAGTATTAGTGGGCGACCAGACTGGGTAGTAGAGACGAAAGGAGGGGGGGGGAGACGCATACACTCTGATCAGGAGACCGAGGTTCAGGACGGTCAGAGGCGAGATGCCGATGGCTTCGCAGATGAGGGCACCGCCGTAGACGGAACGGCTCGCGTAGTGGATGGCGGCTAGCTCGAAGCTGGCGCCGATGAGGCGGAGGAGGGAGAAGGTGATGAGGATGAGCCATCCGGATTTCCGGCTGAAGCCATGGCGGATGCAGAGCAGGATACCGCAGACCAGGTATACGGAGAAGAAGACGATCTGGAGGATGGCGAGGCCATTGCGGTAGGTGAGACCCGACATGCTACAGGGATTTCGGGCGAACTAGGACGCAGAGTACTGGTCAAAATCTGCAGCGTAGTAGGGCAAGCACTCAGCGTGTGCGGGAGGGGGTGTAATGCAATGTATTGACGACCGGAGCAGTGAGATACAGGGGAATTATGCCAAGGTCAAACCTAGGTGCCAAGGGAGCTTCTTATACACAAGCTTTCCCTCGCCGGCCTGATCCTCCAGATCGCGAAAACCCGCCATGGTCCCCGCCCAAGGACCCTTATTGCTGACCAGATATGGGATGAAGCACGGCTGGCGCGCGTTAGCTCGGGGCGTATGAAACGAGGTGCGGCCCTGGGGGGACCGTTAGCGATAGCGAAACCCTCGTACGCCGGCTCCGGCTTGCCCAAGGCGCGCTTCGGCCGGGTCCGGTCTGGCAGCGAAGGAGGGTGTACAGGCGGCTCATGAGCCGTTTTGGCCGACTGACCTGTCAACGTGCGGCAGAGTAGCCCAAAATGGCCCTCAATCGCGGCGAGGGATCAATATGCGGTGGAGACTTGACGACTGTAAGATCGGGCCTAGGTCAAAAATAGGAAATAGGTGTGGTTCATTGCAGGAAGAGATGTCAGAGCTAAGCCTTTTTTTTGCCCTGCCGGCCACGTTTTCAGCTTATCATGTCGGCTATTTCCCTCGCTTTCGGGATCGCGTAGGCATCGCAATTCGAATCCCATGGGAACTGGGAACAGAATATGGCATTCCAAGGCCGGTAACGCGAGCGAGAGGCGCCGGATGCCCTCAGCTTCATCTCGAATAAACAAGTGCTTCTATTCCAAAAGTAGCAGGTTCCAATTACATGCCCTCAGATAGATGTGAGTATCCCACAATAAAGTAAAGCAAAACGTTGCATGGATATCAACCCGTCCAGTCTACCGCTTCGCCGAGCCCTGCAAAAACGCCGCTCGCTAATTCCTACACATTGAATACACTGTACACCATCACCCTTGCCAGGCCATGCAATTCACGGCCCGCTGATGAAAAAAGTGTTGTTGCCTGGCTTTCACATCTTATACCGTTGCAGATATGCGTCCTCGCTCCTGTTGACACTCTCGACCTTGCCTCAGTACTCCCTGGACGCAAATGCAATAACGGAATGGCATACTAGCCTGCGAGCAATCAATTGATACTTCAGACCGCTGCCGGACCTCTGGCGCCCGCGTCTGTGCTCTCGGACGCGTTGCGCCCGTCCTTGCCGAAGCCGTTGGTCTCCCAGAAGGGCGTCTGCTTGGCCGAGCCGTCCTTGAGCAGCCAGCCGAAGGGGTCGAGCAGCGTGATGAGGAAGTGGCGGTTGTCCTTGTACCCGTCGCCGACGAGCTCCGTGCGGCCGTCCTGCGCGAGGTAGACGCGGTGGTCCTGCGGCAGGTAGAGGCGCGGGTGCCGCAGGTTCCACATGCACGCGTTGGCGAGCATGACGGCGCCCTCGAAGACGTAGAAGAACCACTCGTAGCGCACGACGGGGCTCAGCGACATGGGGTCCATGCCGGGCCTGCGCTGCGTGTTCTCGCCAAAGTACTCGACCGTGCGGTAGATGCAGCGGACCATGACGAGGGCGCTCGACAGGTACAGCGTGGCAATGGGCGGGCGGATGCGGCGCGCGTGGTCGCGGCCGCCCTGCTTGGCGCAGCGGCGCTGGAAGACGGCGACGAGGGAGACGAAGAAGACGATGACGGCGATCTGAATGATCAGCGACGCCTTGAGCAGGGCCTCGCCGACCTCCTTGATGTCATCTTCGATGTTGGGGTTGACCATCCACGCCACGCCCACTGCGTTGAGGACCTCGACGAGGGCCGAGATTGTGCCAAAAGTTGTGAGTGTCCGGCCGGGGTGCATCGGTGCAAAGTACGGCACGAAGTAGAGGATGCGCCCGAGGATGTGGTAGTTTGCTAGCTCCACGAGTGGACTGGTCGAAACCCGTCGGTCAGTACTCTTCCCTTTTGCTTCCAGCCATTGCACCCCCAAGATGCTTACGGAGCCATGTAGATGAGTGTATTGCTCGCAATGAAGATGTTGACGTTGCCGTAGTCGAATGCCTCATAGCTCCGCAGCGCGAAGCCGACGACAAAGAGGAGGCAGGTGAACGGGTAGAGGCCTGTCACTTTGAAGGCCTTGAACTTGCTGAAAAAAAAACGGCAAGAAAAAGTCAGCACCTTGTCGGATTACAGGCGACTGCAGCTGGGCAACTCGAACACTGTCTGGGAGGGGAGTCAACACGTACATGCATTGGTACAGATGCCACAGTGCAGTGGCTGCCCACGCGACGGTGAAGAAGATTGCTGCACCTTTGTTCGGGCCATAGAAGTAGAGGCTGCCAGGCACTTCAAGACACGAGCATTGGTCAGTATTCAGGGGCAGGATATCAGCACAGCGCTGCTCGGAGCAACACACCTGGTTGTCCATCTCCTGAACCCATGGTTGCTTGTGTTGACTGGAGTACACGGGGTGGCTATGCGGTCTCGAAGATTGTGCCCGGGATAGGTATCGTACGCTAGAGAGGCTTCTTAGGATGTAATGTAATCTCTTTGCGATGGAGATCTGCCTTGGCGAGGGAAGTTTTGGACCAAGTTGAGGACAGAACAAAAGGAAGACAAAAGAAACTCGTCACTTCCAAGACAAGTTGTACTTGTATTTGAGGATGGTTTCGACGTCTTGACTTTGAGACGGGACTGGAGAATCCCAAGGCATATTATAATTATTCTTGATCCTCCCCCCTGCCTCAACTTAGTTCGTCCAGGCCAGAACCATGACGTCTCGGGCGTGCCGTCCTACAAGGCTGTTTGTTTGGACTGGTGTTCAGGGTCCATCCGAGATGATGCGTGATGATGGTCTTGATGCCAAGCGCTGAGCACTTCCCAAAGCGGCAATACAAAGTACAGATACTCTCGCCAGGCTGGCCCTGCGGGTTCTTGAGTCCTGGCGATACTATTGGTCGGCGGTGTCTCCTAGAGGCGATGCAGGCTCAGCCAGGTCAGCCCTTGGCTCGCCCTCCTCCACAATTTGTCTCGACGCTTGTCTCTGTCGGGCAATGCCTCGTGGATCCCCGGATCTCTGTCGCCAAATTAAACTCTGGTGCACAGCCGCCACGGCATGGTCCTGCTTGATGGGCCCCCAAGCCTCAGGTGCTTGCCCCTCTCGTATCCGCGACGTATCGCTGGGCTGCGCGTATCCGTACTAATTCCTCGATCGAGACGACACGCGAACGCCGCCGTCTCCAAGAAGCTTTTAACAACCATCCGGCCTGCCGTCTTGTCACAAGTTCCGGGCGCCGCCTGCAGCCACACACACACAATCAAGTACACTCTCGTCATAGGGCACATAATAATTTCTTTTTTTGACCCGCCTTGAAAGACCCGCACCTGCTTCTAAGTCGATCTGCTTTGTTGCTGTTGCTGTTGCGGTTGTTGAAACCGGCCCTTGGCATATTATTATCACCAACCAAGCAAGATCAGGAAATCCAAAGTACTCCATTGACCTATCTCGGCCTCTGTCTCCCCTCCCCCATCCTCTCTGCAAAGAGCAGAGGATCTTTTGTTACCCAAACCTCGGTGCATCTCCCTGATCTGGAAAAGGTTTGGAGTAATCCTTCCGTGATGGGCGGCCCTAGTACTGCTTTAACAGCGCCTGCTGTCTCAAAGCGGCAATGCTGGGAATGCCTTCGTCGCCAACTCGTGTGTGACTCGGCGTACCCCGTCTGCAACCAATGCAGGACAAAGGGCATCACCTGCCCCGGCTATGAGGACAAGAAACCACTCACCTGGCTGGCCCCGGGCCGCGTCACATCACGCACGAGGAAGCGTCGCAAAAGCCCAGTCTACACCACCACCACTGCACCTACTCCCAGCCCGGGGCCCAAGTGCAAGCCCAAGCCCAAGTCCAACTCAAATGGCCGTCCCCCTAGCACCAGCCTGGTCACCCTAGAGCCACTCCCCGACCAAGTATCCGAGCCAGCCGAGCCAGACTCCCGGCAGCTAGCTACAGCCCTGACGCAGATCACACTGGGGAGTGTGGGGGGAGTGCCGCGTGTGGTGCTGAGAACTGAGGAATGCGATGCCTATCATGCGGCATATTACTGTGAGTTGTCACCCTCCTCAGCTGCCTTGACCCCATACGTATCCGATCGTATCCCGCAATCTTGTCTCCCATCCCGCATGGCAGCTCCCAAACCCATGGGTCCCGTACCCGGGACAAGCCTCCCACCCCATAGAGTGCATCCAATCGGAGACAAGGGGGGGAGGGAGGTGAATCAGCGTTGACCAGAGTACCGCAGATAACGACAACATATACCCAGACCTGGTGGCCACCCAGCTGGCCGACACGCCCTTTGTGCTCCCGTCCCTGCACAGGTTCGTCGACTACCTGCCGCCGGCCATGCGCCACATCATCGTGGCCATGGCGTACTCGCACCACATCCTGCACCGGCCCTACGAGCCGGACAAGGAGACCCTCGGCCGGGAGCTGGCGGCGTTCCACCGGCACAGGGGGTACGCCATCCAGGCGCTGAACAAGGAGATCGGGTGCGACGCCAGCCGCGGCACCGACGCCACCATGGTGACCGTGCTCATGTTCCTCATGGCGGAGCTGCAGCAGTCCCCGCTGCCGAGCTGGCGCCAGCACGTCGACGGCTTCATGGCCCTCATGGCGGTGCGCGGCGAGTCCCTGTCCGAGCTCATACGCCGGGCCAAGCACAGCCGGGCCGGGCTGCTTTCCTTTCTGATGTAAGCTTATTATTCTACTGGGGGCGTTGAGGATAAAAGTCGCTGACTCGTTTTCTTCTCATTCACCTCGACATCTAGCCTCACCGTGTACAGCAACACCACGAGCCCGCCCGCCGAGCAAGTCATGGTCGAGGAGCTCATCGAGGCCATCGAGCCCGTCGGGGACCTCTACAGCTTCGCAATGTACCCCAACGCGCCCGCGCCCCTCGAGATCTTCCTCTGCATAGCGCGCATCAACCTCCTGCGCCACCAGGCCGCCAGCGCGTCTCCGGAGGTGCGGGCCGCGGCGCTGCGCCCGGCCGCCGAGCAGATCCTGCAGTCCATCCTCGGCTTCGACGCCGAGGCCTGGGCCGCCTCCCACGCCGCCTACCTCGACGAGTGGCGCGTCGTGGCGCGCGCCTTCCGCGCCGCCGCGGCGCTGTACCTCGCGCACGCGCTGCAGCACCTGTACCCGCTCGCCGCGCGGCGCGAGCAGCTGCGCGCGCTGACGCGGCACCACGGTGCCGCCCTGAGGGCCTCGCTCGGGGAGGCGGCGGCGCGGCCGAGGGCGCGCCGCGGCATGGCCTGGCCGCTCGTCGTGGCGGGCGTGACGGGCGCCGAGGACGAAGGGCTGCGGCGCCTGGTCAAGGAGGAGCTGGTGCGCCTGGGCCGGGAGCAGGGGGTCGCGTCGCCGGCGCAGGCGGCGCGGGTGCTCGAGAGGTACTGGGACTCTGGGCGGAGGGGGTGGGACCAGTGCTTCGACGAGCCTTATGCGCTTGTGTTGTAGTGTCCGGGGTGGTGGATGGAAGTCTGGCTTTTGTTCCTTTTCTGTTAATAAGAAAATCAAGGTGCATTATCACGATACGGAATCGCGGGGTTCATGGGAAGCGATGGTCACGAGGAGCTGGGAGCGGCGCGCCTTCCGCAGTGATGAAGTTCATTGTCAGGACTCTATTTTTGTCTCCTGCTCGCCATCGCACACTTTGTGAATGCTGGCTGACTATCTTAACCGACCTGGTTGGTGATGTACATGATCGCCAGTGCTTTTCCGGTGAATCTCCTTCTTGATTCAACGCCAGGTATCTCAGGAGTGATACTTCCTGAAAGGTCTTCCACCTCTAGTTGGCGTTGTCATCAACGGAGATATCCATCTCCTTGTCGGAGTTATCCATCTTCTCATCCTCAGACTCATCGTTGTCGTCAGAATCATCCTCCTCCTGGTCGTCAGAATCATCCTCGTCCTGGTCGCTGGACACCACCGGCTCCGTCACCTTGGTGTACTCAACGTCCTCGCCGTTGAGAAACCTACGGCTTGCGCAGGCCCAGTCGCGTGAAAGAATATCAAGCGATCGCTCGTAGTGTCCGCAGGCCTTGTCTCCAAGCACCTTTTCCTTCCGCCATTTGTCGACAAGGTGGCTGCACCAGCCAGCAGCTCGGAAGACCTGCTCATAGACGACATACAACTGCAGTCTCTGAGTTTCGTCATCAATATCGCAGAAGCGGTAGTCGCGATGAGCTTCGCTGGCTGGTACGAGCAACTCGTGGTAAAAGACTGCCTCCTTCAGGTCGTGAGCGGTGTTTGAAGGCAGACCCTGGTGGTGGATCTGTTGGTGCAATGTTGTTGAAGTAGAGACGCACTTCTCACTGCAGAAGAATCCATGGCCGCAGATGAAGCAGGACTGAGTTGTCTTTGTTCCGCACTTCAAGCAGCGGCCTTTCGGGGTCTTGGTCTTGCCCATCGTGAAGAGTCTGTCTATAAGCTGAAAAGGTCAGGGTGGGATAATTATCAGATAACGGTGTTAAGAACCTACAACTGACAGTCGATGTGAGATGGTTGATGGATTCACTAGATGCTTGGGGGTGGGCATCTGAGTCTGGCAGTTAAGGTTGCCTTTTTCTGAAAACCTTTTGTGAATGTGGATGAGTTTGGGGGAAGGAGACAGACTTGACTCAAGGAAAAAGAGAACAAGAAAGTGGGAGGAGTGGCAGAAGTCTGGGAGAAGGTCGGGACAAAGTCGGGAGAAGGTCGGGTAGTTCACAACAATTCACTTAAACCTCTATCAATTGTGTCATTATCACCGAGAGCTGTCATTTTGTCTTTGAAACACAGGCATTGTGTTCATTGCGCTTCTTTAACGGTGTGTAATCTATAATGTGATCCATCTTGCTTCTGACAGGTTGACTGAGCACTAATTTCTTATTGAACAGATTTATGCCGTGATGCTGAAATTGACTTTTCGCAAGGTGAGAAACAACTCACTTGAGACCCCTTCTCCATGTCAGCAGGCGAGCCACATGACGTGAAAATATTGAAGGAAGCTTACCAGGGAGAGTCGGATCTGATTTTGATGATAGTACACTCTTGCTGGTCCATCCAACCTTTGTCCCACAGCTGAACTAGTCCAGTTCTCTTCGTCTTAACATGTCCACGGCTCAGACGGGGTAGCCCTGCTTGCGGCAGATAAACCTCTGCTTTGCTTCAAGCTGAGTACCATAATCCTCCTCCGTGCCCTCAGTATCCATCGGCATGAGGATCCAGTAAAGATCGCTCTTGCCATTCAGGAAAGCGTAATTCATCTCGACCCAGTGGCGGAGGGCCAGCAGGCGCATGTCGTAAGGGGATGAAAGGGGGTGCACGCCGTTGGTGGGAACGGGGATCAGCGTGAAGATTCCGGCCAGCTTCGTTCCGAGCACCTTGTTCTTGCGCCACCTGTCGATCAGCTCGGGCGATGCCATGGTTTCGTCCCTGATGTTTTCCTCACTATCCCTCTTCTCCTCGCAGACGAAGCGGATGGTGTCGTACAGATTGCTCTCTTCGCCGCATTCTCTCATAACGGCGACTCGGAAATCTGAGTAGAACTCCATCGGTCCGTTATACGGTATCGAGAAATTGGCAAAATGCGTGGCGTAGTACACTAGTTCGTGTGCAGATGTCTCCAGATCCTCTCTGTCGGAGTGGCACCTGCTCTTGTGGTCCTCAGTGGACAGCCCGGCGCACCTCTCCTGGCAGAAGAACTCGTTGTCGCAGACAAAGCATAGATTTGGGGTGATGTCGCCGCAGCGAAGGCAGGGGCCCATTGCGGCGGCCATTCTGGTCGTGGTCGCAAGGGGTGATTTGTTGTCTGGTCGGCAGTGGCGCGACGAGGCTTGCCGTATAGCGACGTTGATGTGGATTGGGGATGGGGTGTGTTCTGTGGGATGATGAAGACACCGATGCTCAGTAGATGGGAAGATTTGAAGAGGTTGGTGTCTTGAAAGCAGACCGAGATGAGAACTGTAACATATATCTCAACTTAGTCTAAGATCAAAGTGAGAAAGCAGTGATGAACACAGTGAGGCTGACTCAAGAAGATATCTTGAAAATCGTAGGGGCCACAAACCAACCAGGAGACAAATGTTTACACCATGATCTGCTCTGCCTGAACCCTAAGGTGTTACCAGGCGTAATGAAAATGCAGCGTGTCTTATCTTTTGCTTTACCTCGATGCCCCGAGAGTATGATCTGAGGATGAAAGGTTGGAGTCAGGAATGTATATCCCGCTGGTGGACTTTAATCCGCACCACTTACTCATGTCGTTGAGCGTTTGTTGTCCAATCTAGGGCCCTAGGCCAATGTAGCTAGGCAGTCAGTCTCTTTACAGCAATCCCGTCAGCTCTATCTACCACAGTCCATCGTCTGCATTATTGATGCGTCATTGCAAAATGGACTCAAGGCAACACATCAAACATTATATGGTATCTCACACAGTCACCTTGCCAGCAAACCGGCTAGAACATACTAGGCTTTTCATACACAAACAACTATCTTTCAGTTTGCTCATATAGACTAACTTTGACCTCAAATTTACTACAGACCCCCCGCCCCCCATAGAATGCAGTTATCATACCTATATCAATCTAAATAGAGTACGTAGTTTCTATAGGGGGTGGGATGGTGCAATGGTTTATGACCACGATAACGTGGATTCCATTTAATAAATAGCACGCCATCCTACCCTCACGACGGAGGACACCACAGAAATTTCTTAATGTGGCTGGTCTCGTGTTCGAGCAATTGAAGAAAAACTGCGAAAGTGGTTTTTCGTAGGTCAGGGTTCGAGTGACACCTTGGCTGATCTTTTTTTGCCCCCTTTCTGGCCTTTTTCTTGTCTCTCGCTTTTTGGCCTTTACTTTTGGGTGTAATGATATAATCTTAGATTTTATTACTCAGGAGTAAGTAGTACTCCAGTAAACGGACTCGCGTGCCCACCGTACATGGCAGGCCGCTCATCGAGAAGTTACCATCCTGATCTTACCCTTGTGTTATTGGGTAGATAGCACGGCCGTCAAACCCCGTGGCCGCAGAATCTGAGTCCGCGAACCACTTGATTTCCTTACCCAGACTACGGCTTCATAAGGATGATGCTTTGCTCTCCCAACAGTCTGGGCGTATTGAACAAATGCTGGAAAAGCACATGTGTCCAGGCGGCCGAGAGTCTTGATTCTCTCGCCGAATAGAATTCTAAGAAGGATTTGTAAGCATTCGGGAAGCGCAGCCCGTGAACTCACTAGGCTATTGATCTAGAGATGCCTCTGAGAGTTACGGACAATGTATTGAATGAAATGTTTCAAGATTTTGGTTCCTTAGCAACTCACTGAAAGGTTACACTGAGCTTGGTCGGTTTCTCAGGACCCTAACATTCCGAAGGATTTCAAGTCCCACTTAGCAATAGGGGTGTGGACTGGGTATCGACTTTCGAGCTGACACAACTACCTGTTTGGGCCATGATAGCTTACTCGAGTGCGTGCAACTTAACAACTCCAGAGCAGCCAGCGCAAAACACCATCGTCGATGATACATAGCTAAGCACATCGGGCGATGCGAATCCCATTCCTAGTGTCATACCCAGAGCACATCGACTAACTCTATGATTTTCACCATATGTGTACCTACCCCGAAGGCAGATGGAATATACCCCGGCTTATTTGTCAGCTTACGAAGTAGGCCGTCAGTCTAGAGCAATCCCATAGCCAAATTACTATGTGGGCCTATCTATCCAGTACCACATCCGCATTCCTAAAAAGGGTGGAAGCCCCCGACTTTCCTCGTCCTCTAGCTTTCTCAGAATCAACGGCCTTTTGGCAATGATACCGCCTGATACCTGGCCTTTGACCCTGAACTACCAAGTACTCGCCTCTCTGTACCCACTGCGATATTCAGCAACGGCTGATGTCAATGCAAATGAATGGGAACGAAGGCACAATTATAGTCACCGGCGCCAGTGGTGGCCTCGGCGGCGCCATAGCGGCTCGGATCGCTTCGGATCCGCAGTATTCCACTTACAAAGCGCTCTACACCGGGCGCGACGAGCAGCGCATGTCGAACCTTACGGCCGCCCTCGCAAACGCACAGGCTCCTCATCGACATGAGGTCCTGGCCCTGGACTTGACAAAGCTCGAGAGTGTTCGCGATGTGGCCCGGGACGTCAATGTAAGCCGATTCGGGCGTCCCAGCTCGAGATGACTCCGCAAGGAATCTTTATGTTGCATATGGATCACGCGCTCATGCTCTCGTACTGCAGGCTCGCGTCGCTACCGGCAAGCTCCCGCCCATCCGGACCCTGATCCTCAATGCTGGCTTTCAAGACTTCGGCCACCAGTCATTCACAGATGACGGCCTCGACACGGTCTTTGCTACCAACTATCTCGGCCATTGGCTGCTGACCCTTCTTTTACTACAAAGCATGGATAGGGAGAAGGGGCGTGTTGTTGTGATCGGAAGCCAGAGCCACGAGTAGGTGTTGCCCCTTTAAGCCTTCCAGCTTTCCTTGTCCCCAAGCGTGGCCACAGAGAAGCACCTCTGCGCCGGACCATCAAAGGATTCATGGCGCCCTAATCATTGAAGAGACAGTAAGCTTATTCGCAGAATTACAGTCCCCACGACCCTCGAAACGCAAGAACGGGTGCCTTTGACGACCCAAAACATAAAACCATCATCTCCGACGCCGCAAGCTTCGAGGCGATCGCAAAGGGCACGTTCAGTTCCGCCGCCGAGGACCCGACCTGGCGGGGTGGGTTTCGAAGATACGGCGCGTCCAAGTTCCTCGCGATCATGATGCAGCACGAGCTGCAAGCGCGGCTGGACAGAGACGACAGGCTGAAGAACATCTGCGTCGTCGGCGTCGACCCGGGCACCCTGATCACGGGCCACACTCGCCTGGCACCATGGTTCATCCGCGTGGTCCTGTTCTCGATCATATACCCGGTCATACTCTATCTCATTCCCAACGGGCCTATTAGGTCGGTGAGCCGCGCAGCAGAGGACGTCTTGTCGGCGGGCGTCGGGGCGGTCGACGAGCACGAGCCGCCGCGGGACAGGTACTTTTTCGGGAGGGAACCGATGCCCACTTGTGAGGAGTCGAGGGATCCAGAAAAGAGGAAGCTGGTATGGAGGGAGACGGTCAAGTTGGCGGGTTTGGAGACTGGCGATACTATTCTCGCAGACTGGCAGTAACTGAGCAGGCCCTAGCCGATCGGTATCAAGTCCGGGGATAGGATCTGTACTTAGAGAACGCCAATTTCGTATCTGATCACGCATCGGCAAATAACCGTCATTATTGATGTGTGGCAGGCACACGGCATGGTGTACTGATTGGCACGTTAGCAGGCATGTTTCTGGGAGCATCCCAAAGCAGACAAAGCGAGATCTTCCATAAGACCTATGAAGAAAGATAGTCAGAGACTGGCTCTTGACGAAAGGTATCGTACAGCGTATCTCAAACCTGCCTCCTTTGACTAGTAAATATTTGAACCCTTCGCAGTAGAAATACAGACCCAAGTTTCGTCGTCATGTTCCCATCCAGATTTCCCAATGAAAACGAGAATACCAAAAGCTTCAAGCAACTTCAAAAAGAAGAGAAAGCAAAAAGAAAGACGAAACCGGGCTCAAGCACCTCAGCCCTTGGTGAGGTACAGCCAAACCACATCCTTGTCGCCGGGAAGCCCGGTGCGATCCCCGTTCCAGCCCAACGACGAGATCGGCCTCTCCATCTCGTCCAACTGATCCCCGGAGAAGTGCAGGCCCTTGTACCATTGCCCGTTCCCGGACCCCATAGTGACCTCATAGATGTGGTTCATCATCGGGTTCGGGTTGTCCGCGCCGAACCCCTTCATGAGGTCCCGGAGCTTGACGTTGGTAGGGACCATGCATGCGTGAAAGTCGATCTTGAAGTCGGTAGACAGTTGCCAGGGGAGAATGCCGCCCGTCTTGAGCACGTGGACTTTTGTGTGCTCGGCCGGAAAGAAGTAGTTGTAACCGGGCTCGCAGCCCACGCCGCCGGTCGAGTTCGCCAGTTGCGCAGCCGGCATGTCCGGGTTGAACGCCGGCGGATTCTGCGGCGGGCGACTGCCAAGGCCCAACGTGTTGAGCCACTGCATGGACCAGGGGTTGCTGAGCTGGCTGTACCAGGAATATAGATTCCAGGCTTGAGCCATGTTAAGGGGGACCATACATCCAGCGCCGGCTCCCCTGGGAGGAGGCTGGGCTCCTGCATCCCTGCCAAACACCGAGTTTGCGCCTTGTGGTCCGTAAGCGTAAGACATCTTGCTGTCGGGTTGACTGATACCGCGAAACGACTTCAAAGAAGCGGCCGAAGCTGAACCTGAATGTGGTGAACCTTTGGCTTGCTTTGAAACTGAAGGGACAAGATGTAGAAAAAGGAAAAGGAAAAGAGGTGGAGTGCAGAATCGTGAAACAATGTTGTCTTATATAGACAAAAGGGCAATGAAAACAGTATGCTATTCACCCCTCCTTAGGGCTGTCGTCGAGGTGCGACTGTCCGCACCTGATGAGGTGCCTGAGACCCCATGACATAGGGGTGAACTGGTGAAATTGACTCATATTGGAACCGAGTAGGCTACCCATTCGCTTTTGAGCTTCTTCTAGTTCACCCTCTGAGCTGAATATGCCAAAGAATGACTCACAAGTCATGTGCATCGACGCACTCGCAAAGGGTGAGTTCAGTACCCTGGTCAAGAAAGGAGATCAGGGATTGTTACCCGGGGAGCAAGGACGAGGGGGTGCTTCACCTGCAGCAAAGAACTCTTCAGTGTAACCACAAGCAAAAAAAGAAAAGAAAAAGGTCGGATGGCAATATGTGTGTGTATTTGAATAGAGAATATGAAGCAATCTAGCTAGTTCTCTAGTCGTGCAGCTGCAAAGATATATCAAACACAAATAATCGAGTTTTGCGCCTCCTCAGGAATTCATTTTTTTCCACGACGATGGCAAGAGACAAATCGGAGAGAAGCATACAGTCCTTGCGAAACACCAGAAAAATACCAGATAAGCCAGAGAGATACATGTCTTGACAGAAATCAGCAAGCAAACCAGACAAGAAAAATCATAACCACGGGAATTTCGATATATGAGGGCTCATATTGCTGATATCCGGAACCGCCTCGGGGCTGTTACGCCGACCAGGTGGCGGTGGAGGCGAAAGGCATCTGGGGTCAAAGTCAGGCTTGAGTTTGCTGTTGGGTGGAAGGCGCCGTTCGGCAGTCACCTTGCCTGGTACACGGGTGTAAGGGATGTCTCGATTAGCATCGGGCCTCTCCTTCGGCGGCGATATACCGTTGATGAAGAAACGGTTCTTGAAGGCAAATTCGTAGGCGTCTTTGTCTATCTCTTCCCAGTGCTTCAGGAAGAGTTCGCATATCATATCGCCCAGAATGCCCTGGCATCGCCAGGCGTGCACATCCTTAGTGAGAGCTCCGCAGGGCTTGAACAGGTTCTTGTAGACGCGGAGAAGATCAATCATATCCATCCGGTGGTGCAGCTCGTTGAAGTGGAACTGATCCAACCAATGGTGCTCCTCTTCCGGGAACGGCCAGGTATCCTCGAGAGCGAAATACTTGAGATGCTCAGACGTGAGCTCACGTCGCGGGGCTTTCCTTGGAGGAATCGGGATCTTTTCGAACAGTCAGTAATTTCCCAGCGAGCCTATGAAGTAAAGGACTTACCGGCGCTGGCGGCTCTACTTTGATCGAGCTGGACGAATCGGCCTTAACAGGAGGTTGAGATTTCTTGGATGGCGCAGTCACAGGAGGATTCCGCCGAAGCACCTCCAACAAAGCCTTCTGGGCCGCTGACTGGCGTTTCGGCTTGCCGGAACTGTCGTTGGTAATGTCACGCAGGGATTGCCTTCCAGGCAATTCAGACTGTGCGGGTGGCATCGTGGGTTCCGGAGCCCGCACGTTTGCGTGCTGAAATGACAGCAGGGACGACGAAGAGACCAGAGAAGTGTCTGAAAGAATGAGGAATCAAAGTCGCGGGCCGCTCAGGGAGTAGTGTTGTTGCCTTGAGGGTAGTGACGCTATTGCAGATCAATATTGTGGTTGGGGTTGACCAGAGTCGGTTGCAACTGGTGGAAGGCTGGCGTTTGCAAAGGAACGGCTGCTCATATCATGATAAATTTTGCCTGGGAGATAAAATGCAGACGACCTCTCCAACCTAAATCAGAGTGACGGATGGAAGATATCCTGTGGTGGTTGGTGGGTGAGTCAAGCTGGAGATATCTGATTTCCGCAAGCAACAAGAGAGAATGGTCGCAATTTCCCTTATTGGATTTCTCCCCAAATAGAACCTACAACGTTGGAAGCTCTTTCCATTATCGACAAGCCACTTCCTCGCCTGATAGCAACGAAACCGGTCGCCCCTAGGCAGTGACACTGGCAACGAATCACGAGCTTGATAAGGGGCCAGCAGCTCAACTCGACTTTGAGATAACCACAGCACGCTGGATAGGTAAATAATTTAGGTACACTACCCAGATCCAGGGTCAAAGAATCTCTCGGCATAACTATGAAGGACTGTAACCACTGGTCTGGCTGCGAGCCTGATCATCTCATCAGGGGAACACTCTCCTGACGGCGGGTAGGCTGTCATGTCTCTGTCGTCTAATACCCAACGTCAATACTCAGAATTGAAGATTCCATAGAATGGCTTTAATCAGATGGCGGTCAGTGTTCATTTCGATAGATCATGGCTTCATCCCATAGACATCGCGTAAACAACCGTTTATCAGCCAGTAGACTCGATCCCACCAGGCTTTGAAGACGAAGTACTTATTCTAATTTTTTTATTTCCATTCGATATGTGTGCTCCCAAAAAATATCTCGTATGTCAAGATATCTCACTGGTAGGCACCGGCCAATATTTGAAATATTCCCACACGCAAACTCATCAGGAGGGAAGGTAAGTGGTATCCCCCGACAAGCTGAGATCGACAGGAAGATCTCCAACTCGACGAAACTGACAGAGGCGAGGGCATGAACTATCTTTATATTACAAACTCTACCCCACCCGCGCATTATTTCAAAAACAGAAGCATCTACTCCCAAGTGACAGCATAATTGACCGGCACAGACGCCCTGCACCCTCACAAGCTATTGCGAATGCAATGAACACTACAGGTGAGTCTCCGCCTACTTGATGGACTGTATTCTTTTCAAGGCTGTAGCTCTTAGGGTGCTAATGCAATGAACAGCTGTGCTCAACAGTCGAATAGCTCAGCCCGGTCTTTAGTCGCTCGTCGCATAATATTGCTTTTGCTTATGGCCGTAACTACCAGCTTCGATATTGAAATTTTCAGCTCCAGTTACACCGGACCTCTTTATCATTCTCGGCGGCGGCCCACCCTGCGGCCTCGAATCCTTTCCCGCATGAGGATACGCTGCTCGGGATCATTCTCGGCGAAGGAATGATGCGGTTCTGCATCCTGACTGTTTTGGGCATCATGGATATTGACGAGGTTGGCGGGAGGATACGAGATTCGTCCATCGACATGCCGTCCGCGGCTCACCGCTTCGGGCCTGCACCGTTACATACGGCAGGCCATACGAGAGCTCAGCCGACGCGGGCTTGCAGCAACGGTGGGTTCCTTCCGTCGCACAGATGGAAGACTTCTACGCCTGGCTGGTGACTGTCTCGTCCCAGCCCGCCGGAAAGTGTGCGCTGCACAGAAACGTGGCTGGGGAAGCTCAACAGCTCCAGGGTTCTCAGGCACCGGGGCAATCTAGGTGCTTTTGCCCGCCTCTTGGTCCTGCAACGTTACGAGGGATGGAAGCGGCCGTGTCCGTCCCGGGGCGTGGGCTAACGCATCGCGTGCTGGGCTGCTGTCAGTGTGGCTTGGTGTCGGTCGTGGAACCAGTGAGACCGAGACTTGTGCACCAATGGGGCAATAGATCAGGCCGCCATAAGCCAGCACCAGCAAATCAAGCCTCAGGTGGCGGCCAAAAATAGCAAGAGTGGGCAGGATCTGCAGTGCCGGACGTGGGATAAATGCCGGAGATTCGCGGGGAAGCTCACAGGGCACATTCACACACGCACACACGCCAATGGAGGGAGGAATGGAGGTGCCACCAGCAAACGGGCTGGCAAAGCAGCCAGCCCAATAAGGCGCCGGATCGTCCGTCGGTCGGGTAGAACCCGCTCCCAGGGGTCCATGTTAGGCCTGGTGTCCGTGGTGGCCCTCTGTCAGACCGTCCACTACCGGCTCAATCTGCAGACACTTTGGCCCTGGGTGGGACAGCTGGGACAGGCACCCCAGCAATACGAGGTCTTGGCCAGTGCTAAGATCGCCCGCCCGACGTCACACATGGAACCCTTCTTTTTCCTTCCTCGGCGCAGAATGGCAGCAGAGGCCTGGAGAGGGTCCTCGCCCGCAAAGCCTGCAACCTTACAAGCCGGATAATCGGGAGACCTCTGTGTCGACTGCGACGCTACGACAGCACGGGACCAGGTTTGGCTTTGCTGAACCGGCCTTTTCCACCACCTTGCATCGTCATCACGAGCCCAGGTGGTTGGTGGTCTGCCATGGGGCCCAAGAGCGTGAACAGATCGTCACTCTTCATGGCCAAAGGAACTTGTTCAAGTCCAGGTTGCAACCAAATATAAATACTTCGTCCTGTCGCCAGTCGATCTCTATTTCCAGGATCCCCATCAAACACAGCACACTACTCCAAGAACCGGCAAAGAGCATCTCTTCCAACCCAGGAACGTCATCCTCATTCGCTCCCACACGCACCCCATTCCCACAAAACAGGCTTTCTACTTGTAGCAGATCCTGCAAATCCCATCTTTATCCCAACCTTCACCATGTACACCACGCTCGCCGCCGCCCTCTCCCTGCTCTCGGTCGCCTCCGGCGCCGCCATCGGCATCCGGGACAACAACCCCGGCTGCCAGGCCGCCTCCATGGGCGACTTTGAGTGGAAGATCACCGGCTTCGACTACCACGCCTCGTACATCTTCACCACGCCGGCCCACCAGAACTCGTGGGGCTACGTCAACTTCAACGTCAGCAACCCGGCCCTCGCCTACCACGCCACCTGCTCCGCGACCAGCAACCAGCTCTCCGACTTCTTCTACGGCACCGTCAACTACAAGTGCACCAACCCCGAGGGTACCCCGGCGTCCACTGTCACAACCTTTGCCTGGAACTACCCGGCCGGCAAGCTCGACCTGAACCAGACCTGGACCTGCAGCGACCTGGACCCCCAGTACCCGTAAGTTTTCTTTGTGCTCCGTCCCGCGTGCATGAATCACTGAGCAGTCTTTTGTTGACTAACACGCATCCCTCCAGTGCCCGCTTCAACGCCTACGGTACCACCCAGGTGCCCCAGGAGTGCAAGGACGTCACCGAGACGAACCCCGACTGGCAGATGGGCCAGATCTACTCCAGCCGCACTGTCACCTGTGACGTCGTCGACCTCACCATCAAGCCCTACGAGATGACCGCTGTCGCTTAAGCGGATCGCCCTCATCACGCCACCTTTTACGACACGACCTTGTCGCGGCACAACACGACACCTTTTAGACGCACATAATGATTTAATTAGAGTTAATTGCATATTGAATACCCTCCACCACGGGCGGGGGAACGAAAACGAACGACGCGGGCAACATTCGGGACGATGGAGTTTGTGGGGATTTTATGGTCAAGGAACGAGAGCAACTTGGTTACGGCGTTCAGACACGACTGCATCATGGACGGATGACACACTCCTTTCGAAAAAGGGCAACGACTTTTTTGCATAGATGATGGGAAAAGGGAGTTTACAGATACCCCACAGACATACACTCCTTAGACGACTTGCATGGTACATAATGATATTTGCAAACTGCTTCAGCAGCACATTCACGAGACAGACCCTTTTTCTTGTTCATTAGTGATATTTATTATGTTGATTAACTGCGATCTTTTGTAATCCCATGCCCGCATGGTATTCTCCCGTTCGGATCGAGTGAGAACCACAAAGATCTCCCTCGGCTTCTGTCCCTTGCTTCAACGCAGACGGAGCAGCCAGTTCAAGGCCTCCCGGTCGCGCTTCCGCAAGTACTCCTGGACCTTCTTCCTCCCTGCATGCCTATGCTTGCGCCTCGCGAATCGCCGCCGAGTGCACCCGTCGCACAGGTGGTCGCGGTACGTCAGCGGCGGCTCCGCATGGCGGTAGGGCAGGTCCTCGCAGTCTTCGTCCGGGTCGTCGCAGAAGACGCACTTGAAATTCCACGGATTCGAGCCCACCGGAGCCCAGCGCTTGCCGCAGCGCGGGTCGGCGCAGATCCGTTCCACGGGGAGGCCGCACATCGTATGTGTCGTGATGTATATATATTGGGGAGAAGAGGTATAAGTGAAGGACTTTGTGTGTGTGTCGCGGTGTCTCAGTGGTGATGCAAAATTGCCGGGTGCAAGGCGGAAGTAATACGTCATATCCCTCGATCGGCCGCCGACGCGGTGGGGAGTATTTATACTTCAAGGTGTCGGGTGGATGGCCGGTGAGAGTGGACTTGTTCGCGGACATGCTTCTTGATCAAGGGCTTCTTTTCTTTGAGACAAGTCAGCAATGGTCAAGGCGTTGAGACATACTGTCTTTGTCACGGCAGCACACAAAGCGGTATATTTTAATGATGCATGTATTGAATGGATTAATAATGACGAAATGAAGAAGAATCCGTGGAAAAAAATTAGGAAGATCAGCCTGACTGATCCGTAACTTGTTCCTTTTCCTCCTTGAGCAAAGCGTTCGTCGGCGTCATTCTTTCCATCCCTCGATCGCGGGCCAACTCGTTCCGTGGTATGATGTAAGTCGTGAAAGAAAGCGATAATGTAGCAAAATAAAAAGCAAAATGTGTAAAGAGGGAGCTGTCGAACTCCCATCCGTCGAAAGTGCAAATGTTCCATCATAAATAAGACCAAAGGTGGCGATCTCCCGTCCCGTCAGTGACGATCGCAGCATTCCAGACCGCGCCGAGAGGGACCGCCTTCCATCAGTACCACCCCAAGAGGTCTTAGGCGAAGGGCAGCCGAACCTTCTTGCCGTCTCTGTCCTCGAACCTGCACCAATGCCGCGCCGTGTCGGCGCAGTACATCTCGCAGCGGCGGCACTTGCGCATACCGCTCGCGCTCAGGACGCCCTCCTCCTAGTTGGGCACGTCGGGCGCGTCGTAGACGTCAATCTCGCAGTGCTCCACGTCATCCTCGGCGCCCTCGTCGTCATCATCGTCCAGGGAGAGCTCCTTGAGGGAGATGAGGTCGTCGTCTGAGCGGAGGCGACGGAGGCGCGAGCGCGTGCCGGGGACGGCCCTGACGGCGGCGGCGAGCTTCGCCTGGAAGGCGCTGCGGGTCTGGGGAGGAGGGGAGGCCGGGCGGTAAGGGGAGCGTCCGGCACGCTTGATGGGGAACGCGGGGACGTTGGGCTTCTTTTTCTCCTTCTCCTGGAGGCGGGCGCGGAAGGATGGCTTCTTGGTCGGGGTTTCTTCTTCGGAGTCATCGACATCACCAGGGGTACGGGGTCCAGACGTTGTGCCGGGGCTTGGCTCGTTCGAGTTGCTGAGGCCCGGGGTCTTCTGAGGCGTCTGGTAGGAGGCGGCGTTGGGGTAGCCATATGGGAACCACATGGGTCGGGGCCTGCAAACAGGATGTTAGTGAACAATATTCTCACACACTGGCGGGAAAGGGAGACTGTACTGATTGGCGAAACCCTGTGTCTGAGGAGAGTATCCGTAAGGATACATGTAGGGTCCTCCGGGGTAGTAGACGCCTGGATAGCTCACTGAACGCTGGTACTGAGCTGCCTCCGTCTCGACCGGACGAGTGCTGGTCACGGGGGTACTGGGGGTTCGCTGACCCTCATTGTCACCCGGCTTGGGCCCCAGATACCCACCCTGGGTCGGAACCGGGTGAGGAGCCGCCACGTTGTATGGCATTGGATACTGCGCCATGGTCGGTGTCATGCAGTTCTGGTAGTAATAGTGTCCGTACGCGCCACCAGCACCGTAGGCCGCAGGGTAGAAGTAGGTCCGCTGTGGAGTCGCGGCGTCCTCGGGATTTTCCTCCCCATTGGAGAACTGACCACCATACTGAGGGTAGGAGTAGTAACTCATGATGAAAAGGAGTACTGACTCTTGGAACTCGTCTTTTTCTTTCTTTTTCTTTTCGAAAGGGGATATTGATAGTGATATTAACTGGTGAAAGTAAAACGATGCTTGAGACCCAGACCTGAGTGATGGCTGGCGAAGGTGAGGTGATATTAGTCCTGTCGACAGAAGTACTTCATATCAACGAAGGTCGCCTTCGATGATATCGGAGGACCAATTCCGGTGATAAGATGAGTCGGGTGGTGGAGTGACCACGATCTTTGATCAACCTGGGATCTTGGCTTCTGGGGTGTGGAAAAATGTAGGGCTGAGCCCACCGAGGCGAAAAATAGACAAAGAAAACAATTCACGAGAATGTAGAAGAGAATTGATGATGATAGTTGGGGATTTGACTGAAATGGGAGAATAAAATTAAAGGATGACCCCTGGTTGACTGTGATGGTGATGACTGAGGTGTTGGGCTGGGAACAAAAGGGGTCAGGGGGAAGGCGGAAAAGTGTGGATGGGAAAAATGGGTGATGGAAAGTTTGGGAAAGTAATGGCTGAAAGAGGTAAAGGATTCTGGGGATGAAGGATGTGATTGAAGCGGGGAGAAAATCTGCGCGGATGAAAAGAATGGAGAGAGAGAGCCGGAGTCGGGACGCCTGGATGTGAGATTGAAGGGAATGGTAGGGGTGAATTAGTGGTCACAGACTGCCGGAGAACACTGTATTTTGAAGAGAAATCACAGTGCAGCAGAATATCCGCGAAACAAAAATGTGAGCCCGGCCTCACATCCGACTCGAGATGGCTTGTCGTCTGACCTGAGTCGGAGGCCGAGTGCTAAGACCGGTGGTTCTCATCCGAGTGGGGCCGACCAAGCCGGCAAAAGTGGAACCTCGGCTCTGGTTCACCTCCGCCCCCCTAAAATTCTCAACTTCCGGGGACGGACTTTAGGGCATTTTAGGCAGTGATTGATTCAGTAATGGGAAATGATTATCCCAGCTATGATCAATGAAAAGGGGAAATGGTTTGACTTCTCTCCGCGAGCTGGGAAGCAAAGTAATTTTGTATTACTACTGGCATCCGTCATGAGAAGACGTAAACAGGTATCATCTACCACACCCAACCCAATACCAAAAACAAACTGGCCACCACGAAATATGCTACAAGCCGAGACACCGAGATCTGATGCAAATGAACTCCAACGCCAGATGCAGGCCGAGAAAGAGCAGTCTATGCTTCGGGTCGCAAGTCGTGGACGTAGTAATCGAGGCGCTTTGAGATGTAGACATGACCAGGCGGGTGCGAAGCATCCTTGTATAGCAGGTTCGAGTCAATATCGTGCTGGTGGAAAGTGTCCGTCTTGCTGCACTGCAGGAGATGATTCAGGCCGGGCGGGTTGGTTAGTCGGAACACGCCCCAGCTAAATACGCATACATGTTAGGCAAGAGTCTCGAAAGGGAGAGTGGAGGAATCAACTTACGATGGCTCGTACCGCGGAGCACAAACTATAGCAATGCTCTCTGGGGTCATGATCTGGTATCCGGCATGCGTGTGCAAGTCGCGCGAGCTCATGAAGCAGGTCTGCGTTGGGTGGGTGTGGATCCAGCCCAGCTGCACGAGATCTTCCTTGTCCATGAAGTCGAAGTAGGAACTCTCGTTGATCGTCTCGCAGGTATCGGGTGTGCCCTTCTGCTCTGGGATGAGCAGACAGGTGACGAATAGAGCGTTGTTGACGATCGTTCCGCACAAGAGACCGCACATCTCTATGCCCTGGCGTGTCTTGTCCGCTGCCAGCTGCACGAATTCTCGGCGCAGGCCCTCTGGCAAGAACACGGGTCGAAGTGGATCGCCATTCTCCAAGTAGTCTGCCGGCTTGAAGGTGTAGCGCTCCTTTTTCTTCGGTTGGTCAGTGTTGGGTGTTTTGTCCGGGACCGCGGGAGGAGGAGGACTAAACATCTCCTGATCCGATGGAGGCATTGTGCTTTGATCAAGCTCTTTTCTGGGAACTAAGGGCGCATATGAGCGGTTCAGAGACTCGTTTCGGGATACAAACTCCTTCGGCGGACGTGGGGGTTGTGGTCCTACTTCGTCTCGTAACCTCTCGCTCTGAGACGGGTCGTAATGTAGAGGAGAAGACTTGGATATGGTGGGGTAATTGTATGAAGATGAGCGTAAGGTGAGTTGCTGTGTCGGTCGAATTGGTGTGTATTGTTCGACTTCGTCTGGATGGTCTAAGCGTCTTCGCGCCAGTTCCATCTGTCTTTGAAGGTCATCATCGCCGGTCGGCACCTCACGCGTGTATGTCCAGTCCCGATCAACCTGGTGGCGGCCATTTCGCTCTTCATCTTCCTGCTCCCATGCTCCGGTGTATCTCTCAGCTTTTCTTCTCCTAAATTCTTTGGTCGCCAAGTCTACTGCGAGCTCTTGGTTCTCTCCGGCATCCAAGACCTTAGCTCGGGCCCTGTTGCTCCAAGCCAGGGCTGGATCCCGCGAGGCGTGTGCCGCGTACTCGGGCGACTTCTCGGACGAGAAGTCCTGGACTTCTTTCCTCTCCGCCTCACTCATGCGCTGCCACTCGTGATGCGCTTCGTCTATCTGGGGCTTCATTTCTTCGAGCTGCCCTATCACGCTCGGAAGACGTCTCTGGAGCGTCTTCAGCATCTTCTTGCCCTCGGGCGTCTTCGCAAGGGGATGTTTGGCAAGGTTGTTGAGATAGAGGGAGGAGAATCGATGCAGGAGCATGTATGCTTTAGCGAGGTTACCTTCGCGCCTGTAAATCGAGCCCTGCACGAATAGTTAGAGACGTAGAGAACTTGCTGTGTATGAGCAAGACCGTGATGCCTACCTCTCGGTATAGGGTTTCTGCGGCGCCTACCCAGTGCCGAAGCGGCACTGTTGGGTTGTAGACATAGTTCCCTGCCTCCTCAGCCAGCTCGCTGGCACTCGAGGGGCGACTCGCCGGCCCGAGGCCGTTGGAGGGCGGAGGACGCGGCATGGTCGATGAGGATGCAGCGCTGGATTGCCTGTCAAGCAAACTGCGACTGATGAGGCAGCATCAACGGTCTATCACCGTGAAGAACATGGACTGCATGGCATGGCAGGGAGAGACAGGAGGCAGGCCGCGCGATGGGAGGGGAGGTTCGAAGGCCGAGGAGCGGAGGCGATGGGGATGGAGAGAACAAAAAGCTGGTAGCCTGGTGACTGACACGCGCCACCACAGCCGAAACGTTCCAAGGTTGACGTAGGCGGTCACGACCCTGCTGGACTGGCCCCGCGATGTCACGTTTAGCGGGGCTCTTCGTTGTACCCAGGAGCCGCTTATTAGCGTGTGTGTACCTGACGATGGCGCCAAATTCGACTTCACATGCTGGGCATCATGGGCATGAGATGTGGATTGGGTTTCTGGATTGAAATCTGGACATTTATTAAAAGACTCTGAAGGATCGTCCTTTGATGCAAAGAATCCAAGGCATAAAAAAGAACCCCCCCGCTGAGTAGCTACCTGCCTTAGCTACCTTAGAGAGTAATCCTCCAATACCTGAAAAGAGCCTGATGGCTTCCTCCATCTCATCCCGAGACGACTAAGGTACATCAACTTCTGTCCACGGGAGATGTCTCTTCTTTCTCAATATCTGGAACTATGAAGCCCTTCTACATCCATCTTGAGGGAGTGCCATGGTAAATGAATCCCTCTGGTCTCTGTAGATGATCATGCCTTTACTGCTTCGCCTCCCCCCTGACCAGCGCCTTGAGCACTTGCTTGTATTGAGACGATCTCACCCTTGATCTTCTCGAGCTTCGCCTGGATCTCCTTGATCTGGCCCTCCAGCCTTGAACTGTTGTAACCGAGCAAATTATGGTCAGTTGGATATTCACGTGGCACGAAAGCTTGCCATGGGAGAGGCAGGAGACTCACATCTCCTTGCCAATGAACTCTATCCGGCCGTTGACAGTACCCTCTGCTTCGACTTTGTCCTGCTTCAGGAGCACAGGGCCAACAAGCTTGTAAATAGTCTCTTCATCTTTGAGCTTCTCGAACTCCTATAAGCTTGGTAAGTACTGGAAGGATACATGGGACAAAGGGTAGGAGAACAAACCTTCTGTACACCGATGTTCTCCGTCTTTTGAGCCTCGAGCTTCTGCCGAGATGCAATTGCAGTTTGCAACTCTGCCGATATGATATTAGTTGGTGGGTTTCACGGGTCAAGCAGGTCGGGACGTACCCTGCTGCAGCTTGGTGAACTCCTCTGAGAGTGTCTGAAGTCGCTTCTGAATGTCGGCCATGGCTGGCTCAACCTCGACTGTGCGCTTTCCTTAGGATAGACTCCGAAGATGGCTCTGAAGCGCCCGGGATATAGATAATATGAGAGTCCTTGTTATCGGAATATGAAATATCAGTCCTCTGGCCGATGCTGGAGACCTTACGTGGCACTGGTGCTCAATATATCTTCTCGTCTGCCTCTGTCAGATGCTGAGATTGCATCTAGCTGGACACTGTTTGCTGTCGAATTTTTGCTGTTAAAGCGGTACCGATGGTCTTCAGAGCGAAATGGAAAATTCGGGCTAGAGCGCGCCTCAAACCCGCCATCATAAGTCACTAGAAATCGCTCTTTATGGGCTGAAAAGTACACCTCTAGCGGGTTCTCGCCCGATGAGAGCTCCAGCGTCGCCCCGTTACCCCGCCAAAATCAAGGCATCCCCACCCAAGGCAACTGGGCCAAGGTCGAGCCATCAAGACCATTCATTTGACTGGTGACGATCTCTGCCCAGCAGCGCGGTTACGTCGACGTTGCCTCACACACTACCTAGGTATTTCAGCCTCGCGATTCTTTCAACCGAGCCCTACCTTTCTCTCCATCCAACAAGAGGGTGTTGACGAGCGGGCCTCCAAAGAAACACATCGAATTCTCATATACTCTTTTTACACGAGAGCCCTTCTCCTCCCCCGCAGGAGAGAGAGAGAGCGACGACCGCCCGCCCGCTCACCATGTCCAACACCGACTTCCTCGGCCGCGCGATCGACCAGGTGCGCAAGGCCATCGAGGCCGACAACGCGGCGCAGTACGACAAGGCCTACCAGATGTACTACCAGGCGCTCGAGCTCTTCATGCTGGCGCTCAAGTGGGAGAAGAACCCCAAGTCCAAGGAGATGATCCGCCAGAAGACGGCCGAGTACATGGACCGCGCCGAGAAGCTCAAGACGCACCTCAGCGACGCCGACGCCAAGCGCAAGAAGCCCGGGATGGTGGGCGCCAACGGCTCCTCGACGGGCGGCACGGGCAAGGGCAAGGAGAACGGCGAGGACGGCGAGCCCGTCGACGAGGACAGCAAGAAGCTCCGCAACGCGCTCGCCGGCGCGATCCTGCAGGACAGGCCGAACGTCAAGTGGGACGACGTCGCCGGCCTGGAGGGCGCGAAGGAGGCGCTCAAGGAGGCTGTGTTGCTGCCGATCAAGTTCCCGCATCTGTTCCAGGGCAAGAGGCAACCGTGGAAGGGTATCCTGCTGTATGGGCCGCCTGGTACGGGTAAGAGTTACCTGGCAAAGGCGGTGGCGACAGAGGCGAACAGCACGTTCTTCAGTGTCAGTTCGTCAGACCTGGTCAGCAAGTGGATGGGTGAGAGTGAAAGGTAAGGATACCCATTCAAAAGTTCGTCCTGCTCGGTCACCTATCTAACCCCTTACGACAGGTTAGTCAAGCAGCTATTCAACATGGCACGCGAGAACAAGCCATCCATCATCTTCATCGACGAAGTCGACGCCCTGTGCGGGCCCCGAGGCGAGGGCGAGTCCGAGGCCTCACGACGTATCAAGACCGAGATGCTGGTACAGATGGACGGTGTAGGAAAGGACAGCACGGGCGTGCTCGTCCTAGGCGCGACCAATATCCCCTGGCAGCTTGATGCTGCCATCAGGAGACGTTTCCAGCGGCGTGTACACATCAGTCTACCCGACATCGCAGCACGGACGACCATGTTCAAGCTTGCTATCGGCGAGACACCTACCACTCTTCAGAGTAATGACTATCGGGAATTGGCGAAATTGGCCGAGGGCTACTCGGGAAGCGATATCAGTATCGCGGTGCAGGACGCTTTGATGCAACCCGTGCGCAAGATCCAACAAGCAACGCATTTCAAGCCGGTAGGTTACTTTCTTCCGTTGGCAGATAGCGCAAGTGACAGCTGTTAACGCGCCTTATAGGTCATGGTCGACGGAGTACGCAAAATGACGCCCTGCTCACCGGGCGAACCCGACGCCGAGGAGAAGACCTGGGACGATGTGACGTCGGAAGAGTTGCTCGAGCCGCTCGTTGACTTCAAGGACTTTGTCAAGGCCATCAAGGCAAGCAGGCCGACAGTCTCCGCAGATGATCTCAAACGCAACGCAGACTGGACGAATGAGTTTGGAAGTGAGGGCGCGTAAGACCAGAGAAGATGAGAGAGGGCGTAGCTTGGACGGGCTGGGCGTGCATGGCGTTGTGTATCCTTCACATAAAGAGCAAACATGGTATTTTAGCATCATCGGTGCGGTTAGGCTACTTTTTACACGAGGCGAATTTCAATTGTACATTAAGTCGACACGGTTGGTCCGAAAAAAGGAGTCGTGAAGCAACCTGAAAGCTAGAGTTAATGCACGGGGTTCGACACACTGGTGAGGTATCTCCACGATGGCACTGCAATGAAGGAATGACGCAATTCACAGGAAATGCTCTCATTCATGTTCGGAAGGTAAAACCGCCAATATCATCGTCGCCAGCCTATCCTTTTTCAGACCATCTCATGCAGTGTGATGGGTATGATACACAGACAAATTGCAGCCAAAGAACTCCGTTTCCCATCCGGCCGTTAACTCCCAGAAATGAAGAAGGAACGAAAAGCAAAGACGGCAAGCAGGAAGCAAGACACTACTCAGCGGAGAGTGACTTCTTCTTCTTCTTCTTTTTCTTCTCGCCCTCACCATCAACGTCCATGGCGTCGGCGTCCATCGACTTTCGCTTCTTGTCCTTCTTCTCCTTCTTGCCCTCCTTGTCCTTCTTCTCTTTCTTCTCCTTCTTGGCCTTCTTCTTGTCGGCCTCAGTCGGGTCGCCCTCGTGAGCATCAATCATCTCGTGGTCGATGGCCAGGTCATCGCCGCCCTCGGCCATGATCTTGTCCATGGCGGCCTGCATGGCATCCACGTTCTTCATGGGCTTCTTGCCGCTGGAGTAGAACTCTAGCCTATCCTCGAGCTGCTGGCGCAGAACCTCGCCAAAGCGGTTTGAGGGGTGCTCAGAGAAGTTGTCGATACGACTGGCGATAGAGCACTTGTTGGCGAGATAGCGCGAGATCCTTCCCTTGTAGCGAGCACCAGCACGACCGATGAACGAGCTCTGGTAGATCAGACCATACTTGGGGGTGTTGCCCTTGGTCTTGAGCGCACGGAACAGAGCCTTCTCGGCACCGAGAATTTGCAGCGTGGAAGCGGGGTATTTGGAAAGGTTGGTGAGCGAGCCGGCGTGCGAGATGAGACGAGCAGCCACAGCAGTACCCAGAATCGTCTGCAGGTTGGGAGCGACGATGCCGAGCTTCTTCTCGAGAGACTCAGCCAGTGTTCGCCGATAAGCAGCCATCTTGGAGACGCTCTTGGCAAATGACTTGACCATCTCGACGTCGGTCTCGGTGATGTCCTGGCCCATAGACACCTTGGCGGCATCGATGATGGCCTGAGCCTTGTCTCCGTCGTCTCCAACAAGAGCCGCCAGATCATGGAGGCTCTCATCGGTCAAGGTCTTCTTGTCACCGATAGCGAGGACAAGCTTGGCGTACGCGACGTTATCCGACTCGATCTTGATGAGCTCGGGGAAGTGCCAGCCGTACCATTCCCTCACCCTCATGCAGCCGGCGTTGATACCCTTGTCGAGCGCATCGAGAGTGGCGATTTGTTGAATAATGTGGTTGTCGTTCTTGTGGACGTTGAACTTGACCTTGGAACGGGAGTAGGCGTGGCCCATACCAAGCTGTGCCCTCGCAACATCACCCTCGTGCAGGCCCTTCAGAAGCTTCTCGGAATGCAGACGGATGCCACGGAGCAGGTCGGCCGCAACTTCGGAGGTATCGTTGGTCTCGCACACAACACCAGGGAACGTGGCGCTGATCTCTCCCGCCAGCTTCTTGTCGGCGACACCCAGAACAACCTTGCTCTTCTTTCCGCTCGTCTTGGGCAGGTTAAGCTCAAGGGCTGACTTGAGATAATCGGTCAGAATACCCTCCGAGACTTCGTTGATGTTTTGGAGACCCTCGGCGTGGTTGCTAATGATGTATATGAGCTTCCGACTTGATATCACTCCCCAATTGTTCCCAAGAATGCCTCTTGCCCCGGGCGCCTATGAAAATGACTTACCGCCACGGCGTGAAGTTCACGAGCTTCACCATCTTTCCAAACTTGGAGAGGTCGGACATGGAGTCCTGAACCTCCTTGAGCCGCAGGCCGACGCTGTCGGCCTGGTAGACAACTTCAAAGATGCCATAGCCCAGGGCCGACTCGTGCAGGAGGTAATTGACGTTTGCCATCTTGAAATCGCGGCGCGGTCCAGTTGGCCCTTATTTTGGTCTATTGGTGCAGACTTGGGATTTTTCCTGGGCCCTTCCTGAATTTTTTTTTCTGAGCTTCAAGCTTAGACTGCACGGGCCATCCGTCGTGGGGCACCAATCACGTGGGTCATTTTCTTCTGGTGGAATTGGGCTGCTGCCAAGTGCTTTTTAAGTCTGAAGGCACGTCCAGCTGGCAGCCAAGCGGTGGGACCAGCTGTCAGTCTCAAAGTGATGAAGCACATCGGTGGCACGGTACCAAGATGCTGCTAAGCCACACCTCTAAACCTGGTCAACACGCATTCATCCATGCATTCAAGTGGGTTACCTCATGACGAATACCCAACGGTGAGTTGTTTGCTGGCTTTCATGATGCATTGTACATGTCCAAAGTGAACTGCAGTCAAGTGATATTCTACGTGTTCTTCACATAAAGGTGCAAACCCCATCGACTTCTCCGCCCTCTTCTCTCCCCCTTTATTCAGATTGCGGCATCTCAGGCGCTTCAGTGGTCCATGCCAAGTCTCAGGTCCGGGCTCTTCACACTCGTCCTTCTGTTTGTGGCTTTCTTTGCAATACTTTTCCAGACGGATTCGGTACATAATTTTGGATTTCATAACCCGTTTTCTTCCAACGAAACAAGCAAGATGAGCGGCGGATCCGCGACCGGCGGCTACCGCACTGTGGCCTACTTCGTCAACTGGGCCATCTACGCCAGGAAGCATCGTCCTCAGGATCTACCGCTCGAGAAGCTCACCCATGTCCTCTATGCCTTTGCCAATGTGCGTCCAGACTCAGGAGAAGTCCACCTCACCGACGGTTGGGCCGACACTGATATCCACTGGGAGGGCGACTCGTGGAACGATTCCGGCACCAACCTCTATGGCTGCATGAAGCAGCTGAACCTGCTCAAGAAGCGTAACCGCAATCTCAAGGTTCTTCTGTCCATCGGTGGCTGGACCTACAGCTCCAACTTCAAGGGTCCGGCCTCTACGCCGCAAGGTCGAGCGACCTTTGCCAACTCTGCCGTTGAGCTGATCAAGAACCTTGGGTTTGATGGCATCGACATCGACTGGGAGTATCCCCAAAGCGCGGCCGAGGCTGCCGACTTTGTTGCCCTCTTGGAAGAATGCCGCTGCGCGATGGACGAGTACTCTGCTACTCTGAGCTCGCCCCACCACTTTGAGCTGACCGTCGCCTGTCCCGCCGGAGCTCAGAACTACGAGAAGCTCGATCTGCCAGCCATGGATCGCCTGCTGGACTTTTGGAACTTGATGGCGTACGACTATGCCGGCTCCTGGGACTCCGTCGCGGGTCATCAAGCCAACCTCTTCCGCTGCGACCAAAATCCTGCCAGCACCCCGTTCAGCACTGCCCAGGCACTAGACTACTACACCAGCCACGGCGTTGCGTCAGACAAGATCGTGCTCGGCATGCCCCTCTACGGCCGAGCATTTGAGAATACCGATGGCCTCGGAAAGCCCTACAACGGCATTGGCGAGGGCACTTGGGAACGTGGTGTTTATGACTACAAGAAGCTTCCCCTTGACGGCGCAGTAGAGCATCACGATCAGGACGCCGGTGCCAGCTATTGCTATGACCAGGGTAAGCGGACACTGGTAAGCTACGACACGGTAGATATGGCGAGGAAGAAGGCGGAGTTCATCAAAGAACGTGGACTGGGAGGCGGTATGTGGTGGGAGAGTAGTGCAGACAAGGAGGGATCAGACAGCTTGATTGGCAATGTGGTGGAAGTTTTTGGTGGAAGCGGCGCATTGAAGGGGGAGGAAAACTGCATCGAGTACCCGCAGACAAAGTACGATAACTTGCGCGGCGGTTTCCCCAACGATCAAGCTTAAAGCCCTCCAACCATAGGAAATATCTCACCGAGCATGAAACTCTTGGCTTGGGAGGCAGACCAGGCAAAATCCTCAGGATACAGACACGTCACAAGCACTAGGACGGGACGCAAGAAATAAAAGGTGTTGTTCGAGTCGTTTCATTCCATTGCAAACCAAGCCAGATCCATTGAGGTGATTTTATGCTACATCAACGCCGTAAACAGAGGCATCCAGATGTCCTCGCATCCGTAACCATTAACCCATATGGTCCCGCTTAATCCTTCTTGTCAAAAACGTAGGTCAGGTGGCAACGGCCGCAGTATTGCCTATCCTGCATGGCAGCCATGAAGACACCAGCACCGCACTGAGAGATAAGATTAGCATCGGTATGCCTCGACGGAGGGAAACCAAGGAGGAACTCACGGTCTCGTGGGGGCACTCGCGGCGGAGGCGCTCAATTTTGCCGTCGTTGTCGACCTTGTAGTACTTGAGGACGGCCAACTTGGTCTTCTTGCGCTTGTGCTTGATCTTCTTGGGAGTGGTGTAGACCTTCTTCTTGCGCTTCTTGCCACCACCACGGAGGCGGAGGACAAGGTGGAGGGTGCTCTCCTTCTGGATGTTGTAGTCGGAGAGGGTGCGGCCATCCTCGAGCTGCTTGCCGGCGAAGATCAGGCGCTGTTGGTCTGGGGGAATGCCCTCCTTGTCCTGGATCTTGGACTTGACATTGTCGATGGTATCGCTCGACTCCACCTCAAGGGTGATAGTCTTGCCCGTCAGGGTCTTGACGAAGATCTGCATGATTGCCTACTGGCTTGAGGTCAGATTTGTGATTCCAGCGGGCGCGCACGATGACCGCGACATGTATGACTGCGGGGGAAGGAGTGAAAAAGCAGGATGCTGGTGGTGTTGCAAATTTCGCAGAACTCCGGAGCGAGCAAGTGGCGGAACCAGCCGCCGGGTATCATGGAAATGTGAATACAAGATGGGGTATCATGATGAAGCGGTCATCGCGCAAAAGGGAGAAACATCGTCGGACATACCTAGCAATATTTGCTATTGCGTCCTGGGCAATCTTCAGATGTGAGTTTGGTGATGGACGGTGAGAAGAAGTAAAGGCTTGAGTGGTGGAGTGGAGAGTCGCTTGAAAACTTTCTGGGCGGCGCCACTGGGAAGTGAGATCACGTGGGGCTAGGGTTTTCGGTTAAAGTGCCCTTCACTTCTCGAGCTTGAAATTTCGAGAAGTGGGGCAGGCAGGGCAATGGGCCCCGACTTGGGACTTTTTCTTGTCGAGAGCCAGAGCCACACCATCTCGACTTTCCCTCCAACTGACATCGACAGCACCACCCGCCGAAAATCAGTCACCATGCCTAAGAAGAGAAAGTCCAAGTACGCGGTTATCCTCTGCCTTGCTCGACATGTCGACCTTCATTACTGACATTGCTGTTCTCTAGCGGTCGCAACAAGAAGGGCCGCGGCCACGTCAAGCCCATCCGCTGCTCCAACTGCTCGCGATGCACGCCCAAGGACAAGGCCATCAAGCGCTTCACCATCCGCAACATGGTTGAGTCTGCTGCTATTCGTACGTGAACAAATTTCAGATGCACAAGCTTGGCAGCGAAGCCACGCTCGACTTCCTCCTACCACCTCCCCGCTCCACGGCCACCTCGAACCGAATTCCCGCAACGACCGGCATGCTAATTTTTCTCTGCTCACAGGTGATATCTCGGATGCCTCCGTCTTCCAGGAGTACACCGTCCCCAAGATGTACCTCAAGCTGCAGTACTGCGTTTCTTGCGCCATTCACGGCAAGATCGTTCGGTACGTTTGCCCTCGGGAGGGGCAGCTGTCCTCGGTCCATCTTCGGATGCCAGGCACAGGCGGCTGAGACGAACCTTGGCGGCATTGTCTTCTCCCACCCCGCATACGTTCCCCTGCGTTAGCATACTGACATGATACCTGTGTAGTGTCCGATCCCGCGAAGGCCGTCGCAACCGCGCTCCCCCTCCTCGCGTCCGGTACAACAAGGACGGCAAGAAGGTTACGCCTACTCAGGGTGCCAAGACCTCCTAGAAAGATGGTCAGGCTGGTCCTAAGGAAGCTGCCTAGTGGTGAAAATGGGATGGATAGGGCGGCGTCTCTGGCTGTTATGAATGCATGAAAATCGGCATTTGGGTTCCTAGGTATTTCCGGGAGATTAGAGCCATAGTCACCTTATTCTGAACTTGGGAGTTGCTCTTTCGACAGAACATCATTCTTTCTTCTATCACTTGTGCTACGCTACTACGGTCATCGGGTCAAATTGCCATTCTGAGCTGGGAGTGCCATTCCTACTCTCGTTCGCTTTAGCTGCCATCGAACACGCAGCCAAGCTCCCAAGTCATTGGACGATCAGTCCTGTCCCATGATTCCTTACCTGTACGTACACTTGCATGGGCTGGCAAGCAAGCAAGCCTTCTCCTCCCGGCACTCACCAGGTCACTGGCAGGTCTACAATGCCCACATCGCGATCCAATGGTGTGTAATTCACCTGGTCGAGGGGCACTGCAACCTTCAGGTTCGGCATCTTCTTGAACAACGTCTCTGCTACCAGTCTCAGCACCCGCTCCCGATACCAATAGCCTCTCATTGCATTGTGTACTTACCAAATACTGCCGTCATCTCAGCTTTCGCCAAGTGCTCTGCGATACATCGGTGTGGACCAAATCCGAAGCCCAGCGCATCGTCGGCGCCCCATCTACGGTGCATGTCGAAGGTGTCTGGCTTGCTGAAGATTTCCTCGTCACGATTGCCTGACTGGTTGGAGGCGATGATGCCCTCCCCGGCTTTGATGTCGACGCCGCCGATGTTGACGTCCTCTTTGGCTACGCGTTTCATGGCCAATGCAGAGCCCGTATGGTAGCGGCACAGCTCTTCCACAAAGGCTGAGGCCAGTTTTGGATTGGCTTTGAGCTCTGCAAGCTGGGCAGGGTTTCGTTGGAGCTCAACAACACCCTATCACACTGGTCAGTGGACCTGCTCCGTTCTGGGGGGAGGGGATGCACGGCGTACGAGAGCAATCATGTTCACCATGGTGGCATTGCCTGCTACGAGCAGCAGGAAAGCGATCTGCACAGCGTCGGCCTTCTCGATGTGACCAGGCTTCAACTGTTCCACGCAAAGCTTGCTGATGAGGTCATCTTTGGGCTCGACCATCCGCTTGTCCACCAAGTCCGCAATGTAGTCAAGCAGGCCCCTGTTTCAAAATTAGCACTATTCTATCTCATTTAACGCTGAGAATCATACTGATTAGCCGCTGCTGCTTGCTGTGCAGTAGCACTGCCATTCGTACGGATGGCATTCTGGGTGGTCAGATAGGCAAGGTCCTCGAAGGGAACACCCAGGATAGTGTAAATGATCTTGATCACGGCCGTATCAGTCCTGCACGATACAAAAGTTTGTGAGTGGAGGGCGTTGTAGGCCTACATATGAAGGCACGGGAAGCGCAAAGTTCTCGACCAGATCGACTGGCTCTTTGCAGCCCTTCGCCAACATCTTATTCAGCAGGTCGTCGACCGTCTTTTGAATGTACGGTTTCATGGTCTCGACGTGCTCTTTGGTGAACAGAGGTGCCACCATGTTCCTGATTTCCAACATGAGTATGTGATTCTTCAGTGACATAAGGAGACATTGTGAGTGGTTGGAGCGGCACATACCTTTGGTTCATGTGATCCGGTGCGTCCATATCAACGAAGGTCGGTTTGTTCTTGGCGGCGGCCTTTCCGCTGGCGCTGAGCTCAGGAAAGCCAGGTCGGGTACGTTGCTGGCGTTTTCAGCTTGCGGGACGTTGTTTTACGGCAATCCGATAGTTACTGACCTTGGAGAGCCTCTCATCGGTGGCTACGGAGCAGACGTCACGATACTTGGTCACCAACCAAGCCAGGCTGCCATCGTACATCTTGACTCGAGAGACTGGGCATGTTGCGCGGAGCTTTGCGTATTCCGCTGGTGGTTCGGGCCCCGATGCCCTGTGGAAGGGGAAGTCTGGAGCTCCGCTGTTTCCCATGCTGGTCATGTTTCTGCTCTGGTAATAATGGCAACTTCTTCTGAATTTAAGGCCTAGACAGCCGGAATAGTATTCACGGAGACGGAGACCAGGAAGGGATGTTGACTTATATCCCCGCTTTGATGCGCAGAGGTAGTACGAGGTCGACATTGTGACTTCACAGGAAACAAGGGATGAATTTCAACAAGGCAAGATTCATATTGTCAATCACGAGAGCTGCATGTTATTATGTTCGTTCATGATATCTGAATTGAGTCGATCAGACCACTTCTGGGTCCTTGAATTGTCATCTTGAAGGGTGATGTCTCTTCTCCGCGGAGATGCACCTTTATATGTCATGTAGTTTCATACCGTACTTCCAACTTGGATCTCCTAGCGGCTCATCCGGCCATGCATATGAAAAGCGTGATGAGTAATGGAATAATGCCATTGGATCCGAGTCAAAGAATCCCCGCCAATTTTGTCTCCTCCTCCAAGCTCCCGTTCGCCAAGGTCTCACCAAGCTTCGCTAGCTGCCGGAAGCTAGGTCTCCCTGCAGGGATGTCGGTGTGAAACGCGGCCGTGGTCTGACGAACGAAAGACAGCTGAATCTACAGCTCGGAAATCCAACATGTGCACAGGGAGTTCTCCAACTCAGCTAAACCGCGTGCCTGCTTTACATCATACCCTCCTCCACCCCCATCAAAGTGGTCTGATATAGAGAGACCAGCCAAGGCTAGTGTGAATGCGCCGTGTTGTGGCCAGAAATTGAATAACTTAATGTGTGCATAATTCCGAGATTCCGGGGCACAGTTGTGCTGGAGCTTCGAGACAAAGAAAACATAGTCCTCGGGGGGGATTACTAACTCGGTGTCATCGTAAATACTGAGCGAGCTCTTACAAACACCTACTTTCCGATATCAAATGCGCCCTTACCCACGCGAGGTAGTTACCCGATACGGCACGAGCTGACCTCATGTAACCCAGCTGTCCGTGTGAATTTGGAATTCCGGGTTTTCACGGAACGCGAAGGTCGCAAGGGGCCTAGAGGGCTTGGTATATGCACTCATATGTAGGACTGGAATAACCACCTAACCAACACAACACAGGGACAAAACGTTACACGATACCCCATGCTTTGTGTTCGCTCGGAACATTGGCCAGGTTGTCTTGGGCGGAAAGAATAGATGATCCGATCCTCGGATATCGCAATGTTTTGCAGAACCGGGTATTAGGCTATGATGCTTGTGGCGTATTACAACATGACGGGACGGTCCAGACACCCATTGCTTATCAATTAGCCGTCCTATAGAGAAACAATCCTTTCACCCATACAAATCGTGCATGGCCTCCAATTCTCCGGCCCGGCCTCGACCAATCCTAGCCATGGCAAGCATCTCGTCTGACCACGAGACGGTCCGGACTTGTGGTAATGAGCGGGCCAGACAAGGCAAGGACATATTAACACTCAAGATCTCATAGATGACTGCTACACAGTTGCTCAAAAGCTTGAGGGGCTTGGCCGCGGGATGGGAAAGGGTTCGTCCCTACCCGCGCACCTGCGTATCATAGACGACCAGGTTCCGAGTTGTGATTTCATTAATCGAAAATAGTAGCAGCTTGAAAAGACTGGTCTGCCTTACCCAGCCCGCATCATAAGAACTGGGGCGGTTTGCTTATATATGTCGGCGAGCTGAAGATGCTCTGCTATAGCTCGCCTTTCCAAGTTTTTCGTGAAGTTCGCCCGTTGTTGAATTCGTTGCAGCCCTACTAGGAAGATGGCTTCGTCACTATTCCATATCATTGTTAACATCTTGGCACTTCACGCCATCGTAGCCAATGCCGGCCAGGTCTTCCCGCGGGCCTGCACGCGCACCGTCAACGCCAAGAGCGGCGATTCCTGCGCGACGCTGTCGAGGGCAGCTGGGATCACGGTGGCGCAGTTCATCAACTACAACCCGTCTGTCACCAGCTGCGGAGGCCTAGTCCCAGGGAAGGCGTACTGCGTTGCCTCGGACGGCAGCGAGGCCAGCTCACCGCCCGCACAGACATCTCCATCGCTGAGCATCACCAAGGACGGCCAGTGCGGCAAGGGTGTCACCTGCGCCGGCTCAACCTACGGAGACTGCTGCTCAGAGCACGGCTGGTGCGGAGACTCCGAGGACCACTGCGGCCCCGGGTGCCAGAGCGCCTTCGGAAACTGCGCTGGATCCGGCCCGGGATCTTCGCCCGCGCCCTCGCCGACCCCACCCAGCGTGACGACTAGCATCGCGACGCTACCGCCGAGGCCGACGGGCCCGGGCCAGACCACCATCTACGAGACACACACCAGCGTCATCGTCATCACGGAGACCAGCACGAAGACGGCAAAATTCACAGCCACGACGCTGACCACGACGAAAACAGCCAAGGTGACCGCCACGACCCTGACCACGACGAAGACGGCAAAGGTGACTGCCACGACGCTAACAAAGACGGCCAAGACGACCGTCACGCCCTCGCGGTGCATCTGGCCGATAGTGGAAACCGAGACGGAGACGGTGACGTCGACGAGCACGCTGCTCAAGAGCGCCGTGACGACACTGACCAGCCTGACTATCAAGACCTCAACGATCAACGAGGTCAAGACGATCACGACGGCGGCGACCAGCATCCTGTTCCAGACGATCCGGATAACCTCGATCGAGACCTCGACATTGACCCTGACCGAACGAGCGTGCCCAACATGGGGCCGTCCTCCCAGCAATACGGTCGTGATATTCCCGTCACCGACTCAGGAAGGGCTGATCAGGACATGTAAGTCGGATCCGACTTGAGATCTTCTTTGAAGCTGAGTGCCACCACCCAGATGACTCTAATGACTGACATCAACAACCATGACGTAGGCAAGGAATTCTACAAGGTCAAGCAGGGCGACTATTGCGACAAGATTGTCGAGATGTATGGCACTTTTAACATTGTGGATTTGTAAGCCAATCGATCCCCTAGATCCCACCACGTCGGAGAGTTTAGCTGACTTCATGGGTGGTAGCTATAAATGGAATCCCTCGATTGACGTGAGTACCACTGGAAGAACCTGCCCCCCAACCCATGCTTTGTCAAGCTCATGGAGATGCTTACCAGAACAAGTGCTCGAACATGTGGGCAGGTTATTATGTATGCGTTGGAGTGTGAAGGGACGAAAACGAGTCTTCGGTGGCTTGTCTCCGAGTCTGCAGAAATTCGACGTACAAACGGCATGTCTACCAGTCAAAGCCCTTAATAATGATAATCTTCCTGTTTTGGGAAGCGTTCTTAATCGTATTGATGATAAAGATCCCAATGACTGGTAGCCTGAGGCTACTCCATAGAGCCATACGTTCGTCTCTCCATCTCTCCATCTCCAGGGTCATCGTAATCGCCCCCAAGAGGCTTCCTCGGGGCCCATTGTCGGCAAGTATTTTGTGCTCATTCTCCCATTCCCTGACAAAAATAGTCTTAACCGGAGTTGTGTTTGTTCATCTCTTTCAACAAAGCAGAACGAGCAGTCAGGTCTGTATCTGCAGAAGATTATGAATCCACTGATTCGAAAAGATACACTCATTGTCTGCACTGCTGGGCATCTCTCGAAGTTCTACCTGGTGCGCTGTCTGAGAGCACAGCGGCGGCATGACGTTTTGTGATACCCCATACCATCCTTGATGCCGTCAGATTCGTGAGGCGGGTGGAACCATGCAGAAGCAGTGCTAGCCATGAGATTGAATGTTCCAGCGCTGTTAGGCATGACTTCGGCCATCCGTAGCTCCAAATTTGGATTCCAAGTGTAATGAGCCAGGCGGATATGCGAGAGTAGGCCTCACGTGCGGGTCGGACGACAGGCTCGGGCTAGCGAGGGTCGTGTAGACCCAAGCAGAGGCCGAGGTCGCCGGGCGGTGTCGTTGGGTAGTCTCTTGACAAGGGAAGACTCATCATAGTCGAGAGTTTTGTGAATAGTCGTTCCATTCGAGCCGCTCAACGTCTTCACGTACGCGCATCGACCTCCTCCTCCACCAAGCGCACCCCGGCCCCCTTCCTGGGCGAGCCGGCGTCCCTCCGCACCTGCTTGCGCCGCTCCATCTCCTGTATCAAGCCCTTGAGATAGACCTCGGCGGCCACGGTCGCGCTGTAGGACACGGCCGTCCAGTTCCATACGTTGCGCCGCTCGGCGTCGGCGCCGGCGGCCAGCAGCGTCCGCAGGACGAGCAGGTGGCCGTTCATGCTGGCAAAGTGCAGCGCCGTGTTGCCCTCGATGTCGGCATTCTGGACGGCGGCCTGCGCGCCGCCCGGCACGTAGGTCAGCAGGATCTGCAGGACGGTGTCGTGGCCGCCGCGGCTGGCCTCCATGACGGCGTCGCGGCCGCGGGCGTCGCGGCGCAGGATGGCCGAGGGGTCGCTCTCGCAGAGGAAGTGGACGACCTCGGTGTGGCCCTCGGCGGCGGCGAGCATGAGGGCCGTCTGGTGGTGCTCGTTGAGGGCCGGGCAGGGCCGCTCGTGGCCCAGGGAGACGAGCAGGGTGCAGATCTGCAGGTGGCCGAGGGAGGCGGCGAGGTGGAGGCTCGAGTTGGACAGCCCCGCGGGGGAGGTGTCGGGGTTCTGGAGCAGGGCCGGGTGGGTTTTGAGGATGCGCTTGACGAGGGCTGCGTCGTTGGCCTGGATGGCGCGCCGGAGCCGGAGGGAGGGTTCGATCCTGGGGAGGTCGACTTGCGTTAGTGAATTGGCATCAATGGTTGATGGTAGAGGATGGGGATATGTGTACATTATGGCAAGTCTTCCACTATGCAAGAGGGTTGCTGCTAAATGTGTGGGAGAACCTCACAGCGTGGGAAGCCCGCGTTCATGATGCTTGGAGTGTACAAGCAGATGGAAGAAGAAGAAGAAGCAATGGATGAATGACGATGATGATCCATGGGCTCAGCCGTCGTGAGACGTGGGGTAACTAACTCGGGCGTCGAAGCGGGACGCGTCAGGGGTTCCGTCGCTAGTGTCTTTAGCGCAATCAGCCCCGTCCTCAGGCGTACGGAGTAGGTTCCAGGTGAGTGGATAGCACTAAGATGAAAACACAATGTCCAATTCCGAGTCGATCAATGACTGTTTTCCAGCTAATGTTGATCCTACGAAGGACGATACAAGTACATGGGAGCTCAATAGAAAGCCTTATGCCACCCCGTTCTGCCCACATCCTTCACGACAGCCGACAGCTCGAAAGTCCGCAGCGTGACCTGCACCTCCCAGTCCGCGTCGGGGAGGCCCGTTCTAGGCAGGATATTGACGATGCCCTCCTGAGAGGAGCCGGCGATGCGGCACCAGTGCGGATTGCCTGGGGCTGCAATGCCCGGGATGTCGAAGCTTTCCAAGTTGCTGACGACATTCAAGTCCGAGACTATATCGTGAGCGTGCCGCAAGAAACCAGTCCGGCTGGCCTTTTGTGCATCAACCCAGTCCACGATGCGGCCGATTCGGCCCAGCCGGTCATGTGCATGCTCCGTGTCGACCTTGGAAGTTGATTGCTCGATCAAGCGTGCCGCTTTGGCAACGGTCTGAATGGTGATTGAGTCCTGAAGGGCTTCCGGTCTAGGCACGATAGTTTCTGTCAGAAGAATGCCACAGAAAAGGACTCCTGGAGGGGATAGGATTGGGATTTCACTCACAACTTCATGTCAACCAGGTCCTGCACTCTCGTCTGTGCGATAGCGGATGAGAAGAGATTGCCGAGGTAGCCATGTTCGACCGGGGGCTTAAGCTGAGGCCGCAGGTCGACCTGTACCCCAAACTTGGTGAGTGTCTGAGGTGCGAGGCGCTTTTCGCGAATTCGTATCACGGCGATCCACACCAGAGCCAGGAGGCAGGCTCTCTCGGATGGCGCTTCTCCTGGCGCTTCCAGAATGCAGCCGATGAGCTCCCTCATCTTGGCCACCTTGGCTGCCGTGAACGCGACCACCTTTGTCTTTGTTTTTATCGTTGGATTCGAGGCGGCATTTGCATGAGAGAAATCAAAGTCCTCCAAGGATGCTGAGCGAACCTCTCGGCCCTTCTCTACCGCGTCATCCTCGGGGATGTACAATGCCGGGCTCTGGCGAGTACACGGTTGTATAGCTGGTCGAGAGTAAGTTGCTTGTCCCCTCAAGAAGAGGATTATGCCACCCCCTGGAACCAACGCACCTTCGCAGTTCAAGGTTGAGCGGGCCCGAATAGCCTCTGTCAATGAGCCAACAAACAGTTCTATATAGGATGAATCGAAAACCGCTCGCTGAAATGAAAACCCGAGGTAGAGCCCGCCAGTTACGAAGGTTGCTTGCAGAGTAAAGACGGCGCCTGGGAGACTGACTGTGCCGTAAAGCGAGGATGGAGTGATGCAAAGCAAGTCAACATCCAGGTCCCGGACCGGCATACCCAACTTACTCATTCGATCGTAGTCGAGGGATGACGGAGCGGTAGCCAGAAGACACTTGAAGACGTGGCGCGCATTGATGGTCCACGGGCGGTGGTACTCGACATAACATGAATCTGTTCTCTCGTCCCTTGAGTCGAGTGGGGGCAACTGGCCTGAGAGAAATGTCCATCTTTTCATCAGTGCGGCGAGGCCTTGTCCGATGACTTGTGCAGCGGCATCACTCTGTCTGAGGTCTGGGAAGGGGAAGACGAGGATCAGGTGCAGCAGGCTCTGGGGGACTGTGGTATTATTATGGCCCGTTAGCCGATGAGATCATCCATATGCATTGCATATTTGATTTGGAACATACCGCATCGGTCGATACTTGATAGAGAATGAACCTTTCGTCCCGGCTCAGACTTCTCAAGCACGAGGTTTGGAGTGATATCAACAAAGGGTGCCATCTTGTCCGGCAACCAGTGATTGCTGTGTTGTCAGCAACGAATATGATTGAACTCTATTTGTAGACTGCTTTGGGGAGCCGATCTGCAAAGAGAAGCCTTCCATTGTTTATACTATGTATACGCAAGTCTGGATCATTTTGTTGGCCTCTTGGCGCCTCTACATGTATGGACATATCTGAGATGACAGAAACTAGTGTGCGCAATGGAGAAATCCGCAACAGCAGTACGAACGGGAGTTCCGTGACTGAGAGCATGTGCCTCCACATGGCAGCCTCACTTTCCATGTGCCGCCTTTGCATACATCTCACCAAACGTGTCAAACCAATCCTGGACAACCCTCGCACCACTTCCGGCACTGATAGTCGTGTCGCCAGCCTCCCACTTCTTGGTGATCTCCTCCATGAACTCCTCCACCGTCAAGGAGTTGGCGTTCTTGTCCTTCTTGTTGTCGTCCGGGTCCTCCCTCTCGCGGTGCAGGTCGGTGCCCACCATGGGCGGCGCGATCTCGACGACTCGGATGGGCGGCTCGACGTCCTGGAGCTGGGAGCGCAGGCTCATGCTCCACGAGTGCACCCACGCCTTGGTCGCGCAGTAGACCGGGTTGACGAGCGCGTACGGCAGGAAGCCGAGCACGCTGGACACGTTGACCACGGTGGCACCCCGTGGGCACTTGCTCGTGTCGCGAAAGTGCGGCAGCAGGCCGAGCGTCAGGTGCAGCGGCGCGCGGACGTTGATGTCGATCTCGTTGTCTGCCTTGCCCAGGAGCTCCTCTGGCGTTGCCGAAACCCCGAGCACCTCGATGGGCCGCTGCACGCCGGCGTTGTTGACGAGGCAGTCGAGGTCCGGGTGGTCTGCCGTGACCCGCCTGGCGAAGGCGGGCAGCGTGTCGGTGGCGCCCACGTCGACGACGTAGTAGCCGGCGCAGCCAATCTCCTTGCACGTCGAAGCGAGGTTGGACTCTGTGCGACCGGCGATGACGACCTTCTTGCCCCTTTGCACGAGGTACTCTGCAATAGCCTTGCCGATGCCGCCGCCGCCGCCCGTGACGAGAGCACAGCGGAAATTGAGAGCGTCTGTGGAAGCCATGATGTGTTCGTTCTTGTGTGCAGTGGCTTGCTTCTTTTAGAGGATGTTGTGAGACCCTTGAACTTTTGACGTGCTGTTTGTGTAAATTGTGCTTCGTTTTATACACAATGAGCAACTACATGTATTAGTTAGTACTAGACATGACGTCTTCGAGACGGGTTGTCGGCGACCGGCGGTCCAAGCAGCCGCGAACGGCGTTAAGTCCGGCGCAGTCAAGCTTGAGTGGGGCCGAAAGTATTATGCTTCACACGTCACATCAGCAATAAGGCGGCGAGTCTCAATCCACGCCGAGAAGAGCCCTTGACATGCCGTTCTCGATTGCCGTGTATCACTCTGGTCTTTCATAACCTTCCCCTCACCATGCCGGAGGTGGTGCATGTACCTTGGTGCCTATGGGTGATCCCGGAGACCTTTCTCCGTCATCTATGCCGAGTGACATCGCAACATATTGGAAGAGATGGTTGTGTCGAGCTTCAGTTGGAACGGATGGATAACCACGAAGCCGTGATTCGCGTAGTTGTTGTTAAAGAAATATGGCGATATAAGGTGCCAAGTTGATATTGGCCTCGAAAACACAGTCAAATGGTGCCCGAGCCTCGTCGCCGAATCCCGAAAGGAGACCAAGACAGCCTCTGGCAGCCCACATGTTGGATTTGTGTGAGATGGAACTGTTTCGGCAATCTTTGTGATTGGGATATTGTATTGCTACAAGAACTTCAATGAGGGCACAATGTTGCTGGCAATATAATATGATCTCCACCATGGCTGGCAATCCAAGGCAACCTCTCTGAGTCTGACAGCCCTTGATAGCAGCTCCCAGAGACTCGATATGCGTCTCACCTCAACCTCAGGTTTGGACTCCCAATATTAAACCTTGCCCCTCTCCTTCTATAGCTAAGACGTGCAGGCCATCCCCCCAAGCCTTATATTTGAAGGTAAGTGCCCTTGTTGTCACCAACCTGACCGTCATGGTCTAGTTGGGAGGGGCAACACCGACTACGGTCGACCTATTCCCGGAAGCCATGGGTTCGAATCCCTAGGTTTTTTGTATTTTTCATTTTTGCAGACTAGCCTACGCACTCTGTTCTTCCTCTTTACCAGGCATGTGAGTCGCCATACAGTAGGCAGGTCGTCCGGCAAAGTGAATACTTCCACTGAGCCGTCTACTATGCAAAATCCCTAGGATTTTCGTATTTGTCTCCCTACTACGCCAGGCGAGGCAGAGAGCTTTTACCAGTCTATCTTCTTCGCCATTTCCAGTTTCTTATCCCTTTTTTGAGGCTCATATGTATAATCTTGCGATCACCCTCTTGGTGTTTAAGTGGGGCCATACCTTGATGGGGGTGGAGCCGCGGAAAAGGTAGTTAGGGTGTTAATTCCTTGATATGGCTGGGTGCCGCGAGAGTTCTCATCCTGCAAGATGGTCGTGAGGCCAACACTTCCTACATGAAAGGAAAAGAGACGTCGACTGCCGGCTTCAATTGGTGAATATGGCCGAGAATACAGGTGATCTGAGCTTCTGGTTCTCCAGGGCAGAGTGATTCTCCGTCCCTGGGCCTACCAACAGCTAAGCATAAAATCAGATCTAAGCGAGGCAGACTTTTCTCGGGACTGCCAATGAAGGATAACTATGCCAAGAGACACCGGTTTGGATGAAGCCCACTTTCAAGGATCAGGAATTGTACAAGTATCAACAGCAAGCATGGGCGTTGGATGCGAAGAGGTGCAATGCAAGGCACATGCTGGGGTGAAGACTTGAAGTGAAGTCCAGTGCTCCTCAGGAATTCAGCACGTGCGCACTAGCTGAGAACGGGAGGTGCCTCTGCTAGCCCCAGCTGCCCCGGTGCCCCCTATCGGGCCAGCTGTTCACCCAATAGCGTTCGCTCTAGCGCCTCTGGTGTCCGCCGGGCTTCCAGCTCCATCACTTGGCATCCCCTGAAGCATCTTCCCAGAGCAGGATTGACAGAAACGTGCCGTGCCTTGCAGCCAATCACACTTCCCACTGCCCTCCTGTTCCTGTCGCATCTCGCTCGCTCATCTCCAATCCAGCATATCATATGCCGCCATGGAGCTCTTCTCTATTATGGCTGCCAAGACCGGGCGGGACATGGCTCGCCTGAGTGTGCTGGAAAGATCCGCCATCGAACCTTGGTAGCTTCAGCCGTCGGGGCTTGCAACCCCACGATCTCGCACCCTTGCCTCGGCCGCTGACACCTTATCGGGAAACGCGTTCTGTATGTGAAGATGTATAAATCGGGACGGCCCAGCTCTGATCGTCCTGGAGAGCAGTGCGGAGCTGAAGCTAGGTTCACCACACGGCTGTGAGATCGCCGTCCTGTTTCTCGCCCATCCTCTCCGCGCGGGGTCCACCAGTTCGCAGTCGCACACTCCCACCATGAAGTCCGCATCGGTCTGTGGCCTCTGCGCCTCGCTGCTCGCGGCCACTGCCTCGGCCCTCACTATTCAGGAGATCAACGGCAACCGCTACCTTTCGCCCTACAATGGCCAGGAGGTGACCAACGTCACAGGCATCGTCACGGCCAAGAGCAGCGCCGGCGTCTACATCCGCAGCGTCCGTCGCTCGTGCGACCGCCGTGTCTCGGACGCCCTGTACCTCTACGGCTCGCAGCTGGCCGGCAACGCATCTATCGCAGTGGGCGACAAGATCACTGTCGATGGCAAGGTCACCGAGTACCGCTCCACCGATGCGTACCTGTACCTGACCGAGCTGTCGTTCCCTGTCGTCAGGGCCATCACCAAGAATGTCACCCAGATCAAGCCCCTGGTGATTGGCAAGGACACCTACAAGCCTCCCACCGAGCAGTTCTCCAGCCTCGACGGAGGCGACGTCTTTGCTGTGCCCAACAACAAGACACAGATCTCGGTTGCCAACCCTGTTCTAGACCCAGAGCACTACGGCATGGACTTTTGGGAAAGCTTGAGCGGCGAGCTCGTGACTGTTCGAGCGCCGGTGGCCATCTCGAAGCCCAGCAAGTACGGCGAGACTTGGGTTGTTGGCGACTGGCCTACGACTGGCAAGAACGGCCGCGGCGGTCTGACTCTCAGCGACAAGGGTAAGGCATCCTCTTCAGAATTTGGCCCGTGCTTCTAGGACTGACGTGAGTGGCAGATGCCAACCCCGAGTCGGTCATCATCGGCCGCCCTCTTGACGGCACTAGCAACCTCAAGAGCTACAAGATTGGTGACAAGTTTCAGGACATCACTGGCATCGTCACCTACCAGTTTGGCTTCTACTACATCCTGCCGACCACCAAGCTCGCTCTGACGGGGTCTGCCGAGCCCACCCTGCCGCCGCCGACCAGCCTGACCAGCGATGGCACCTGTTCCGGCATCACTGTTGGTGACTACAACATTGAGAACTTTGCCCCGAGCAACACCAAGCATGTCAGCAATGTCGCCGGCCACATCTACAACTACCTGAAGACCCCCGATATCCTCTTCGTCCAGGAGGTCCAGGACAACACCGGTCCCACTGACAATGGCGTCGTTGACGCGAACGTTACCCTCTCCACCTTGACTGCCGCCATCAAGAATATCAGCGGTGTCGAGTACGCTTTCGCCTCCGTCGACCCCCTCGACAAGCAGGACGGCGGCCAGCCCGGAGGCAACATCCGCGTCGCCTACCTGTACCGCTCTGACGTGCTGCGTCTGCGCAAGCCTAATCCTGGCGGCTCGCTCGACGCCAACGCGGTTCTCGACGGGCCGACTCTCAAGTACAACCCCGGCCGTATCGACCCGACCAACCCGGCCTGGACCTCGAGCCGCAAGCCTCTGGTCGCTGAGTGGGAGACCCTGGACGGCAAGAACAACTTTTTCACGGTCAACGTCCACTGGGAGTCCAAGGGCGGCAGCACCTCCCTGCAGGGCGACGTGCGCCCTCCCGTCAATCTGCCCGTTGAGAAGCGCACCCAACAGGCCAACATTACTGCTGTAAGCTTCTCCCCCATCTCCGTACCAAAAGCCCCGCGCGCGGACTAACAAGTACTAGACTTTCATCGCCGACATCCTCGAGAAGGACCCCAACGCGTCCGTCATCATGGCCGGAGACTGCAACGAGTTCTCCGTCGTGCTGCCCATCATCACCTTTGAGCAGGTCTCCGGCATGGTCGACCTGGACGTCGCGGCCGGTATCCCCGTCACCGAGAGGTACACCTACACCTTTGCCAACGACATGGAGGAGATTGACCACACGTTCATCAGCCCCGCCATCGCCAGGAAGGGCGTCAAGGCAGAGCACATCCACATCAACACGTGGGTCAGCTTCGATGATGCTGTGTCCGACCACGACCCGACGGTTGCTAAGCTGAACTTGTGCAAGTAAATGGGAGCATGAGCACATGTATGTATTTGCATGATTCATGTCACGCCCATAGGAACTTGGGTAATTATTGCGAGATCATATCTTACTTTGTTATTAGCTCGTTGTAAATCTGCTGTAATATTGCATCATTAAGTTCCGCCCGGCCTGCAGCAAAAATGTCAAGTGTGCCGCTCTTTATGGTGTCTATGCTTTCCCCTTTTGCCTTTCCCGGTCGCGCGGCTTCGCATCCTTTGTCCAATCATACAAACCATCCTGGTTCTTTTATCATCACGACTCCTTCTCCTCGGGCTTCCTCGCCACCATGAGGAACATGGGCGTAAACAGCCTCTCCTTGGCGCCCTGCACCAGCGCGCCCGCGGCCTCCTGCAGGCTGTCGCCCGTCCTCTTGGTCCCGGGGGGCGCGAGCCCGACCGCCTCGAGCACGCGCATGAAGTTGTGGAAGAAGGTGCTGCCGACCCGCGTCATGCGCAGCGTCATGAGCATGTCCGAGACGTTGCTCGCGTGGCGCCAGCCGCTGCCGTCGAGCGGCCAGTACCAGGGGATCGAGTCCTCGGCGCGGGCCGACAGGTCCTCGTGCTCGAGCAGCTCGAGCCCGGCCTCGGCGACGGCGGCGAGCGCGACCTCGGCCTTGACCATGTTGGCGATGCCGTCCCCTTGCTCGATGGCGAGGCGGATCTCGCGGTGGTGCAGGTCGTCGTTGTCGTAGGCGTCCGTCATGACCCACTCGTAGACGCCGAAGACGCCGCCCGGCTTGAGCACGCGGCGGATCTCGGAGTAGACGCCCGCCAGGGAGGGGGCGTGGACGGTGGCCTCGATGGCGTAGACGGCGTCGAAGGTGTCGTCTTCGAAGGGGAGTTCCTGTTTTGGACGCAGAAGGGTCAGAGAAAGCCATGTCATAACTTCTACGTATTGAGAGGAGAGGGGGGAAACGTACCATAAAGTCGCCCTGCACAAACTGCAAAAAGTCCGACAGGCCCTCCTTGGCGGCGTAGTGCGTCGCCCGCTGGACCTGGTACTCGTTGATGGTGATGCCCGTGATGTAGGCGCCCGTGAACTTTGTGATCTCGCGCGCGGGCCCGCCGACGCCGCAGCCGACGTCGAGCACCTTCATGCCCTTCTTGATGCCGATGCTGTGGGCGAGGTAGTGCTCGTGGCGCGCGATGGCCTGCCGGAATGGCTCGCCGTAGGCGAAGCGGCAGAAGTGGAAGCTCGAGCACCAGCCGTACTCGTAGAAGTCGGTCGCCAGGTTGTAGTACTGCCTCGTTATCGAGGCGTACTCCTCTTTGCGTGCCTGTCACGGGGAGGAGGTTTCAAGGTCAATATTTCTTCTGCTCTTTCTCTCATTCTCGGTGTTGACGGGGAAGGCTCTGTTACATACATCTCGGGTTTCCTTGGTCTCGTCCTTGGCAGCCTTGTTGTCCCAATGTCTGAAATAGTCTGCAGACGCCGCCTTCTGTGCCTCCTTGTCCTTGCCGAGCATGGCGGTGAAACCGACTTTGCCCTCGGCGGTCTTCTTATGCATTATCTGCTCGAAAGTCATGTCTTTGGCCAGCAGGACACTGGTCTCCTTGGACAGTTCTGGTTGGGAGGACATGTTGAACGTAAACGGTATTTTGGATGGGATAATAGCGATACGTGTAAGAGAAAGTCTTGTAAGCCGAGCGCGCTGTAACACTCTCTGAAATATACAGGCTTAGCTGGCTGGAAGTTGCAAAAGTATTTATACTGATGCGGGAACGAAGCTCTCGTTGTCGTGTTCGGCTTCGCGTTGCGATGCACTAAATGCGGGAACGAATACGCTTCAACTCATGAGCCAGCAAACCCGAATACGACCTCTTTGTGATTGGCTCCAGCACTCAAAAGATTACCACAACTCTTGGAAGAAAAACGTCTCAGCAAGTATGGATCGAGGTCATTTTCAATCTGCAAATTAACTCTGCCTATCAAATATTCTCGTAACCCTCCTGAGAGGGGACAGCCCTTTTTATGTTTGAACAGCCTTTGCGGGCCATTGCATCACCTGGATCGCTCACTTGGGTCCACCCCAGGAACGCCGGGCATCTTTCCTAGCCTACCGACGTCTTATATGACTTGTGATTTTTATCCGTCACATCATCGACCTCTCGCTCTGCCTCTTCTGGTCACCGACACTATGTTATCAAGGGTATCAACTCTTTCACTACATGCCAAAGATCAAAAGGTCGACGGTCTTGCCCACCTCACTCCAACAGATCATGTCCAAAGCAATAACGTAGCATATTTAATGGGAAATCCTCCTTTAACTTATGTCAACAAATAGAGGTCATACTAGATGCTTGTTTCGATTGCTGGGCTGCGGTGTTTCCTTTGTCATGTAACCCTTTTCCTTTCACGACACTTCGATATATGCTCTAAAAATGTTACCGCATGCTCGGGACCCCATTGAGCAAGGATTCCATGAGTAGTTTATGAATGCTATAATTGTTGTGTATGCGGCAAAAGAACCATCGGGAGCAAGCCGACTAAAGTCTGCCGAAACCTCGGGAGCTCCCGATATTTCCCAACCGGACTTTCAATTGCCGTCTCCTTGATGGAGATCGGCAGGACCGTAGAATCTAGAGAATACATCTCAATTTGAACCTTGATGCTAAAGCCCCCTGAGTACTTCACTACCGCCGGATGGCCGATAGCGCGCAAATAGAATGCCGACACTCGGTGCGGATGCCCGACAATGCGTTATCGGCCGTCGGGTTCCACACGGCCATGACTAAGTGCGCGGCCCGACGGCGAGCATGCGGGGGACCATATCTCCTCAAAAAGGATTCATGCGGTCAGACGGGTAAGCATTCCCAACCATAGAGTTTTCAGTCAACACTTGTGAATCTGTCGTTGCAACCCAAAAACAGTCGTCATGGCGGCGGCACTGTCACAACTCGTAGACCAACACCGTCCGGATCTGGACCCCCTCAAGGAGCTTTACATACACTTCCACAAGAACCCAGAGCTCTCAAACCAGGAAGTGGAGACAGCAGCCACAGTCGTGGATAGGCTCAAGGCCATTGGCCCCGATGACCTAGAAATCAAGACCCAAATCGGCGGGCACGGCCTGGCCGCCATCCTCCGCAATGGCGACGGTCCCAGCATCCTCTTGCGAGCGGACCTTGACGCCCTGCCAGTCGAGGAACGCACGGGGCTGGACTATGCCAGCACCAAGCGCATGATCCATGCTGCCTCGGGGGTCGAGAAACCTGTGATGCACGCCTGCGGGCATGACATGCACATGGTGTGCCTGCTGGGCGCGGCGGCTATACTCTTCTCATGCAGGGACGCTTGGGCCGGAACTCTGGTGCTTCTGTTCCAACCAGCGGAGGAGCGAGGCACCGGAGCGCAGGACATGGTCAACGACGGCCTGTATACTCGCCACGGCGTTCCCGTGCCGGATGTTGCCATCGGGGGGCACGTCAGGCCGTTACGAGCCGGCGCGATCGGCACGCGCAGGGGTCTTCTCTGCTCCAGCGCGGACAGTCTCAAGGTCACTATCCACGGCAAGAGTTCCCATGCGAGCATGCCGCACACTTCCGTGGACCCAGTCGTCATCTCAGCGACTACCATACTCAAACTGCAGACTCTGGTCAGCCGGGAGACGGACCCGCGCGAGTCGAGCGTCGTCTCGGTGGCCACCATCCATGCTGGCGACGCGGAGAACATCATCGCCGACTCGGCCGTCTTGGGACTAGACACGCGCTCTACGACGGCCGCGACGAGAAAGCGGATGCTGGAGCGTATCGAGGCGATCGTACGCTCCGAGTGCTCGTGCGCTGGCGTGCCCAAGGACCCAGAGTTCGAGCAGACGCGCGCATTTCCCTTGACCGTCAACGACGAGGCAGTCACCAGCAAGGTTGAAGAGTCGTTTGCGGCGCATTTTGGAGAGGGCCCTGGCCAATATGACAGGGAAGTGTCGCGACTGACCTTCAGTGAAGACTTCCCGATTCTGGCAACAGCAGTCGGGCGACCGTACTGCTTCTTTACCTATGGCTGTATTGATGAGGCGACGTGGGATCTAGCTGAGAAGGAGGGCACTGTTTCTCAGAAGATCCCTGCAAACCACTCATCATTCTTTGCTCCGGCCATCATGCCGACACTCAAGACTGGCATGGACGGGTACGCACTCGGAGCTTTGACGTTCCTAAGAAAAGATCAAGCAGCAAGTTCGTAAAATTAGGAAGTACAAATAACTAGCTCAAGGAAGACTCAAACTGTATACAAGCCATCTCGGTCAATCTGCTGCGTATTGTGGTATATCCTTACACGCTCGTTCACTCCTCATCCCACATAATCTTCATCGTGACCGGGAAGGGGAAGAGAGAACCCCAGTCCTCACGCATGTAGACAAAGAAGCCGCCAGGACGAGGCACTTTCTTTAGCTCACCCTGCGGGCCTGGGGACCGCCTCACGTTCTTCTTGCGGAAGAGAACACGGAACATCTCGGTCAGAGCTATCTGGCTTGCATCCTTGCCCAGGCAGGCGTGTGGACCGACTCCGTAGTGAATGTACTCTGATAGTGGGCGGCGGGGGTTGACAGTTTCTGGCTCTGGGAAGTGATGAGGGTCTCGAGCGGCCGACACCTATTTCCATGTCTGTTAACCATTGTCCACGGGCATGTACAGGTTTATGGAAGCACTTACGAAGCTGACAAAGACCCGATCGCCGGACTTCACCGGCACCTCGCGGCCGTCATCTTCCATGATGGTGTCATCAGCTGCGACCTCACGATACGATCCAAATGTACCGGCCAAGCGGATTCCCTCCATGACATAGCCTAGCAAGAGGGCGTCGGTCTCTGGTGAGACCGTAGAACGGGCGACGCGCTCAAGCTCGGGCAAGTAGGGCTGCCCAGCGTCTGAGAGGTAGAAGTCGACGGCTTGCGCAAACTGTGTCTATTGTCAGTTCATCTGTTTTGTTGTTACCTCTCCAACCCATGACTTACAACTTCTGCTTGGTTCGGCACCATGGCGCCTGCTGTGGGAAGGATCTGGCTCCAAGCAATGTCATAGTTGCTCAGGCCCGACTTGGCGAGGCCCTGCACCATGTGCACGCCATACATAGCCAGGGGGTCATCCCTCCTCGCCGAGCCTGAGAACAAGCCCCGGACACCGAAGCGCCGGGTGATCTTGACATTGGTCTCAATCAGCTTGCCAAGCTGGTCGCAAACCGTCTTGGTCGCCTGCCGCAGCGGGAACGACTTGACGGGGTCGATGTCGAAGAAGATGGTCACAAAGATGAGCGCCAGCACCATGTACAGCTCGTGCTCCGTGTAGATGCCCTTGGGGTTCTCCTTGGTCTTGAGCGGCAGGTTGAACACGCGCGCGGCAAAGTGCACGTGCGAGATGTTGCCGACGTCGCGGATGATGTCGACCTGCCGCCGGCCGGCGACGCGGTGGCTGTTGTCCCGCAGCAGCTGCTCCGTGATCTGCGCGTAGAACTGCTTGATGTGCGCGCGCCACTCGTCCTTGTACAGCTGCGCGTGCATGCACTTGCGCTGGCCGGCGTGGTCGGGCGTGTCGCCCGACAACATGAACCGCGCGCCGCCCTTGCCCATGAGGAAGGTGAGCCCCTCGTGCCACGTCACCTTGTACCTGTCCTGGTTCTCCAGGATGTACTTGGCGGCGCCGTACGAGGTGATGTTGATGCGCGGCGGGATGGGCGTCGGGCGGCCGTAGTCGAAGCGGTCGGCCCGGCCGATGCTCTCCATTATGCGCCTGTTTTCCGACGGGATGACCATCGGATAGTGCGCGTAGATGGAGTTTTGCTTGAAGTGGTTCGGGAAAGCGCGGATGAAGAGCTTGTAGAACACGCAGCCGTGGTTCACGCTGTAGTGAAAAGTGCTGTTAGCATCTCGCTTGTCTCGAAAGGTAGTTGGCCTGTCCGACTTACTTCAAGTCATACTGCACCTCGTTGTACCCCCAGTTGGTCAGGTTCCTCGGGGTGTAGTCTGTGGTGTAGTGGCGGTCACCTCGCACCAGGCACACGGCATCCGACAGGACGACGCGGGAAATGGTGTACGTCGGTGCGATGCCCACGCCGGGGACCATAGGCTCCTTGGCCTCCTCCGCAACCATGCCGGGATAGAGCTCAACAAAGTCAGGATGCTCGTAGAGGTGTCTGAGCTGATCAGCTACGACAGGGTCGGAGTTGATATCCTCAAAGCGCTCGTACGGCTTCAGACCGAAGTGCTTCCGGAACTCGTTCAGACCGGCAACGTTCCACTTGCGGCCCTGGAGGATACCCAGTATCTCGACTGGGCGCATGGCTTGGGGCACGTTCTTGGCACCAAAGGCGCCAGCGCAGTCCTCGACGGCGTCGGAAATGCAGTTGACGAGGTCATCGTCATTGAACCTGCCATCCGCACCGCGAGTAAAGCCTCCAAACACACGGTCGAGTGGATCTTCTGGAATAGACTTCTCGAAGGTGCTGAATCCGTTGATCAAGTCCATGTGGCTGACCTGATCAGCAGGCTTGCCGAACAATTTGGCGTAAAACTCCTGGATCCATTTGTCGTCCTTGGCCGATATGCAGGAGTGCCATCGATAGCACAGGTTGAACTCGGCAGAGACCACATTACCAGTCCCTCTCTCAGCACCCTTGGCGGTGTCCGCGTCAATGCCCATATCCTGGCGTGGATCCAAGGTCCAAGTGGTGTCGCAACGGTTGAGCTAGCATTATGCGTCAGCTCACAGAGGACCTGGGATCACATACTTCGTTTCAGGATACTCACGTTTACAATGTTGCGAACATAATCAACAAGGGTAATGTTGATATACAGGCCGGAAGTGACCAGGCGAGCGGTCTGGAAGAGGTCGTTATCATACTTCTTCCAGGCCGCCTCTGCCTTCTCTCCCTCCAAAGACTTGGACGGAGGCGTGAATCTACCACCTTCGTTGATGGCGGCAAGGTTCTCGGCAACGTGGTTATGGAACCGGTTGAACATGATCAGAATCACGCTGACTCCAGGCGGCATGCCAATCAAGCGCTTGTCTGCGTAGCTGTCGGGCTTAAGCTTGCCGTCTTTGAACGTCCTGATCGTATCCTGCATCTCTTGGTTGCTACCATACAGTGGGGACAGGTCCAAGTAGGAAGACGTCTTGGACTTGCTCATGTCCCTATAGTCGGTCCAGAAAAGGTCTTCCATCAGGTTAGAACGATCCTTCTCATTAATCATCAACTTGGCACTCACCGTGAATAATGATGGTAGCCCAATACCAAAGAACACTGGAGACATTATTTGGATGCTTGCGGTACTGGCCACGTCCCATGATGGAATCAAAGATCAGGCCGGGGTCAGGCATAGCCCCAGGAGCAACGACAGAGGGTCTGACTGAGCGCGCATATGTGTTGCCTGCGGCGCCCAATTGAGGAAACATGGGGTTCTAGCATAGTTAAATCAACAGCAGCTCAGTCTGGCAGTGATCTTGTCTTACATTATTGGAGCCGTCAGGCTGGCGGTATTGGTAGTGATCGCCGATGTAGTTCAGTGGTGGATGCTCCAGAGTATACCACAGCTCGTTGAGAAAAGTGTTGGTGAGCTGCACGCGCTTGCGTGAGTGAGACGGCAGCGCAGCGACCAGTTGAATGACACGCTCCATGATCATGGTCTTGTCGTCGACCACAGGCCCCTTCATCTTGCTGCTGGCCAGATCAAACAGGGTTTTGAAGTCTTGGGGCAAGCTGATTAGCATAGCTAAGTCGCAATAACTCATTGTTACCGCATACCTTTCAGTCTCAGATACTTGAGGTCATTTCGAAGGCCTGTCTGCTTCTTCTTCTCGCTGTACGTGCCATCTCCGTTCTGAGTTGGTAGCGGACGCTTGGAGGAGTGGACAAGCTGCCCGATCTGGGAAAACGCAGCTGTGACTCCTTTCCTGTTTGCCTTCATCGCCTTTCCTCCATTGGCAAGAGGAGCCGGGCGGCTCTTGAGCTCGTTCCCAGATGACGAAGATGCATGCGAAGCAGTGCTCTCGAGATGCTTCTGGCCACTAGCGCCGTGAACGCCATTGGTTCCATTGGTGCCGTTGGTGCCTTGAGGTTCGGACATCTTTACTGTTGGTCCCCAAGGCGTTGTCAAGAGAATTGGTGGATGATAGAACTCTGGAGTATGACTGAGAAATGAGTTCAAGAAGGCGAGTGAGAAGAAAGGGAGAGATATTCTGAAGTCCGGCCAGCAACATAGATGCCAAGCAAGAAGAGTGCTTGACCGGGGCCCAAGTGGTTCTGTCTATTGCCATCCACGTAGGCCACAGTCGGCCAGAGCCAGGAATACACAGTGTCCGAGAAACCAGGTCGGGGCCAAATCACTTGTACCACCAGCGATGTCCAATGCCAGGAGACGCAAATGTAAGTCACATAACCCAACCCATGTGGGGGGATGTTTCATAACCATAGACCGGGATCCGTGACAGATCATTGGTGATCTTTCACGTTCCGCACTTCTCAATTGGGCTGCACGGCGTTCGCGTTGCAGCTGTAGACTTTGATATTGGCGAATCATCGTGTTGTCCACGTAGTCTAATGCAAGAAAAGAACCATACGCGAATCATGCCGATCAGTTCAGCCAGCCTCATGCTCTCCCACGGCATCAAAATGCACGAGACATGCTGCTACATATGGCGGACGGCGTGATCAACCCATGCCACTCATGGGAATGCCAAGAGCCGATCCTCGTCCTCGTGCAGGACCTCCAACATCGAGATGCATCAATGTATCGCCAAAGAAGCGTGCTACGTCGGTTTCGGAGTCGGGATACGAAGGACTCTGGTGCTCGCTCCAACATAACTTGGCAGTCATGGCAAGCCATTGAGCCCTCCTCTCGGATGAAAAATCCCAATGTGTCCGCACAGAGTCAATGTTTCACACCTCGCCCCAGAGAGTCGCGTTCCGCACAAGCTGCAGTACCAAAAATCACCCTCAATCGGAAAGGATCGTCATTGAAGCAATGAAAGAAAGGGTCTTGATTGGGAAAGGTGAGTATGGGTAGCTTTCAGCCCCATGGACGGGCCGTGTTTTAGCTGCAAATCCGTGCAGGAGCCTCCTGCAACAGCCGGCCAATAGTCTCATCGTGATTTCGCTTCACCGCTGCTCGCACCTGTTTTAGGCATGGGACTTGCTTTTCAGGCTTACCGATGATAGCTGAGCATCCCGTTCAGGGAGACACGAATCCTGAATGAGGATACCTTCCCAAATCAATCCAAGGGGTCCATCCCAGTTCCGCACTTTCAAGCCTGTCGCTATCACTCACTCATTCGAATGTAACCTCGGGTTTCCCTGCACTTACAAACCAGTTACACAAATCGGTAATTGAGAGTCAAACTAAAACTACAGATGACTTGTCATCCGATGTGCGGATCACTTCTCTCTGCATCATGCTGTCATACGGCATAGGAAATCCCTCGACGCTTCTGCCACTCCTTTCCCTCGGAGCTTGCCGATCGTAAATGAGAATGGCGGTAGCACTGGACCTGCCATTTCCCGAGCGGCCGTCAGTGTGGTGGTGCCAACGGAAACGTCAACTCTGTGTATCCTCAACTGAGACACGGACGGTCGATCGTGGAGGTCCAAGACAACGGGCTGCGCGCAACATTAGACCGCGTACCAGTGGGCCTGTCCGGCCTCTGCATTTTCCTTTTCAATCCAGTGATCAGCAAGGGATTAGGCCATGATAGGACTCCGGTACTAAAGGCAAAGCTGTGCCATCATGCAGATGCTGTGTTCCCTGGCCTCATTGGCCCGGGCTCAGGGTCGATGATGACCCAAGCTGCCAAGCATCATTGCGGGCAGGACACAGTGCGAAGTCCTCTCATCCCAGTTGGGATGCACTTCGAATGAGAGTGGAATCCTCGTAGAGCGTCTCGGAATGACTGCAGGAGGGGGTGGAGTTCGGAATCAGATCTCGAGGCGGGTTGGAGGATGGTAGATGAATCTCGCATCCGTTTCCCAGAGCTCAAAACAGGGCTTGAATCACACCTGCAATACCGTCACTCCTCAATACAGGCCCAGGAGCATCGCTTGCACCCATTCCTCAAGAGAAAACTACTCAATCAGAGCTTTACCTCCAGCGACATGCCTCAGTATCAACAGACACGGCGGAGGCCACGTAAGCTGGTGCTGTGCTTTGACGGCACTGGCAACAAGTTCCACGGTGATGACAGTGATAGCAACATCCTCAAGATCTTTCGGATGCTTGACAGAACTGCAGATGATCAATGTGAGGAGCAACTTTCATTCTCAACCCCTGCTCATGAACGCTATCGCTAACCATTAGCCAGATCACTATTACCAGCGTAAGTCATCTCTCGTCACATCTCACACCCGGATCGGGAACAGCAATCCCCTGACTAGATGTAACAGCGGGAATCGGCACCTACGTCGTCTCCAAGGACCTCTCCCACACCTCCATCAGCGCCCGTTTCCGCTCCTGGTACATGAAAGCCAAAGACTCAGCCATCGGGTCCTCTTTTGACCACCATGTCGTCGGCGGCTATCGGTTCCTCATGCGCTTCTACTGCCCTGGGGACGAGATTTACATCTTCGGCTTCAGCAGGGGCGCCTACATCGCCCGCTTCCTCGCCGAGATGCTCGACTACGTCGGCCTGCTCTCCCACGGCAACGAGGAGATGGTCCACTTCGCCTGGAAGGCCTTCTCCCAGTGGCAGGTGCGCCGCGACGACGACAACGGCGGTGACAGTGGCGACGGGAAGGCCTCGTCGAAGAAGAAGAAAAAGAAGGGAGAGATGTACGAGTTCATGAAGGGCTTCCGCGAGACCTTCTCGCGACCCGTGCGGCGCATCCGCTTCCTCGGCCTCTTTGACACGGTCAACAGCGTGCCGCGGTTCGAGACGGCGTGGATGGAGCGCAGCAAGTTCCCCTACACGGCGCGCAGCTCGGCCAAGGTCATCCGCCACGCCGTCAGCATCGACGAGCGCCGCGCAAAGTTCCGCCAGGACCTCATCTACCAGTCTTCCCGCAACAAGACGCCCAAGGCCGCCGGGTCTTCCTCTTCTGCTTCTGGCGCGACTGATGTTGCCACTAGTGGTGGAGACCGAGGCCTCCACGGCCATGGTCAAGTGCCCCAGGCTGTCCACGAAAAGTACCGCCGGCGCTCGTCGTTGGCGCCGACGCTGGTGGCAGACGCGTACGTCAGGCACCAGCACCACGTCAGAGACGACGACCGCCACTACCGCGGCCGGAAGGGCAGCTCCCGCTTGGAGATCCCAGGGGACTACCAGGACGGCGAGCACGACGAGGGCCCCGTGCGCTACCGCCGGCACAGCCGCTCCCGGTCCCGCGCGACGCAGTGCAGCAGCAACATCGCGCCGGACGACGACGACGCGGCGTCCAACATGTCGCGCGTGGCGCCCTCGGACGACAACGGGTACGACTCGGAGGAGGACGGGGACGAGACGGAGCAAGACATCGACGAGGTGTGGTTCGCCGGCGGGCACGGCGACGTCGGCGGCGGCTGGGAGATACAGCAGGGCTCCAAGAGCGCGAGCCACGTGCCGCTGACGTGGATGGTGCGCGAGGCCATGCGCGCGGGCCTGACCTTTGACGAAGAGAAGCTCGTCGCCATGGGCTGCTACGAGGTCCTCCAGAACAGCGGGGAGAAAGGCAACGACAGCGCCAGCAGGCGGCGAGGAACTGCTGCCGCAGATGCCACCGGCATGTTTGCCTTCCCCGTCGCCCAGACGGACTTTGCCCAGCAGCACCAACAGCGGGGAGCACGCCAGGGATCAACCGTCCCCAACATCCAAATCAACAGCCTCACGCCCGTAGCCTCTCCGACCGACGAGGATGACCGTAGCGACCCGACCCTCACCGCCACCGCGACCAGGGACTCGCCACCAACAACAATCACCAGCAGCAGCACCACACCCGTCGCAACAACAGCCTCCCCTTCCGGCCCCCAACCCCACTCCTCCTCCTCCTCCTCCTCTTCCCCCTTCCACGAGATGATGCACCGCGCCCACCTAGCCCGCCTGCACGACTCCCTAGACTACGCCTGCGGCCTGGGCCTCCTGCCCGTCCTGAGCTGGAAGCTGATGGAGTACATGCCCTTCCGGCGCATGGACCTGCAGGAGGACGGCTCCTGGCGGCCGATCCGCTGGCCCCTGCCCTGCGGCGAGGTGCGCGACGTGCCCGACAACGTGCGCGTGCACGGCAGCGTCGTCCGGCGCATGCGGCGCGACGAGTCCTACCGGCCGGGGAACCTCATCGTCGGCGGCGGCGGGCGCGGGTGCAGGGTCGCGCCCCGGAGCCACGGCATGGGCGAGTGGGTGTGCGTCGCCGGGGAGGGCGACCCCGTCGGGGAGGTGTGGATGAAGAAGAGCGCTGTCGAGGAGGCCGAAGGGAGTAGTAATAAAGCTGAGAAGAATGGGCTGAGGTGATGGCAGTTGTGGCGAGTCGGGTTGGTTAGGACTGAGATGTTGAGCCGACGTGCACTCGAGATTCCAATAGAGTGGCTGGCACATGGGGGTTCAAAAAGGGATATCATAATGTATTACCAACGTAACCAAGAATAACAATCAGGAGCATGAACCCCTTTCTCCTCTAATGTACATACATACAATGCCCTTGACTCCCTCAAAGTCAAAACACCATCGGGCCAGCCCATTAAGAATTCTTTGTATGCCGTGCTGCCTGCGCCTTCGTAAAAAACAACAACAACAATGCAGTGCTCAATCATGTCGAAGTGCAGATGACACTGCTCATAATACACCCTAAAATGAAGCAAAACTTTCGTCTTCTCCAGGCTCAGCCGGACCCATCGTTGTTGCGCCTTGACCTCCTCTCGCGCTCCTCGTCGGCCTCCTTCTCCAGCAGCCTCCTCGAGAACTCGTTCCGGTCGAGGATCCGCCCCTCCCGCTCCTTGGTCAGCCGGAGCTCCAAGTCGCGAAGACGCATAGTCCACTTCTTGTCGCTGTCGTTGAAAGGCTCGGCGGGCGGTACCGGGCCCTGGTTCTCCGCCAGAGCCATTTCTCCGGCCGTCATCGGTCGCGGAGCCGTGTTGCTCCGGGAGATGGGGACGCGGCTGCTGTTCTTGGAGCGAGAGCGGTCCTTGCCGCGGCCGCGATCGCGGGGTCCCGTGGGGATGGACGGCGCCGGTGAGCCTGCGCCGTGGATCATGTCCGGTTCCGAACCGGTATCGTTGGACGCTGCATATGCCGCACGGTGCCGCACGTCTTGTGCAGTCCGCAGCGTTGCATTCTCCACCTTCAGCTGGCGGTAGGCTTCTTCGATGCGAACGAGACGGCTCTGCAGTTCGCGGTCCCCCCCGCCGTTTCCGAGCGTGCCCGTAGCGACGCCGTTACGGATGAGGTTCTCCAGGTGGTTGAGCTTCTTGGTCCGAGCTTCCAGGTGGCTTTCTAGAGACTGGTACTCCTTCCACAAGTCCTTCTCGACTCCTTTAATGCGAGACTGGAACTGGCCCACGATGCTCTCAATCATCTTCACAGCGGCCATCAGGTTCTTGCTGAAACCCGGGAGCATGGTGGCCACAGCTTCGAGAGACGGCAGGGCCCGGCCGTTGATGAGGCTGTTATCGTGGGCCCAGTCGGTACCGCACAGAGACGACAGCCTGGTCCAGAGGACGAGTAAGAGGTTGTTCCTTTCGTTGAGCTGCTCTTTGAGGTTCGTCTCGAGCTGCGATATCCTCTTCTTGTCTTGCGTACGCAGAGACTCGAGCTCCACGATGCGGGTGTCTTGGGACGTGACTGTCCTTGACACGTGCTGGTGTGTCTTTTGGAAAGTCTCAAACTGGTTCCTTGTCTGACGATGGGCCAGGCGCTCCTTCTCCAGCATCTCAGCCACCTTACGGGACTCGAGGCTGTGCGACTCGAGTAGGGCATCTCGCTGCTTGATGATGCGGTCTTTCTCCATGAGAGACTGCTTGCTGTTCTCCAGCTCGCGCACCGTGTTCTCAAGTTCACGTTGAAGTTTGGCAATGGACTGGAAGGTGTTAGTTACGACCAGATCACCAGACTCATGAAGGCTGCCCTGTCCGGGATGACTTACCTTGAGCAGACTAGACCTGGTGCCGTTAAGGTCACCAAGCGCCTCCCTGAGGTTGTTCTCGAGCTCCATGAGCCTTTCCTTCCACTCCGTCGCCTCGACCTCGCGCGACGTAAGGCTCTTACGCAGCTTACGTGCTTCGTCCTTGGCAGTGGATGCTTCACGGTTGAGCTCGTTGACGACGTGCTGCACCTCTTCCTTCTCGCGGCTCGAGACAATCTCGTACTGCCTGCGCTCGTTGGCCAGGCGCTGCTCGAGTTCCTTAACCCGGTCCTTCTCCTCCTTAAGGCTCTGTTCCGTATTGGCCAGGGCCGCCTCCAGGTCGCCGATCCGGATTTTGTCGGCTTCCTGTTCCTCGCGAAGGAAGGCAATCTCGCTCTGGCTGGACTCCTGCTGTACACCGAGGCGATTCGCCTTCTCGTTCGACTCGAGCAGCTTGCCCTCCAGCTCCTCGAGCTCCTTGTTGGCGTTCTCAAGCTCCTGCTCGAGCTGCTGTATCCTCCGCATCTTGTTCTCTTGCTCGTCCTCCAGGCTTATCACGACCTCACTGAGCTTGCGCATCTCCTCCTGCAGCGCGTCAAAGTTTTCGGCCTTCTCGTCGCGCTCCCTCTCGAGATGCTGGATCTCCTCGTTACGGGCGTTAACGTCGTTCTCGAGCGTGTCCACAACCTCTTGCGCCTCCTTCTGCAGGTCCTGGAACTCGTTCTCCAGCCGCTCGTACTCGCGCAGGGCCTCGTCGCGCTCGTTCTGGAGCGCCACCAGGTCGTTCTCCGCGGCTTGGAGCTCTTCCTGCAGGGCAAAAACGGTGTCTTCGGCCTGCGTCTTGGCTTCCATCGCCGTCTCGAAATCTTGCGTACAGCTTTCGAGGTCTCGTTGGAGGTCCTGGTTCTGCAGCTTGACGTCGTTGATCTTGTCGCGGAGTTCGGCGAGTTTGTTCTCCAGGTCTTCGCGCTCGGACTCGTCGATGCCCGTCATGGCTCTCGTGCCACCGCTGGCGCGGGACCCGGAGCGTTCATGCACGCCGGCACGGGAGGCAGAGCGGTCGAAGAGGCTGTCGATGGTCGACGGCGCGGGGCCTCCTCTCCGTTGCGCCAGCTTCAGGTCCTCGATCTCTTGGTATAAGCGCTCCTTCTCACGGTTCCGCGAGGTCAGCATCGAAGTCTGCGCCCCTACTTCTCGGCGCAGTTCAGAGTTCTCGTGCCGTAGCTGTTCGTTCTCGCGGCGGACTTCATCGACAAGCGTGCTTGCAGCGCTCATGCCGCCATTCACGGCATCGGTCTCACCAGAGAATGCCGATACAGGACGCGAGGGGGACGACGGCCTCGGCTTCTTTGTGATGTTGTAAATATTTGTGGTGTGGTGCATTCCCCCAGGTCCGGCGCTCGAGCTCATCTCCTGCTTGTAGCGGAAGACCTCGTCTCGCAGCTTGCGGTTCTCCTCGTCGGCTTGCTCCCGGCGGACAGACTCCTGCGAATACAACTCCTTCCAGACATCGACCTCCTCTTGCCGGCCGTAGTTCTCTCCAAATTGCTTCTCTCCGACCGATTGCAGTGACTTGATAGCTTCCGCCATGCGCCGCTTCTCGTTCTCCTTGGACAGGTTGTCGGCCTGAAGGTTCTCGACAATGGTCGTGTACTCCTCCAGGCGCTCTCGCAGGAAGATCAGCTCTTCCTCACGGTCCTGGGCGTCTGCGTCTGACGACTCTGCAGTCTGGCCGTTGGACGAGGTGCCGCTCTTCGCCGTACTGGGTCGCTCGTCTTCCTCCTTAAGTTGCTTCTCCAGCTCCTTGACCCGCTTCCGGAGAACTTTGTTGTCGCGCTGCAGGACGGCCAGGCCCGTCTTGAGCTCGACGTTCTCCGATATCATCTCCTTAACGTTCTCCTCGGAGAGCCTGTCGAGCCGATCGCTGAGGAACATAACCTTCAATTTGAGGTCGAAATTCTCCTTCGATAGCCGTTCAATGGTGCTGCTCTGTTCCTTGAGAGTCATGCTCTTGCCCTGACGCGGCGTGCCGGTGACACTGAACTCGGACGGCTTCCTAGGCGTCGTGAGCCCGCCCTTTGTCTTGTATTCCCGAGCGAGCGATTCCGGAACGTGCACGTCCATAACGCGACGGGCGATGACAGTATCAGTCGGCGCAGCCAAAGAGCCCTTAGCCTTTGGCGTCCGCATATAGTCGTCTCCCCTGTGGCCAGCATCGTCTTCCTCGAGGGTTTCCAAGCGCTCGATGGACTCGCGCGGTTCGTCCATGCCCGACAGCATGCTGCCCATGCTCAAGGAACGGGACAGGATGTTGCTCATGCTACCAGAAGCAGTCCGCGAGGGGGCCGCACCACCAGACTGCAGGGCATAGTCGGCACCCATGCCGACGGTCACGTCGCTATCGACATCGTCGTGGGATTCGGGGTTCGTCACGAAGGAGGAGACGGAAGATCTCTGGCTCGCAGTCCGGCTTCGCAGATACTTAGGCCGTCGGCCCGACTTGAGCGCATTGCCCGGCGTGCTCCCCGCGTCGCTAACTTTCCTAGAGCTGGTGTTGGAGGGGTATCGGTTGAGGGCGGACGAAGAGTCGAGAAATGACGAGGACTGGGCTTGGGAGTCCTCGCCCATGGACTCTTCCTGCATCTCCTGGCCGGACTCGGTACCCGCGTCGCTGCGGCCCGTACTCGTCCCTGAAAGTGTTCTCGAGAGAATACGCTGGCCGGTCGCCGGGGTGGGCGATGAGGAGAAGGCTTCGAGGGAAGAGGTAGTGTTGCCCACATCTGCAGGATCGAGATAGCGAGAGGCAAGGTTTGCGCGCTGATCACTGATTGCGGGCGACGGAGGGGTCGTGGACTTGGGGTAATGGTCGTGTGTTTGTATACCAGTCGGGAGCTCTGGGGCGGCTGGTTGTTGCGCCGTACGCGTCTTTTTGGGTGAGTCGAACACGAAGGTATCGTCGACGCCTTCCCGAGTGATAGTCGGGATGGGCGAGATTGGTACCGCGAAACTCGACTCGACATCCTCCTGCAGGTGGCGGCGCACTGCCTGCTCGTTTAGCGCAGGGACAGTATTGTCGCCAACGAAGCTGGGGCTTCCGAAGAAGGTGCTGTCCGGCTCGGGAGGTGGAAGGGAAGGGGCATCGTCCTTGGTCGAGGGCGGGTTGTTGGTGGTGTTGTTGTTGTTGTTGTCTGTAGATGGGAAGGAGATGTCGCCAAATTCTTCTTTCGTGGGGGAGATCTCATCGTCGTTGAAGCTTCCCGGCACCCTACGCAGAGATCTCTGTAGGGGCGGCGGCCTCGAGTCGTCTCCCGGCATGATGATGTGTGATCACTGGCTGGCTGTGTCTGCTGGCGTGTTGGCGGCGAGCGCGCGCACGCACGGAGGGGAGTGATCTTCGCCCTCGAGGGCGATCTTTCTCGTCTGTGAACAAGTCGCGTCGCTGGATGCGCCTGCACTTGGATGAGAGCGGCAGAAGAGTTGCGATATGGATTACATGAATGACGGTGTTGTGTCGTATTGCTGCTTCAGGGATCGGGTCATGTTTGCGTGCTTCCCAAAGAAGTGTCGAATATGGTTCGCGAGAAGCCCGGCTGGATGGGACGCGCTCGAGCCTCTCCCGTACACGCACGACACTGACTTTGAGGTTCTTCGATGGGTCCGCCGCGGGCAGAGCCCACTAAAACTTACCCCTGTTCGGTTGCTATGACAGCGTACTAGACCACTGTAATGGCCCGCCGCCAACCGCGAACAGGGTTGCACTTGAGGCTCTCACCCCTGGAGAGATCTGCAGGTGAAATAGGGGAATTTTTTACGATACAACTTTGGATGCAGGGGAGAATCCAGAAAGGGCAAAGGACGCAAATCCATCGTGACACCCGTCCTTTACAGGTGGTTGACAAAGACTCGGACACGGCTGCTTCTCCTTATCCGCGCAGAGGCCACAGAGTTTACGATCAGGCGAGCCACATGAGTGTCTCAGGAGTCTACTGTTCGACTGGTTTTGGGTCCCGACTTTGACTGGCCGTGCAGGTTGGAGACCCCTCGTGGAGACAATCACCTAGGCCTCTGAATTCGTATGAGCCAGGATACTTATCAGTTCAATCCATCCATCGGCCCCTGTCTTTTCCTGAGAAAAGCTGTTCAGCATTTTATCCTCGAGCTCAATGCCTGTCAGCGTTGCCCGTCAGCGTTAAGCTGCCCTCGAGACCCCGCCGTGTTTTGCTTCTTCAGGCAAGGTTCATGGTGGGTAACAGCGCCATGGTTGTTTCATCTCTCCCAAACTTAGCGTGGATGCCAGTACAAGATCCCAGAGCAGGCGGCGGCTTCAATGATCCCGGCCAAGTCGATTCGGGTTGGAGTTGCTTTCGCGGCCCTGGAAGGAATAAGCCGCAAGCTTGTTCTCTCTACCCGAGACCTGACGTATCATCCGGTTAGAAGCGATATTGCTACAATTATCACTCATTACCCTGGAAGAAAACCCTAGCAAATCTTTCGACGATGCGAGCGATAAGTTCATGGTCAGCATCGATATACAAGTACATCGCCTAAATGCTAAGCGGGGTTGACAAGACCATTGACCTCCAAGACGGCAACCTCCGTGAGCATGTACTGGGACAGCAGATGCTATTTTCCCATCTTGGGCCTTCTATCAAAAATGCGGTAGTTACCTCGTGCCTTGCACCACTCCAATTCAGCTTGAAGATGGGGATGAGTGATCATTGGAAAGAGGAAAGAGAGTTCATGTATTCAAGATACTGCGTCTTCTCACTGGCCTCGCGCAGTGGGTCAGGTCTCTCTATCGAAGACCATAAACCAGTCTCTGCTGTCATGGCATTGAAAAAGGATAGCACTCAACATCAGGCTCGGGACATCAGCACCAAATCCTTGATTCTCGGACCGGGCATGGCCGTTTCCTTAAGATCGCTGCTATGAGGTCTTCATCCTGCATAATCAAGGCTCGACTTGCCTTAGCCCGTGGGACCACGCTCAACCCGGGCCTTGCCCTGTTGGGGACCAGCCGTTCTCACATGCCAATCCCGGGAACGGTGCCTGTAGATCCAGCCAAAATACGACTCCGAAACCAGTTGAGCGGCGATGACTGGGAGGCAAACTGCGTCTAGGACAAGGCTCGACAAAAGCAAGCCTTGCGAGCGTTATGGGCCGATTACTGCAGAGCAGGAGGCAAATTTGAGTTCCGTATTCCATCCAGATCCTGCTTTCTGGATGCCGGTCAGCCATGATGCTGTGCTACTACCCGAGGAGGATGCAGTGAATTTCGACCTGGGCCAGCTTGAGGCCCTTACTCGGCAAACCTAGGTATGTTATCAGCATTGATCAACACCCCAGATGTCATCGAACAACAAGCTTCGTCCCATGCCAGCTGAACTCAGACCGTAGCTACCGAGTCCGGCCGACTTTTCCGGGACTGCAGATCGTTCTATCCAAACAAGAGAGCCTAAGAAAACCTAGATGTCAGAAAAGCAGCCAGTGAAACGCAAGAAGCTGGATTGCAATGCGATCTCCCCCCACAAGGCGATGCCGAGTCTAATCGCGGGCGGCTTACATGAAAGTTGCGTAGGGCGTAAGGGATGCGGATCACCAATGACGTAGCCGCCATCCATCCATCACCATCCCCCGAAACTTATCGCGTCCCGCTCCACCTTTCTTGGTCCTCACCCCTCCTCCCCCAAGCCAGCACAGCTACCAGTAAACATCACCTTTCCAGGGCCCTTCCACTGCCGGGCCGTTAGCAAGGACAGACCGGTTTGAGGAGGCTTGGCAGGGACCTTGCCCAGCTGGAGCTGGTGGGGGGTATTCTTGTGGGATAGGCGTGACGGAAGACGGAGAGGTGTAAGAAGAGCTTGGATAGGTAGATCATCCTTGTAAGACCTGTGATGTAATGCCTTTTTAGCTTCGGCAGGAAAACCAAGCAGTCGTGTATATAACCCTCGAGCAATCCTCGACTTATCCAAGCCCTTCTGGTCCCTACCTCCATTCTTTCCATCGCGCTACAAATCCCAATCAACCTCTTCAAAAGAACCAATACCCAAAGGTCTTCCCAACCAAGAACAACCCAACACATCATCACAATGAATCCCGCCCAGCAGCCCCAGCAGCCCGCCGCCGGTGCCGGCGCCGAGAAGCAAGACTACGGCGACAAGGCCTTTGACATGCTGGCCAAGAAGTCGGGCCACCCCATGGACCGCAACACGAGCGAGAAGATCACCGACGGTGCCCGTGGTGTCTTTGAGAAGGTCACTGGGTAAGTGCTGAAGAGAGTGTCATACTCATATGAGTACATGCGCTAACAGCCGCCACAGCAAGAAGGTCAACCCCAAGATCTCCAACTAGAGGGGAGGGCCACCAGACATCATGTTGTACGATAGAAGCCTGGCGTTTCGCACGACCGTGAAACAGGATTTGTTTTCGGGTTTGACGCGGATGGGATATACTCGGATTGGCCATTAATGATACTTTTGGCAATTGAACCATCAAATAATAATCATTTCCATTATCATGCATGCGTCCAACACGTCTGTACAGGTCCTAAACCTATGTGCCCTCGCTCGGACTGAAAGCCGAGCCATGCGCGTCCTGTCGTCTGTTCACGCCACAATAACAACCCGGATATGAACAGATCCTCCCAACCAACTCCTTCCATGCAAGCACCTTTGGTGAACAATGTAATGCGGTAAAACGGCCAAATGACGCGGACCTCCCCCTCCCCGTGTGATAGGCAATGTAGCCTCCCCGACGGCCAAACAAAACAATATACAAGACAAAAAATGAAACAGTCGGAACCAAAGTATGTGTAATAAGTGCAGCGCGGGGCAGAAACTATGGAAAGCACTCCCTCCGTGCATTTCTCAACAAGGGGATCAACCATCAGCAAAGACCTGGTAGGCCATCACCATGATCCACAGCAGGAAGATGGCGCCCACGAGCGCAAAGGCAAACATGGCCTGCCAGGATTGACCTGCGCGACACAGTTTATGTTAGTGAAACGTACGTATCATGACACCCGGGGGGGGGGTGGGTGTGATTGATGTAGCAAAACTCACATATGCTCTTCTGCTCGAGCCAGGCCAGCGTCGTGAGCGTCTGGCCCGTCGGGTTCTGCGAGAAGACGGCGAGGTTGCAGTTGCTGCTGACGGAGCCCGTGGGCCCCCAGAGCTGGATGGAGATGACGATGAGCCCGACGAGCCAGAGCACGAAGAGCACGAAGCCGCCGATCATGACGATCGAGGGCAGCAGGCGGCGCGTGTAGATGAGCCACAGCAGGACGAAGACGAAGAAGATGGCCAGCGAGGCGACGGTGATGTAGTACGGGAAGTACCTAGGAGAAGGGCGCCACTGTCAGCTCCCAAATGAAAAGGGGAAAAGCGCTGTGCGAAGGAGGGTGTCTCTGTGTGTGTGCTTACCATGGCACCGGCAACAGCAGCTGCTGCTGGATCTGGATAAAGGTGGCCATGACGCCGAGGATGGTGCAGGCCGAGATGAGCATGATGAGCATCCAGATGTTGAGCTGGACCGCCGGCCAGTGGTACCGGTGTATCCTCTCCATCACGTACGACTCGCTCCCCGTCACTGTTGATGCCGCCATCTTTTGTCGGTCGTCGCAAAGTGTATGTCGGTGTCGATGGGGATTCTGCAGGTTCCCTTCGCAGGAGATCGGACTAGGAGCGCAGCTTTAGATCCTTATAAAGGGTCCCGCCGCTCGCTGGGTTGCGAATGCGCAAAAAGAAATAGGTCTGTCTCGAGGTGTCGGGCGCAAAAAAGTCGAGAGTCGCCAAGGGTGTTCGTCGCGAAGACCCAGGCTTTTCGTATGGATCGTAGCCCGACCAGCTGTTGCGTATGTAGACACGCCCCTACTCCAAGAGAGAACGAGGAGTCACTTATGCCTCCCGGCACCCGGTCTCGATTGGATCGTTCACTTGTCGTCCCCAAGTGCGGTACAGCAATGATATTCGCAGAGTGTCTGCCACGTCGCGGAGGGGGGGGGGGGGGGGGGGGGGGGGTTCGTACTTGGGGCGGGGAACGCTGGGCAGCTTGATGGTGCCAGAGAAACGCTTGTCACGCTGAGGGTCATAGTTCTTGAGGCCGATCTGGAGCTCGACGGTCTCGAGGAAGTTGCGCTTCTTGGTTTCGTTGCTGTACTCGAGCAACTCAGCGACATTCTGACGCACTCCGGCTGTGGTGCGGGCACGGTGGTTAGCACACGATTGCTCTAAAGCGAGGAGATCCAGGGGAAATAGCACTCACCGACTGTGATCTTGGACATCTTGACAGTCTTCCAGTAGAATGACCTATGGGGATTCTAATGGTGAGGATTATTGCGTCGTGATGATTTGGATTTCGAAGTGGAGGAGGGAGGAATTTCGCCGCTAAGATTTTCTGGCACACATAAAAACTTGTGTGAAAAGGTCTTTTTGCGGAACAGGGTTAGGCGAACCCACACGCAAAAGCACGGACCATAAAAGCGAGACCCCGCCCAGCACTGTGTATTATGTCATCCATGCTGACTAAGTGATTCTGTGGACCATGATGGCCGAATGAAGGGCAGCTACTTCGTGAACTGATGGCAAGATCGCCATCTCATCCTCCAGAAGGAGCAATTCTTACAATCCTCGAGATGGTTAATAAATATCAAAGCTCTTTGCACTCGCCCCAGAACATCAAACGTAAGCAGGCTCCGCCAGACCTTAAGAGTTTCTCTCAAGAAATCATCCACTGCAACAAACCTCCTCGCCATGGATCTCGCCTCACAAGTTTCACAAACGGGCCACAAAGAGGAGAACGGCTTGTCAATCTTCGACTTAATCAATATCTTGTCTATCTTTCCGACCGTCCAGATGTATGTATCATGCTGCCAATTCAACCTCTTCTTCCTCCAAAACAAAACTTCAAGCAAATCTTTGTCATCATCATAAGTGTGTGTGTTTGCGGTGAAAGAACAATAAAAAGTATCAGCGAGAAGGCCGCCCTTCGAACACAAAAGAAGTCTATAAATGCCCCAATCCTCATCGTCCGAGTCCAGTCTGGATCGAGCTCGCTCGCTCAACAGAGCCAGTCCTCCATTCCCTCCACAGTCTTCAAATTGGCACGACAGAGCCCTTCATCCAGGACTCTGCCTGCTCATCTTGAACGTCTTACAGTCCAAGGTACAGTAGGATCCAGCACGCCCCGATCTCGGGCTCGAGTATCGAGTGGCTTCCTTCCTCCCCCTCCAGGGGGGTATGATGCGAATGTGCCCGCGCGGCCCAGGGCCGGCAAGGAGAGTCCGCTGTCGACCTCAGCACTTGGGCTTAGAGGTTGTACTGAACAACTTGTCTCCTTCGGCGGTGCAGCAAAAGCAAAGATGGGTTGGAACACTTGTTCCATGCCTTTTCCTAGTTGGATTCCCTCGACAGTCTGGCAGGTCTTTGGCAGGGACACTGCGCCCCAGTCGGGTCAGTCTCAGGTCGTAGGGCCGATTCTTGTGATGGATATCACTAACCAATTTGCGAATTCATTCAGCCGGTGTGCTGGACGAAGGATCGCCGGTAGGTTGCCTGGACAAGCTCCGGCTTCCGGGAAGGGATGACCTGGGAAGAAATACGACTCATAGCCGTCAACTGGGATTGAGCCTCTTGGATGGTGCGGAGCACCGCGGGGTCGTCCCATTGGGGAAAGTTCTGGAACATCCCGGTGACTGTCTTTTGGTATCCAGTCCACTCGTTGTAGAGTGCCATGGCGGCATCCTCGGCCTGGATCGCGGCTAGGTTCTCCTCCGCAGCACGAGTCTTGGAAGATGACTTGCGGCGGTTGGAGCTTGCATCGGGGGCATCCTTCTTGCGCTTTCGTCCCTTGGCCTGGTTCTGGCTGCTTCCGAGCGCCGGGGGGGAGCTGGCCTGGGGCGCAGTGCCCTTGTCATGATGCACACGTTTCATGTGGTCCCTCAAGTTCCACTGGCGCGGAAATCCATTTCCAGCGATGGCCCGGTCACAGCCTTCATACGTGCACAGATAGGGCTTGTCTCCATGGCCATGCATGGCGTGGGCCTCACGCTCATGTCGCAGGAGGCATGCAGTAGAAGAGAACCGCGTGTTCTCGCAAGACTCGACCTTGCAGCGGTACGGCTTCAGGTGCGAGTCCACGAATTTGCTTCAGGGCGAAGACATGTCAGCGATCGCTTTGGTCGACATGATCAGAATAAACTGGGATAAACCTACTCGTAGTTGCACTTGAGCTTCTCGGGCTTGTGGTTGCAGCTGGGCTGACCCTCCCACGGGCAATGGAAGAGTCCATCCGATTGGGGGGCGGCATTCTTGTACAGCGGGTGGTCTCGCGCTGTCTCACCTTCATTGCTTGGACGTCGAGTGCTGAATGCCGAGTTGCCGGAGAGGGTGAAATCATCGCCAGGAACAGCAGTCATGACAACCCCACTGGAATGCCTCGGAGTCAGTATGCGAGGGGGACCAAAACTCAGAACGCAATCGGGAAGCTCGTCGGTGATGGGTTGAGGGTTCGGGGCTCGGGGTTCAGAAAGTCGCAGAAACGTACCTGGGCGAATGCCCACCAAAGGAAGGCGAGGAGGTGTGCGTGTCCGTAGGGGAAGTGGCGTTCGGTCCGCGCCAGGTATCCTCGAGGGTCACAGGAGAGGACGTCCTCGAATGGTCCGAGCTGGAGGAATCCCAGGAGTGGATCGAGTGACTGGCGAGACTGGGCTCGTAGTCCATGCGCATCTGGGTGCATGTGGGATCCACGTGTTGGTTCATAGCCGTAGCGAAGTCGTAGGGAAGGCCATCGGTCATTCCAGACGGAAATCCTTGGAGCGAGGACACGGACAGAGTGTCAAGATCCGGGGTAAGGTATTGGTTCACATTCATCGACACATCCGTGAAGACCATTGCATTACCTGCCATGTCAAAGCTTCCCAGTGGAGCAGAGCTCTGTGGGAGTCCGCTTTGCAATCTTGAGCGCCCCTTGATGGAGGAGGCCTTGAGGATCCGTTGCTTGTGGCTGCCAGTGGAGCTCTTGGATGCCATCCGACGCATGGGCTCTGCATGTGCCAGCGAAGCGTCAACACTTGGGCCAACCGCCCATGCATTCTGGAAATCCTCGGTCATTTCAGTGGCATCTCTCCTGGGGGTGATATGTCCATAGGTATATGAGTACTCCTCGGCATCTCCGGTCTGGATCTCTCCGTTGTCTGAAAACTCAGTAGGGAAGTTCTGTGACCCTTCAACTGTCGCGTCCCATGACGAACCGCAGAGGTCCGCAGGTCCTGTTTGAGAGAAAGGAAACATAGAGGCTTGTTGGAAGTGAAAATCACTGAGTAGCATTTCATGTTAGTGTGCTGTGTCTCCACTAAGTTTGTAAAAACGCATCGAGGCAAATGGAAAGCACAGATCGGTAACAACTTTGTTCCTGTATTGCGGCAAGGTTAGTCTACGCGCTTCGGCAGCATATGGGACAACGGGATCTCTACAGACCAAAATGTGACGCTGTTCAAGCTGAACCCTGACAGCATGGTTCTTGCGATCCAGGACGGCAACTCGGCCACGGAAGGGTGGAACAATAATCCTGCGGTTCGAAAAAGTCCACGGGTCGTTCAATATAACGCAATGGCATATGCGATTCCAGAGTCCACGGGTCGATGATCAAAACAAATCAGGAGTACCTCCATGGATGATAGAAAAACCTCGGGTCGTCCGTCAAAAGGGAACACTTGGTGAAAACAGTCACGAGTCGGGATGTCGAATATCGCTATGGTCCTGTCGTTCGGGCAACGGAGAAAGCAAGGCATTTGCTTGTCGGTGACACATGATCCTGGCATGTCCGGTACGAGGGTCAAGTACGCGAAATCCACAGAACGAGGCAAACTCCTGGAAAGACAAGTTCACAGCATAAGGTCTCCTGGTTTTCCTGGTCTGAAAGTTGAAGAGCGTCGCGAATATCTCCTCGGCAAATGGAATCCAGTGGTTCGTGGATCGGTCCTTTCAAGGGTCCATCATGCGGCTGCATGTGAAAAGCAATCATCATAAAATTGCTTTTAACTTCAAGTTCTATCCGCGTAGCCAACACCGTTGCTCGGGCACAGCAGTGATGACAAGCAGACGAACGAGTGGTGCTCAAATCAAGGTCTCTGGGTTCCGGCGGCAAGCATGTCAGGAAACCAGGAATGTGTGGCCCAGGGTCATATCATCCGGCATCCTTGGTTTGCATGGTATTGCATGGTATCCCCATCCACGGCGGAAAAAAAACAAGTATCCTCGGGTCGTCTCAGTCCTGACTGTGGCCGACACCTACCTTGTCGTAGAGTGATAATCATTATTGTTGTCCATGTCTGGCTAGACAAAAGACGTGCATCTCAAAAGAGACACTCTTCAAATCCGGTGACGGTTGTCAAATGCAGAAGGGTTGTTCCCGGAACGGTATCAAGTAATCCAGGGTAATCCAAGGTCTCCATGGGATAAGCAAGAAGTGCAAGCTGCAGGAACAAAGGAAATATACATGAGCCACAAATTGTGGCGAGCACAATGGACCTCCGTGAACATAGAAAGTTGCAAATACCTCGCGGGAGTCTGGACGTCTTCCATATCATTGATGTAGTTGGGCATTTTGTCCTGGTGTGAAAGCACGGTGGCAGCCATTCCAGACGGGGGAGTCAAAATGAAAGCTCGGGTCCAGGATCGACAGTGTGCGTCAAATGTAACGGCCTGGTGGCAAAATGGTCCTTGGGTTGTCGTTGTTGTTGAGGTTCGAGAAGGAGTTCAGGCAGATGCCGTACGACAAGGGACAGATCCTTCGTTTTTAAGAAAAGAGTAAAGGGATCAAGTGTGGCCAGAAGGGGCTCACGTGCTGACGAGGTTGGGGTGGTGTGTGAAAAAGAGACAACAAGGCAAGAAAGAGGCTTGTGTGTTGTGGACTGCTCGCTTGGATCGGGCAGAAATGGTGTTCCGGTTGGGCTGAAGAAAAGAGAAGAGGAAAGTCGAGTTGGGCAGAGAGGGGGCAATTCGGGTTTTAACTTGGATAACTTCCCCTGTGCTCACTCTTTCAACCCCTGCTCTCTGATGCCTCATATCCCCATTTGACCCACTCGTGTTGGCAATCAGGCCAGCAGGGTTCGTGACGACACTGTCAGTTGTCAGTATAATTGGACGTGGTCCCCCCGTCCACGTTTCCTCTGCTTTGCTGTCGTACTGTTTCCGGGCGTCACGACTGCAATTCAGAGCTCTTCTCCGGCCGTCACACTGGCCGCAGACGCACACTAAGGCATCCTGATGAGCTGGCCGACGAGATGAATCGGCGTAATAGGTCGGAGCGTGCAGCGCGTGTTGTACGAGGCTTGCGACTTGGATGGCTTCCTTGATTTTAGGAGGGTCTCAGCGGGGTGTCGAGAGGCTTTTGCGGCCTATCAAATATTCTAGCGACGTTGAAGTGCAACTAGACAGGGGTCGCTGATGCATGGACAACTCATCCATGCATGCCGCCATCACACCAGGCCAACTCACGGGCGGACAGAGCCAGCCGAGAGGAAAAGTCTGGCGGCTACAGCGGAATCCTCGATTCCCATTCCTCCCGCCCACTTGACATGTCGCTTTTCTTGACGGATTGCTTCATAACCTGTCGTCTGGCCCTCCTCGTACTCTCACCGCTCCGATGAAACAGGGCGTGGTCAAGGAAATAAGACGCTTTCATCCAGTCTCAGGACAATTCGCAGCCAGAGAGGCAGACTTCTGCCACGGTGGCTGCTTATTCCGTATCCTTTGTGGGTAGACCAGCGGATTGAATGCGAGCCCAGCATCCAACCTCTTCGTTGTCAACAGGTGGTGTTGACCTCGAGTCCACGGTCTGCAAGTGTGATACCTTCAGGTCGATGTGACTGGCCTCCTCGCTTCGCCTTTGATGCGTCCTCTCTTTACCAATCACAAGGCGATTCCCCAGGGCAGATGACGAGGAAAGACCGTGAAGGTGAGGCATGTAAAGGATCCGTGGTCCCCGGGCTGCATCATTGGTTGCCAGCGAACAACCTGACCATCTGCTTCGGTCCAGCAATGCAGGATCGGGTGCTTTCCTCCGCAACGCCAACAGACGAGAAGAGGTTTGTGACTGTGTGTGAGCCACGCATCAGTAGCTGATGGGAAGACTAGGTCGGTGGCTGTGGGTTGTTGCATGCAGCATCCCAATCGAGTAATCGAGATAGCATCCAGGGCAGTGTAGCTTCTCGATGTCATGGCTCGACATTGCCTGTGAGGTTGGTGCTCACCACTTGATTTGACACAGCTTGGATACATCACGCGGGAAAGCGGTGAGAAGCGTGCCGATGGGCGAGACCTGTGAGCACCAGATGCTGCTGTTGTTCGGGCATAGGTGAGCTTGTCATTTTGATATTCAATGGAAACATAGTCATTGTGAACTCCGTGCCCAACAGGCAAGGAAAACACCCTGGTGCTTGCCATAATTAGTTATTGGCAGTCACGACTCATGAGCAAGCTCCCGTCACGTGCAATCGGGGCAGACAAACTTAAGACATCGCGATGGTTTATCTTGTCGCACCGAGCTTCATTCAGCTCTGAGGGAAGAGACGATTCTTTCAAGCAGTGGAAAGCACTCGGCAAATCAATACAAGAGACCTCGTGGCTGCATCGAGCGAGCCCAACAATGACCCACGAAGTAGGTGGCAGGTATCGCGGATAAGCAACAACGACCTCCGCCAAGACAAGGCCCCTCTGGCAATTTGACCACGCGGTTCCCAACCTTTGTCTTTTCTGCTCGCCCATCTTCCGAATCTTTCCAAGTGTAGCCACCAGCCAGGTCTTAATCTTGTCAAGCGGCTGTCCTCAGCAAAGAGGCCGCGCATTCTCCTAGGGTTCTCGGTGCAGGTCAGATATATCTACTCCGTACGTTGTCTGTCTGGAACTTCCAGTGAGGGATCAGGATGGGCGGGACTGCAGTGGCCAGGCATTGCGCGTTGTCGGCAGCGCCTCTCTCTCCATTGACCTCCCGACAAGCAGGTGGGAATCCATCTGCTGGCACCAGAGTAAGATTATCCCGACACGCATCCGACCATCCCCCGCAATGATCGACGGGTCACATCCCTTCTTTTGCGCCCAAGCAAAGTCGAGCTCGTGGAGCTGCTGCACTCGATGACCAAGCTCATTCACTCGCATGTTGCTTCTTGCGCAAATGAATCGAACGCCTACCGTCTGATAACACACCAAGTTCTATCCGGCTCCTCATTTGCACCCGATCAAGCTTCGCCCTGCTGAGGTCGTGGCCAAGAGAGGATTGGCTGCAGCTTCTGGCATCAAGGCATGATTGGGCTCTGATGGTCCCCATCCCTTCCTGCCCAACCGATTCAGCGATCAGTCACCGCCGCTTCCAAACAAGGTCACTCCCTGCTGATGTGAGTATATCATTGCTACCTGGCGAGTACCAGACGCTCCAATGTGTCCTTTGGGCGACAACACGTCGACGTTTTACACGGACAAAATCAGATGTCGGCCCAACGGTGCCCTACTCCGGAATCGCGAATGGGACCTGTTGACCAATTGCCGTCCGCGCTGAGCCTCCGGGCATAGAGTTTTATGGACGGAACATAAGTCGGTAATCCAGGGTGCTCCTTGTCCAGGGTCAACCAGGGGCATTATGTTTCGCACCTATTTGCCTCATCAAAGCTCTTCGGTTCGGTTAGCTCTCGAGGATCGACGCTGCACAGCGCATTGCCGTCTCGAACCCTATGAAGCAACTCTGCCAAAGCGCCTGACCTGTGGACGTAAGCCAGTCCTTTCCAAGCCTAGCGGGTCACGAAGCCGCCTCAACATGCGGATGGGTTTGACTAGAACTTCCAGACTGCTGGTCATTGGGAAGAGTACTACCATCCCTCTGCTGCCGTAGTCGAGTACGATATCTTGTTGTATCTGCTCAGCACGTAGCTAGGCGCCTGGCCAGTCCTCCCCTGACCGCCCCGCTCCTGGCTGGAGTTCGCTGCCAAACAAGTGTTTGGTCCGTGACGGCTTCTTCTCTTCGCCACCCGGCAGACATAAATGCTTTCGTCTGGGACAAGCTCCTACTGTCTCATACCTTCCATACCGTTCAAACATCTGATGAGTAGTGATCTATCCTGTTCACGACAGCCGGACTCCAATGTTTGTCTGCGATCGACTTTTCCATTCCTTTCCACATTCAAGGCCCAGATAAACAATAATTCCAGGTGTCGAAACATCCGTTCCGCACCTGCTGCCATCGGACGGTGAAGACTGCTGAGACCTCAGCCAGGATATTTCTGAGATAGGTCGATATCTCCCGTCCTTGGATTTGGAAACCCGGGAATCCCAGGACATTGGTTTTGCTGGTGCAGGTACCCTCCTCATCAGGCTCAGGATCCGACTCCGTCGGTGTTAGTTGCAAGCTCTCTCCAACAATCCGGCATTGTTTCAGGAGAAAAGAGTCGCTTCTCAGGTCTTGCTTTTTCTATCTCACTTTTGCTTGTGTGTTTGGCCATTTTCTCTCATCTACCGGGAACGTGTACTGTCTACCATGGTCGGGAGAAACATGACACAGCCAGAGTTTGCCTATGGTTCGTCCGGTGCCTCGGCCGGCATCTGGAACACATCGCGGAGGTACGCCCTTACTGGTCCAACTACCGCCTCGTCGACAGAGCTGATCATTGCAGTGCGATCTACAACGATTCATACCCTTCTGGGGGCTATGAAGGTGTCAAAGCAGGCTACAGGCCCAGCAGGTAAGATCTCTTACGCAATTGCATCTTAACGTACATCGAATAACATCCATGTGTCCAGCATGGTTCGTCCTCATGAGACTTCTTCCACTTTCAGTCTGCCCTCCACCGGCTCCATCCCCAAGGCTAGCCATGTGCCTCGATCGGATTCCATGTACAACACATCCCCTGTGTTCAGCCCCCAACCACCATCCGCGGCCTTTGTCAACTCCCCGCCAGGCTTCGGGTCCTACACTGCTGTGAACGCTCAAGGCTGGGACCAGTCCGGCAAGTTCTCACCCGCGGATTCACTCGAGGACATCATGGCGTCGTCGAGCCCCTCGGATTACTCTCCAGACCACGGCCCGGGATCTTCGATGCCCAGCAAGTCCAGTAAGCACCACCAGAAGGGCCGGTCGCAGCGGCGGCCTTCCAACAGGGACGAGTTTGACGGACCACACCAGTTTCTACAGCGTCCGCCGCCGGACTATGTTGCCATGCAGGAGAGGGAGCTCCCTCATCTCCCGACGAACCTGTTGGTGCAAGAGCAGGACAGTGTCCTGGCCCAGGTCAATGATCGTCTGTCCCAGTGTGCATTTGATTTCGTGGCAAAGTACCAGTTCCCCATCCCGCTCACGCAGGACATGCGACCCGTGGAGCGCCCGCAGGACCGGGAGTGGACCGAATGGGTGCATCTTCTCAAACGACTGGCCACCAAGAGGCGGATCCCCGCCCGTGTCTTGTACAATGGCCAGATCAAGCAGTTTGTCACCATCCTGGAGAACTCGCTGGAGATGAGGCACGCCGCCAAGCACCAGTCTCGGCCGCTCAAGGATGATAGGAACATTCTTCAGCTCATCTCGGCCGGCATCCAGGTTGCCAAGATCCTCAAGGATGCCCAAGCCATGGACTATCTGGACAGACTATACGTTTCTACGGAGCAACAAATCCAGGACCGCGCTGCCGCAGTTCGGTACCGAGTATAAGGACTCTCTTCCAAGCTGCCGGGCTTTTTCTGCGAGCTGGACCTTGGACAGTCTAAGCTGTGCCTTGCCGTGTTGAACTAGGGCCCGCCTCCCCTTCCTCCCTTTGCTTACTTTGGGATTGTTTTTTTTGTTTTCGTCCAACTCTGTGGTCTCCGTGATCAACAAACCTCTGAAAGGGGGTGATGAGTGACGCAAGCTTCTGAACCAGATCTGCCGGTCGTTTTGTCGCGTCGGACTAGACGGGGGCGGCTACGCCCTTCATACTGGGAAGCCGGTGTTGTTGGCATTGTGAATTTTTTACAGCTGGAAAAGACGGTGGGCCTGCTGGATTCAAGATCTGTTCAGGTGGTGCTCTTTCTTAATGTCGTCACGTCTGTTTTGCCTTTGCAGTCTGGGATTTTCTTCTTTGGTTCTGTTGTTGGGAAAGTTATTATCGATATCCGGGAGGTTGGGCCTTTGATGCCAGGTTTACGTCTTGTTTAATGATTACACGAAGTCAAGATCTTGTATGAGGTTCTTCCTCCTCCTTTCGCTCTTGGTTCGCTGGCTGCACTCTTCCCTTAATAATTCTAGACTACAGTCCCAAGCGTCGTTGCTGTCAGGTGCGATTCTTGACGTGTACAGCAAGGCTTTGTATTATACCATACTCCGTACGGTACACTCGTTCGTAATAGATCATCAGGAAACAAAACAGGGACGAATCACACAAGGACTAGACTACGTCAAGTGTTGTTAATGAGTGCTGTCGAACGTCGGTGGTCCTACACGGGAAATGCACGGATACGAGATATGCGGGCCGCGTTCGCTCAGTCCCGTCCTTGTCCTTCCCCGCGCCCCCATTCCCCGGCCGTCGTCGGTCAAGGCTGGAGAGAATATGTCAAGTATGTTTAGAGATTGTCCGTAGTTAGTCGAGCTTACCTGTCAAGCCTGAAGCCAAACGGGGCGTCGGTAGGTGTGTACAAGTACAAGTAGCATCGCATCCATGTGTACCCGTTTTGGGTTTGGGGGTGAGTGGGGCTGATCGGTAGACGGATTAGGACTAGTGTTCCCTAAGAATGGTTCAGCCCTGAGCAGGTGTGTCGGGTGTTTCCAGCCAGCGTTCGGTCGATCGATACAGCTAGTCCTCTTTGCCCGGTGGCTGAGCCGCGTTCCTCTAGGATAGAGAGAGTGTTCTTCCTCTTAAGCCCACCATGGACCGTTCGTCTTGAACGGATGTGATGCTGTTCCCAGAGTGCAATCGTCATCGTCGAGAGAGAACCGAATACTGCGCACTGTCTCCGTCCATTGAGAGTTGATTGTCGTTGCGCGACGCATTTCAATCCCGGACTTTGGCACGCCCCAGGATTCAGGTCCAGGCCGTGGGCGGGGATCGACGACCGTTCGCCCGATTGACGACCTACAGCCGAGTCGTTCGCACTCCACGGACGGGCGTCCTTGTCGCCTCAGCTCAGAGTCTTGTCACCGCCCGGCTCGAATTGCAGCACCCTAACGTGGAAATCCTTGCGGCACTAGCTTCGCCGAGGAAAGGCGCATCAACGCTCCTCCCCGGACTGTATATCACGGGGCGCGCAGGGACTGGAATCTGGGCCGATCGAGCATCACCTCGGAGCTTCACATTTCTGAAGCCAACTTCATCTTGTAACACATTCTATCAGCTACGACCATGGCGACGTCCGCTTCGTATAGACATTCGCCGGACGAGGGCCGTGACCCTTCTCTCCCCGGATCGGTGGGCGACGAGGAGTCGTGGGCCTTTATGAACCTATCCGATGCGTCCAACACGGAATCACTAGGCATTCTGACGAGCCCGGAGAGTAGCCTCATCTCTTTCGGGGTCAGCATGGGCCAGCAGGGCCACCTGCCGCCTTCGCCCCTCGGGCCCCCTTCGCCTTTCGACCTGAATGCGGAACAAGTTCGACTGTCCCATCAGTCCATGGGCATGTCCTTGCCCCGGCAAGGCTCTTCGTATGGGACCGTCAACCTGGAGCGGGTCACGTCCCACCCCATGGGATTCGAGACCAACCCCGAGACTGCCTCTGCATTCAGCTTGGGCCCAGAGCAGCTCTCGAACAACTCCATCTCGGGTTCGTTCTCAGATCAGTCCTCCACCTTCGGCGTTGGTGCGGACCACCCCGACGGGCTGCTCTTCAGCCCCGACATGCAGCAACCCATGTCATCTACATCGCTGCCTGTCTCCTCCAGCTTTGCGTTTGATCCTCTTCAGCTGCCGGGTACGTATGATCGATGCGTCACGTCTGACCCAATGGTCCCCGTCTAACATCTGTTTAGTAGACTTCTCATTTCCCCTTTCCAATGACCTGGGATCTGGCGGCATGCCCGACCTCACTCAGCCTCTCAACGCCGCACATCTTGATTTCCTTCAGCAATTTCAGGCCGTGGACACCGCAGCACCGTGGCAGCCAAGCAATCTAGGGCAGGGGGACATGTTCATACAGGAAGATAACTTCACTGCCTCGTCCTCGCCCGTCCAGTATTCATCTACGAGTAGCCAGCAGTCCACTAGCCCCGGGATATCCAACATCAAGCTAGAGACGGACAGCTCCAAGTCAGCATCGCCTACCGACCCCGTTCGCAAGGTCAGGGGCAGCGGGTCAAGAGTCGAGAAGAAGAGAAAGGCCTCTTCGGAGTCGTCATCCAGCGCAGCAGCAGCAGCCGGATACGGCCAGTTCGTCATTGTGACGCCAAACTCGATCAACGCCAACTCGGGCAAGCATAACCCATTCGAGTGCTTCGAGGCCATGCGGTCGTCGCACAAGGGACGCAAGGGACCGTTGCCCAGCAAGACAAAGGAAAATGCCCTCCAGGTCCGGAGGAAAGGTGCCTGCTTCTGCTGCCACGCGCGGAAAGTCAAGGTAAGTTTTTCGCACTGGCGCTTCTCGGCTCAGATTGCCCGCCGACAGATACTGATGTGCATGACTTCATCTGACAGTGCGATGCCGAACGGCCTTGCCGCAACTGCACAAAGCTGGCAGTCGGCGTCCCGCAGGTCGTGTGCTGGCAGTTTCCGGACTTCATCGATGTCTTGTTCCCCACCCTCATCCGGGGCCACCTTGGCAAGGAGGCCGTCACCAGCTTCCTCAGCGAAAACGTCAAGAGTTTCACCGTCCAGGGCACCGAGATGCCGTGCTCCATCGAGCTGTTCTCCGGCCTCCGCTTCACCAGCGTGTTCAAGATCAAGGCCAAGTTCTTCACTGCCAAGACGCAAGAGCCTCTCGAGCACTGGCACATGTCAATCGGCTCGGGTGGGGTCAATCTTCAGTCGCAGGCTGCCGTCCCGATCGGCCTCGAGACCGAGAGCGCTGCGCAAAAGGATATCTTGAAGAAGACGACCAAGGACTATGTGCATGCCATCATCCAGGAATCCAGATATGCCGAGCAGACGACGGACAGCCTGAGGAGCACGAGCCTGCCGGAGAAGGTTTTGCGCATCGCGCAGAGGTACTTCAAGCAGACCGATGTAAGCGACCTCAACATGTGAGCTCAAGACTGCAGGAGCAGCATTTACTAACCCGACTGTAAATATATTAGTCTCCTATGGTCAAGCGTGCCTTGTCCATCTACGCCATGCACTACATCCTGACTCGGCACATGTGCTTGACCGCGCAGACGGTGAGGAGCTTGGAGCACACGGGGCTGGTACCCCAGAACCTCCCGTTCCTGACGCCGCGCGTGCTGAACCGCCAGATCAAGGCCGTCATCGACGACATGCTCGCGCGCGAGATGCAGCTGCTCTTCGACGCCTTCTCCAAGTCGCTCAAGCCCAAGTCCAAGAAGGAGTGGGCGCAGTGCCTCGCCTCCTTCCTCGTGCTCTGCGTCTTCATGGAGGCGATCGAGGCCGCCGTCGACACCTTTGTCATCTCGCAGAACGAGGTCGACATGCGCAAGGGCGCGGTCACGACGTACAGGCGGTCCGAGGCCCTGCACCTCAACGAGTCGATCGAGAAGATGCCCTTCAAGCAGTTCGCCTTCCAGTTCCACCAGATCTACCAGACGCACAGCAGGGACGCCACGACGCGGGCGTTCAACCCCCTTCTGGACGACGACGTGATGACGAGCGATGACCTGGACCAGCCGGCGAAAGAGATGGTGGCGGCTTTGCAGGAGCTGATGACGGGAGAGAACTGTAAGGGTTTTTTTTTCCTTTCCCTTCTTGATTGCCAATTCCTTTGTTTTTTTCGGTGAGGAAACTTGACTGACCGAATCTTTGCCGATAGGGAGTGAGTTGGACTATCTTTCCATGGATCCCATCCTGCCCAACATGGAGGACTATCCCTTCCCTCGGGATATCACAGAGAACTACAACGGCCGACTCCTGGCCAAGTTTTTGTTGTCCTTCACCAACGAACGCTACATCTTTGGGTGAGGAATGGGTCCGGGGTGCTTTGTATCGGGATATTGAGGCGTCATCATTGGGAAGGCATGCATAGGTTTATCACGAGTATAGCGAGGCGATACCCACGATCTTTGGACATAATCTAGAGTCGATGTTCTGAATAGACTAAGATATAACCGCTTGAACATTTGGGACTTGGGTGATATGGCATGCCACTTCACTCTAGGGCAAGGCACGGCAGAGAGTGAATCAGGCGTAGCCCCCTATCTACTGGATGAACATTGATAGCAGGACGAAATGTAGTCAAGGAGAATGCACATGATTAACGATGTTTGTCCGTTTTAGTCCCGATGACGCACTGTAGCTCTACGACATCAGGGTGGACTGGACGGGCTGTCTAGGCCTTTGGTTTGCTCTTCCACTGCGAACGATAAAAAAAGAAGTTAACCATCTTGCGCACTGAAGGTAGCACAGAGGCAGGCAAATTTGTGGATTTTTCTCTCGTTTCTCTTTTGTGTCAATTTCTTGGGCAGCACACATTTTGATCACATCCCCTTGGGGGGCATTCGTTGGAGAGGCGAAGAAGCACGAGCGAGTGTGTGCTTGATAAAACGGGATGGCCCGAGAGAGAGAGAGAGCCTCGATGCTCCCGTGAACCTACCACCTTCAGGGCGATCCTGGGCGAAAGTCCTTTGAGAGAGAGCGGAGAGAACGCTCTTCTATGGGCAGACTGGCCGTTTCGGGAATCGCACAATAATCGGAGCATGGGTGTGCCTCTCGGGCCGGGGCGTTGTTGGCTGCCATCACCGCCGTGGGATTGTTTGTTGAGAGGAAGAAGAGGTCGCGTAAATTTCACAGGTTGGAAAATTTCAATTTCAAGGATACGGGGCACGGGCGCGCAAGGTTGAACCACACACATCACGTGGAAATATGGAGTCGTCCCGGGGGGGGGGAACCAAATTTTGGTATCTGAGGCAATGGCTACTGCTCTCAAAGATCCCTTTCTCCTTCTCTTTTTTTTTCTCTTTACACATTTCATCACGCACCATAAAATCAACCGGTTTCCAACTCGTAACCAACTTGCTATCGGTCATATTGCGTGCAAGACCAAGAAACTCCGGGTTTCTCCCCACCCCACGACACGCTGGGCTGCGCACCCCCTGGAAAGCCTTTTGGGCTTTTCGGCATGGGACGTGGCTGGGCTGGGTGGAGGTTACCTACATCTTGAACATGTCTTTTTATTTTTACTTGCGATGCAAGACGCCGGGGTTTCTGAATATCAAAAAGACTCCCTTGACGTATCCGTAGACCGATGTCATCTCATTGGAGAATCCATCGAAGCTCGTGTGAGACGTTGGTACCGCTGGGCAATCATCATCGCACATGTCTTTCAACATCCAGGCATTGACGAGAGGGGTGTTGGCAAGCCGACAGCGCACGGCTCGACACGACCGGGCATCAGCCGGCCGACCCCGGTGTATGTTTGGCGGGCGAGTTGCTTGATCGTCGGAGACGTCCGTGAGCTCTTCTGCAGATTGAGGCTTCGGCGTGGGCGACATGGACGAGATGCTTTCTTTGGAAGAGCACTTATCCCGGACAAAGGCCGGCGCGAGTCGCAACAGCAAATCCTTGCCTGTTCCTGCCTTGAGGCGCGACCTGCCTGTCCGCGGATCAGCAGATCCGTCGGTGGATGGCCGCGCTAGACCTCCTGCCAGCCCCGAGAAAGCAAGCCGTGATGAATCTTGGGGCGTTGTCGTTCAGTCTCTTCCCCCGTCCCAGACCAGATGTGATCCATTCCGGCGAACCACGTGCATCGCCGATCGTCGTTGAGCTCAGGCTTGAAATAGAAGTCTCAGACGGCTCTAGAAATGTCCAGCCTGCCGGAATGTTTGAGAGGACCATTGAATCTCCTTGTAAGTCATGGGGCACTGTGTTTGCAGAGCTATTCGAATTGGACAGACAATGACATCACATCTCCGGCCTTGGAAAGTCAAGGCTCGTTGTGTAAAGGGACTAAGCCTCTCGTGATGAATCGTGCTGTTCGATGCCTTGCTCGCCCTTGGCTTGAGAAGATAGGTAGCCCAGCCGGTCACACGGCAGCAAGCGGCAAGTCGGCACCTGTACCTGAAGGATCTCGATCTCCTGTACCGCACATGCAGACAGTCGCCGGCATGGCCAGAAGGATGGATGTATGAGACGACAGCGCGCTTTTCTATTCACGTCGCTCTAGGCTTGTCTAGGAAGGGGATGTGCGGCGTCAAGACCGCCATTGGTCGGGGATGAGGCACAAGCCACTCGTTGGGACCAGGGGGGCAATTGGGAGGTTGGCCAGCTTGGCCAGTAAACACAGCGTCCCAAGCCACTAACCAGCTGGTTGATGCTGGGAGAGCCCAGGACCAGGCCTCAGGACGAGAATCAGGAAACTTGGACTTGATGTACATACCTACTCCATGCGGGCTCCCCACCGTACACACAAATCATCCCGGCATGTCTGGGCTCTTTTCGGAGGCACGGTACGGTCGGCAACGGACGCCAGAGAGGGGGCATCAGCCAGACAACAACAACAAGTCTGTTGAGCAGATCAGGCCTGGGGTTGAATTGCACTTGCATGGCTTGCATCTGCAGCGGGCGTCAAGCAAAGCGGCTGTCGTCACCTCCTCCACCCGCAGACCTAGACCTCCAGGGCTGCTGCTGATCTGTCTCAGTTCGGGCCGCACAATGGCCCATTCCAGTCTCGGTCGCGTGCCGGGGACGATGACTGAAGAGTACGCGGGCAAGAAAGAGGATGTACCTACCTCAGAAGGGAACGACGGAGGAGCTCCCCCAGGCGGCGTAGATGCTAAATCAACAGTGCCTTGATTTAGCATGTCTTAACCCACTGCGGGGAATGCTTATTTCGAGATCACTCAGGCTCCTTGGCGAGGGTGATCGCACAGAGGTAGGTAGAAAAGGGAATCACAGCTGTCGGGTCTGGGTCTGCCCCAACACAGTAAACATAGTTACAGGGCGGGCCGGGGAAGATGCATGCATCCAAGGATCAGGTCCAGCGTGCACGGTTGGCATGACGGCATGAGCCTGGTGTACCCCGAGCATGAGCATGAGCGTGAGCATGAGCATGTCAGCACCGCCCTTCTTTTTCTGCCCTGCACAATGATGATGCGCCCCTGCCAACCGTGACGCTCTGTGTATATTGCGCATATATTGGGGCAGGCTGAGATGGCCGACTCGGAGCGGCTCGCGAGAATGTCGTGGCAGGCCAGATGCCCGGCGGTGGGTACGTGATGAGGAGGGGGGAGCTTGCTGTAAGCCAGGTCTGACGATCCAGCCATTCCGTGCCACGCGAGTGACTGAGGCCGATCGCACACACGCCAACGAGCACGAATAGCACATGCAGCACAGTCGAGTGTTGGTTCGAAATCGAATCATGACCAGAGCCGTGCAGAACGCTCTTGGCTCACTCGCTCGCTCATTCGGTCCCTCCTTTCCATGCCTCTGTCTGTAACTACCTGCCAATCTGTCCATGGTTTGGTTCGCTTTTGGTGGTGGAATAAGTGAGTGAGACTGTGAAGCGCTTATTGCTTTACCAAATGGGAGAGAAACTCTTGGACTCACTCGAATCATCTTGTCTGCCAGGCTCCTCGCCCCCCCGATCTTCCCACCGCCACAAAAGCAAGTTTTTCCTTTTCTTTGGCAAAGCGGCTTTCTGCGGTTTTCGTTGGCTGCGTGTTGGGTGTGGCTCTTCAGAGTTGCTGCAGCTTCAAGCCGAAAACCCTGCTTCCTCGTGCAGATCCTGTCTCTCGAGGAGGTACCGTGGTACCTTCGACCGCAAAGCTCCAGCGTCGATACGCAAACACCAGGTCCCGTCTCTCTGCCACGCCTGCTCTTCTTTTCACTACTTCCCTGAATTGGCATCCGCCCCCTGGTCGCGACCCATCGACTCCCTGCTCCTCCAGGCCAAAGATCCGAGCCGTCGAACTGAATCGCGATCCAAGCACCGCCCCAGACATCAATCCAGGTTTCTCTTTCCCTCACTCATTCTTCTTTTCTAGATGAAAACCCTCGTCAAAAGATATTATGTGCAGCATATATGGATTGAATACGACGATGTCCAGTCCGTTCATCGCCATTCTTCAAGGAGCAGCGTCTTGTTCTGGGTCCACGCCATCCTAAACACCCGCCGCATTCGTTGTTGATTCCCTCTGGTACTTCTAGTCGTTCCTTACCGAGTACGTCCGTCCCTACCTCTCCGTGTGTATGTATACATGGCCAGGCACTCACTGATGCCAAGTCACTGATGATTAGCGAGACGGCGTTTCAGGTTGGGGCTAACGGGTACTTGTGTGGATGGGCTTGTACAAGAAGACGGACAGCCCAGAATAGGTATCAACAGGGGCACGGCTACGCACCCAACATGGCATGTCTTTAGTTGAGCTGAGGAGCCGTAATCCTCAAGATGCTCTCGACTAGCCATAGTTTCAGCGAACTGAGCCCCGATAGACAGGTTCTCGGCCATCGCAACATATGGACGGCCTGAGGGGAGGCGACTTACACATGCGTCAGTGAACTGCCCACCCAAACCCTGCTGTCATGAACAGAATAGCAAAGCTCGGTCAGCGACTGTCAAGGATTCAAAGACATCATTGACAGGGTTGGGCCACACAACATGCATACACTGGAGCCGGGTCTGATCTGACGATCAGCCTCCCTTGGCTCTCATTGGTCCCCGTGTAAGTGGCTTAAACGGGGATTCCCAACCTTCTTGTCTCTTTGCCGTTATGCTCAGGTACATGAGGTTTCCCAGGATACGGCCCCGGTGATGCTGTTGGTACCTCAACATGCTCAGTTGTACACTCAGCTTTAACATGCAGTAAGGTAGTCTATTGCCCAGTCTTCTCTTCCTTCTCTCGCGCAGGTACACATGCCTTCATGCTAGTCTTTCACCCAACCACCCCCTCTCCAGTGAACCACAAAAGCTATGTTGTCTACTATGCTCTTTGGCCGTCCTCCCCAAGGTAATCAGACCAGGGCCCTGCCCTCGCGTCTTCCGGGCATTCTCCCTCCCTTCTGCCGCCCTGCGTTGTCAGCCTCTTGGCTCAGATATGATCTCACTGGTCCGGGGTGTCTGTGCCGGGGACAAGAACGTTGTAGGTATGTGACGAGGTGGATGCTTCCTGTCGTCGTTCCTTTAGACTTGGTCTTGTCCGAAAGGTGCAACCTGCTTCTGGTGGCCACATCGAATCACTCCCCACTTCGTGTCACCCCCTCTGCGAACGAGTGCCCGACCCTGGGACCTTTGACAGCCGATCACTTTCTAGGAATTATCGTCACTCGTGCAGACTGGTCTGCTCGACCCAGCCATTCTAGCGTCATGCACTCGAGTGGGCGTGCGGCCCGGCCACTGGACGGTGGTGCAAGGCACATATGTCATCGCTACCATTCGTCTCTTGGACAACCTTGCCATGCGTCCGGCCTGGCCCAGTTGCTGCATATAAACGGACGTTGTTCTCCCATCCTCTCCAGCCTCTTCCTTTCCTTTTCCCGTTAACCCAGTCCTCAGTCTGCATCTCCCAGCCAACCTCCTGTAGGCCTGCCAGAGCAAGTAACTCCTTCGCTAAGGTTACTTATATACTCTCGTTCCGTGCAGTCGGTGACCTTCGTTGAACTCCAACTCCTTCGCTTGATACCGGAACCATCTATCTATTCCCCCAAATAAACCATGAAGGCAACATTCTCGCTGCTCGGCCTGGCCGTTTCGGCCCTGGCTGCCAACGTCCAACGCGGCCACCCGGGAGGGCACGGCGGTGGCGGTTACCAGGTCATCACGACCACAACCCAGGTGGCCGTCTCCTACACGACCATCTGCCCCGTGACCGAGACCAAGACGGCGCCCGGGACCACCTACTACACCACCTACACGACCACCAGCGTCTGTGAGACCCAGGTCCCGACCACGATCTACCAGACCGTCACCGGCCCGGCCAAGACGGAGACGGCGCACGAGGTGGCCTACAGCACCCGCACGACGCTCTGCCCCGTCACGGAGACCAAGACGATCGGCGGCGAGGTGCAGACCATCACCTGGACCTCGACCAGCCTCGTCGAGGTCGCCAAGCCGACGACGGTGGACGTCTACGTGACGTCGATGACGACGGCCTACAAGACGGTCGACACGTACGTCACGACGACCTGCCCGGTCACGACCTACACGACCGTCGTGCAGGGCGCGACCGAGGTGCGCACCGAGACCAGGACCAAGCACGTCACCGTGTCCAAGTCGTACGTCGTCACCGAGGTCGTCCCTGTCACCCGCACCAAGGAGGTCGACTACACCGTCGCCGTGACGGTCGGCAACTCCGAGACGGTCACCGAGTACCCCGAGACCTGGGTCACCGTCAACGGCACGCTCTACTCGACCCGCTCGCAGCCGCCGGCGACCGTGACCCAGCCCGTGACGCGCACCACCACCAGCGCCGCGACGTCGGCCAGCGCCCCCGTCCAGGTCACCAACGCCGCCGAGGCGAAGCAGCCTCCCGCCGTGGCCCTGCTGGCTGGTATCCTCGGCGCCCTGGCCCTGGTCTGAGGGTGGTCTGCATCGTACTGACACCTCCTTCATCATTTTCTTTTTTCTCTTTTTTTTTTTCTCTCCCCTTTTCTTTTCTTCTCATTGGACGTTTTCTGTTCGGCCTTGTTGTCGTCGAGAGAACGAGGAGAATCACGGAACAACGGACTGGCATACTTGCAGAGGCATTAATCAGAACCCCGGCGGTGGACTTTATGAGGTGGTCGAGTGAGTGGCGTGGAGTAACTGGGGTTTGGGCATATTTACGGCCTTTTTAACGCTCATTATGATCATGAAACAGAACTGCACGATGGATCTGTCACTTTTCTTGGAGCAACCCCGAAAGGAGAGGACACGGAGAAGCATCCAGCGGGGAGTAATTCTCGGGCACTTGTCACCCAAGTTCACATCATCAAGGGACGTGAGGGACAGGAGAGGAATGGATTGTAATCAAGGGACGAGGTCCCCTCTGGTCGAGTCCTGATCTTCATGTACATACTTTTTTTCTTCTTCTCTAGGATCATATCCAGGCGCAATGAAAAATGCTTTGAAACAAAGAGACTGGAGCATCGTGGGGCACCGAATAAACTACAAACCAAGCTTGCTCGAGATCACGATGGATCGACGGAGGAGGCAACGCGAGTGTGGCTGGGTGCTTGTGGCGATATTTGATTCTACAGAACGATGTGGCACATTTCTGTCGATCACATCCGAGTCCCTTTTCTCACACTCTCATATTACTTAGAGAGGCAAATGTCGAGTTAATTCAGGAAATGAATAATAGCAAGTGATATTGGTCATCGTCTTGCTCAAATCCCCGGTTTTGCTGCCAACCTATGCCAGGGTTTTCCTCATATTAAGACCGGCCGATATTACTGTCGTCATTCGGAACCCGGGTTAGTCTCGAGGTTGTGTGTACTTGTGTGTGTGTGAACCCATTGCTCAGTGACAGGAAATCCTGCAGGCTTGGCTTATTCCCCGTTTACATATAGGTTTCGAATAAGCGATATAGCTCTGTAGTACGTCACGACGACCAACTCGCATCAGCTTCCCAGCACAACGAAGGACGGCTCCTGGACCTGTGGGATCCCGTGGTTTCAGGCCGGGCGGTCGCGTTGATGAAGGCAAGATACCAGTTGTACGAAGGACGCTGCAGAAGTGACCCGGAGAACAGAGACGACACCACTCACATCCCGCTGAGCGATGTCGCCCCCCCTTTCCCAGAATCGGTCAAGGTGCAGCCCAGTCGTGCTTCACAAAGTCGGTTCTCTCCATCACTCCGCCATTCCGTCGGCAAAGTACTCCCGTAAAGAAAAAGAAAAAGAAAAAAAAGAAAATGGCTGGCTACCGGGCAGGAATCCACAGAAGGGGACGCCACAGATATGCAGTACACCGGGTACTTCCGTGGGCGGGCACGCACGCACCACGTTGACCCGAGACAGACATCCCTCCTCCTTTGGATCTTACCCGGTGTACACCACAAGAACAGAACATGCCTTGGACAGAACCCCAACAAACGGTTGGGGAGCACAGCACATGCCCGCACAAGCCTTAACCGGAGGTGGTGCAGAAGGGCATCTTCCCGTCCCGGGCATGGGTGATGGTGGTCGGCGGAAAAAGGAAAAGAAAAAAGCAAAGGGGCAGACAGTAGTTGCCCGGCACGAGTCTCGTTTCTATGCGTGTCTCGCCCGCCCTTTCCCTAGACCTCGCTTCCCGGGTCCGCTATGCGGATACCCGTTCTGTGTGAATGTGTGTGCGTGTTCGCGTTGTGCTCAGGCAGACTGTTGGGCCCTTCTTCAACCCCGCCCTGCCAAGGGGCTCTCCTCGTGTCAGCAGTGACACGCTCTGCAGGCGCTGTGCCGAGAGAGGCAGAGGGACATTATACACAAAGGTTCTCGTTCCTGAAACCAAAAGCAAAGCAAACTGGCGCCTTGCAACGTGAAAAGACAATGGCCTGCAGCTTATGACGGCCCGGAACGTCTCCACCATCCGCCATTGCGTACCAGACTTATGTTCCGAGACCCTGAACACGACATTGCCGCTCTCGAGAGGTCAAGGATGGAATGCGATATCTCGTATTGCATGGTATCTGAAACCCCGTGAAGGGGGGACACGGGGTCTGGATCTATCTGCGTGCTTCTCTCTCTCGATCCATCTCCACCTCACTTTCCCTCCGCAAATGATGATTCCAGAAACATCTCAACGCCAAACAGATGGTTCTATCAGAGGGTATCAAATGGTAATGCTCCCGCTGGCTTTTGTCTCTCTGCATTCTCCGGGCACTCCCATGCATGTAGCTTGGAAGTCTATACAACCCTCGTTTTGGGACGCAGAATCCCGCTTTATTAGCTATGCTTTGCCTCCATATCAGCCTCCTTCGTTCCTGATCTTGCCAGAGATTCTCGCGAACCGGAACGGCGTGACTTCTCCTCCTCTTCTCCCACGGAAAAGAATGGACCCTGGTAAGTCTTGGTAGTAACTGCGCTCACCGCGTCTTCACATCAACGCCGCTGGCCTTGGTAGCGCCGTTGCTGCCGAAACCAGCCGGAATAGGGATTGGTTGGCCTTTCGCCTTGGCGCTCAGGTTGATAAGTTCTTTCAGCATGAGCTCCCGGGTGGTGCTGGTGAGCTCGCTCACATCATCAGCAGTGAGACCCTTGGTCGGTATGGGCTCCAGTACTGTGCATCTCATTAGCCTACCGATTTAAAGACGTGAAGCCAAATTCAAGAATCGTAAAGCCTTACCTTTGACGGGGATCTTGCCGGATCGGAAGACCATATCCTTAATGGACAGAACATGGCTGTAGTTGGCGACAACGCAAGGGACAATAGGCACGCCGGCCTGGACAGCTAGGTGGAAGGCGCCCTTCTTGAAGGGCAGCAGCATGGGCTCCTTGGCGTTGCTCCGGGTGCCTTCGGGGAACATGTAGACGCTCTGCCGGTTGCCCTGGATGGCCTCGGCGGCGCCGCGCATGGCCTCCCTGGCGTCCTTGCTGTTGGCGCGGTCGAGGAAGATGCTGCCGCTGAGGCGCATGAACCAGCCGAGGAAGGGCGTGCTCTTGAGCTGGGCCTTGGCCGTCACGCTGCAGTACTTGGGGAACATGCAGCCGAGCATGAGGACGTCGAGCGCCGTCTGGTGGTTGCCGATGAAGACGGCCGGGCGCGTCTTGCCCAGGTAGTCGTTGGGGTCGTCGATCTCAAAGGTGATGCCCGTGGTGAGCGCCATGACGTACTTGAAGGAGCGGGCGGTGGCCCATTGCGAGATCTGCCAGTTGCCGGTGAGGCGGAGGACGATGGAGGCGAAGACGCCGTAGAGCGCGCAGATGACGAGAGAGAGGTACGAGGCCAGCAGGCGGGCTGCAAAGGCCGCCTTGGGGACCGCGAAGGAGAGCATGTAGAAAGCGACGGTGAGCGCGGTGTAGCCGACCAAGAAGTAGCCCAAGTATTGAAACATCGTGAAAGAATCCAAGTTGGGTTGCGGGGTACCCCTGCTGCTCCAAATTCTATGCCAAGACGAGAGATGCTGATGATGCTAAAGAAGTTTGCCCTTGCTTTTTTTTCTTCCTCTCTCGGCTTCTTCAATGAACCGCCGGGGTCGATGGCGAGGCTGAGCTGGCCACTTTGACAGGGCGCACACCAAATTGCGCACACCTGGAAAGACTTTGATGATGATGAGAGAGCGGAGAACGAGAGCGACAGAGAGAAGCGTTGTCGGCGGCGGATCACTGGCAGGGTTATAAGAGTTGTCAAAAGGAATGCCCTGGGACCTCAAGACTCGTCAAAAGGGCAGACCGGCCGACGACGAAAGGGAAAAAAAAAGGGTGTACTGGAAGAGGCAGATCATCAGCAGCTGAAGATCACGTTCAAGCTCAAATGATGCACTGCTCCTCCCACACAGAAGGTCATGACTTGCAACTGGCGGTGTCGATTGGCTGGGAAGGGTTGGGCCAGACTCCACTCACGATGGGACGGGGCAGCTTTTTCTTCTCCCTGTGAAATTGCTCTCACGGCGTGGAAGCTGAAAAGTGCCGAGGTGACAGCTTTTGGTTGGGGGGCTTTCAGCACGTTTTTTCCTCGACAAGGCGGGGGCGCCACAGCACTAACACGCCGGAGCGGGCCCTCAACATTGAAGGCCCTCCAGTGCTCCAGTGCTGCTTCAGCGAAGATTCGGTGGGGTCGTGGATTGTAATTGTACTTGTAGGTGCCCTTTCAAGTTCAATGCTCTCTATCATAATTGATACCTCCTATAGCCAATGGATCTATTATGATTATGATATATTCGCACTTATCGACCAAAAGAGGAGCATATACTCCGCAAGGAGATGATTAGAGGTTGTCAGTTGTCTTGGCAGACCACATATCAAGCATCTCAAGCATGTGATGGTTCTTCTTGATCTTTTCCATCCAGACTTTGAAGAAAGCTGGGCCTGCTACCTAAAGGAATGTTACAGTGACATCACGTGGCAGATGTAGCAGAACTCCAGCGCTATGTTATCTAATCGCCGGTATCTGATAACGTCTACCTAGGTACAAGTAGTCTGGAATGGCTTGCTAGCCTGCCAGCTTCGTCCAGTCTAGGCTTCTGACAATGAGGGACCGTGCCGAACCGGCACCTTGAGAGCTTGACTTTATATCCTGTGATGGAAGCTGCAGGTGGTCTCATCGAATTCGAGTCTCACCCAGCACTGGCCTGATATCTACCTTTCTGTCGACCGGGCTGCCCGAACCGCAGGACCTCTGCTGCCCTCACGATCCTTTCAATGGCGAGCCCCTGACACAGCAAACAAGCACAGACATCGCAGTTCGACGACAATCTTCCCACCTTTGGAGATATGGCTGCATCGCGAAGGGGGCAGCCGCCCTTGTCTGTCCGCCTGCCTGCCGGCCCCAACATTCTCCCTGACCTACCACCCATCTCCGCCCTGTTCCTGATCGACTTTGATGTAAAGGCTGGCTACACCATCACCTGGAAGCGCGCTGTGCCGGGCCTCGAACTAGAAGGCGTCGTTGAATACAAGAGCTTGCCGTCCGGTCTGCATGCTGTTCCAGATGACTTGATATACTTCGTCCACGATGAAGGCTATGCTGGACTGAGCGCCTTCGTCAATAAGCCCACCGATGACGAGGAGAGCCGCCATGCGCGCATGATCGCCGTCGGTGTGCTCGTCCCCTTGAGCTACGGGCGGCTGGGCCGAGCATGGAGACACGCCGAGGGCCTGAAAGAGATGGTTGCGTATGCCTCTCCGTCATCCCCCCTTCAATTGCGCCGTATGCACTAACTTCGCCCTTCTGGTAGACAACTGGTCGCGGATAAGAAGCAGACCAAGAACCTTGAGCGATATTGGGAGACGAATGGTGCCAAAGAAACCCCTGCGCAGCAGCAGCCCTCCGACTCGCCGCTGAGCTCTCCCTCGGTCACTTTTGCTCCATCGCGGCCAGCCTCTGGCAAGGGTCATACTAGGAAGAGATCCGCCTCTGACGGCACGGCGTTGATTCCTCCGGGCCACAGGCTGTCGCCGTTCCATCCCGCCTGGAGCTTGACGGCATTGCTCGATACCTTTGGCCCATTGATATTCCCCATCCACAGAGCCGCCTTGCTTCGCAAGCGAATCTTGATCTCGACACATGCACCGGTGCACGAGGCGTGTAATTTTGGTAAGAATCATAGCCCTCTCGCCATGATGCCAGGCCATCATGCTAACAACGCCCTGACAGTGTATAATATTTCTATTCTTGCTAATATTCCCCTGTCGGTTCTTGATCTTCTCGAAACATCTGCTCCGGCGCAGCGCATGCGGCCGCTATTCACCATCGGTGTCCACGATATCCCTTTCTTGCTCGAAGACAAGGCTGCCTCCAAACGGCGAGACTCAGCGGACACGGGTATGGCAGATGATGCCTCGTCGGGCTGGATAGCGTGCACTACTGATAGCATCCTGGCCTCCAAGGATGACTTGTGGGACGTCCTGATCACCATGCCACCGGCACATTCAGCCAACGCCAAGGAAAGAGTCTGGCCATCCGTGGAACGGCCGAAGGGGGTAGTAGTGAAAGCAACGCAGCGAGATCTACGCCGCTTCAAGACTCTCAAGTCCGGCCTGGCGCGGCTTTCGAGCGGAGCAGCCCTGGAGACAAATGCCACATCGTCGGAGCGCGAGCCTGCAAATACTCACCGGGCGCGACCGTCCACCTCGTCTGGCCTCAGCACCTTTGCGTCTGACGACGACGACGCAGTCATGATTGCGGATGCTTCTGAGAAGCTCATTGAGCCATCGACATGGGCCGCCCTCGCCTACAGCGGCTTCATGTGGTGGGCGAGCGCAGGGGAACAGCGCCGGACAGAAGAGGCCGAGGAATCGGCCCACGATGCGCTCCTGCTCGCAGACCTGGCGCCGTCGATGCCGCAGAGGAGCAGCATCATGAGCCTCTCGAGCGGCGGAGCGCTAGTCGATTCCGTGTCGTCCCTCACGGCCCGACGGACAACAGAAGGCGGCGCCGATGAGGCGCAAGACGAGGAGGAGCGCGCGCAGACGGAGCTGGCCATCATCGCCTACTTTCACCGGCTGACGACGCAGCTCTTCTCCGTCCTGTCCGACATCGTAGAGAGCTCCGACGAGGACGACGAGCTGGAGATGAGCCCCGCCGCCGCCGCGGGCGACGGCGCGGACAGCCCCGAGGACTCTGCGCTGCTGTCGGACGGCGGCGGCGGCGAGGACGAGTCGGACCTGCTGCACCCCTGCCGGGTGCGCGTCGACAGCGACGCGCTGAACAACATGGGCCTGGACGTGTGGAGCCACGAGGACGCTGCGTTTGTCCGAGAGCTGACGGCTAGGTACTTCCTCCGGAGGGCGTACGTCGAAGGCAAGGGGGTGGAGGTCTGCGGCGTCCGCGTCTGTTGAGAGTCTGAGCAGGCCCTCTACGGGGACACAGCTGCATGGGATCTTAATATCGTATCATTACTTTTTCTTTTAACCCGTTGCAGGTCAAGGGAGGCAGAGAAGGGAGGCAAGTCGATCTCTCGAGATCATGTCTCTGTGGCGATAATGGGAAACCGGAGGGAGAAAAAGTTCGAGAAGCCTTGGCGCTTGACTTGTGAGACAGTACAAATCCATCAAGTGAACTGGCATCTATCTATACCTTTGTCAATCTGTGAAATGTGAACACGACAGAGCAGATCAATTACTTTGCATTCATTTCACATCTTTTATCTTTCCCCCTTTTCATAGCCAATCTGAGTAGGATGGCCTCACAGGTGCTTTCATCCTTGGCAGCCCTATCTATTCATCCTCTGTGCACAATATCCATTGGCAAATTCCCCCCCTTTTTGATGTCAAAAATGACAAGTTCCAGCCTAGCTGTGAATACCCACTGCTCACCACCACAAGAGCAATCATTTTCTCTATTGCTTCAGGATCTTCTCCAGCTCGGCGACAACAGCGTCGCCCATGTCCTTGGTGCCGGCGCTGCCGCCGAGGTCCTTGGTGCGGGTGCCGTTGTCGATGGCGGCCTTGACGGCCCGCTCGACGGCCGCGGCCTCCTTGGGCAGGCGCAGCGAGTACCTGAGCATCATGGCGATGGACAGGATGGTGCCGACGGGGTTGACGAGGCCCTTGCCCGAGATGTCCGGGGCGGAGCCGTGGATGGGCTCGTAGATGCCGTTGCACTTGCCCTTGCCGTCGGGGATGCCGCCGAGGCTGGCGCTGGGCAGCAGGCCGATGCTGCCGGGGATGACGCTGGCCTCGTCGCTGATGATGTCGCCAAAGAGGTTGCTCGTGATGACGACGCCGTTGAGGGCGCGCGGGTTCTTGACCATGAGCATGGCGGCCGAGTCGATGAGCTGGTGGCCGAGCTTGAGCTGGGGGAACTCGCGCGCGAAGACGTCGGTGACGGTCTTGCGCCAGAGGCGGCTCGTCGCGAGCACGTTGGCCTTGTCGAGGGACCAGACGGCGGCGGGCGGGTCCTGCGCCAGTGCGAGGAAGCCGCCGAGGCGGGCGATGCGCTCGATCTCGGCGCGGCTGTAGGGCTCGGTGTCGAGGGCGTATCCGGAGCCGTCGTCCTCCTTGCGGTCGCCAAAGTAGATGCCGCCCGTGAGCTCGCGGACGACGGTGAAGTCGGTGCCGCGGCAGACCTCGGCCTTGAGCGGGGACGAGTCGACGAGCGAGTCCGAGGCGAAGCTGCAGGGGCGCAGGTTGCCAAAGGTGCCGAGCTCCTTGCGGAGCTTCAGGATGCCCTGCTCCGGCCGGACGGGCGCGTCGGGACCCCACTCCGGGCCGCCGACGGCGCCGAGGAGGACGGCGTCGGCGGCCTTGGCGGCGTTGAGGGCCTCGTCGGTCAGGGCGCTGCCGGTTGCGTCGATGGAGGCCTGGCAGAACGAGGTGGCGGAAGTGTTAGCCCAACATGATGCAAGAGAAGGAAAGGTTGAAGCGCCGAGCAAGAAGAAGGAACAAAGTCCCACACGACGCGACGTTGCAGCTGGTTCATGTCGTACATATGTAGGGGGGAGGGGCAATATGGTGGAGGGTTCTTGACAGCGAGCAGGGGGTGGTGGGTTGCCGGAAAGCATGCGACAAGGAACAGCGCACTTACACCACCGAGCAGGTGATCCTGCAGGTTGAACTTGGGCTTGGCCGGGCTGTGAGCCTCAATTGTCCTGAGGATCTGTTTGCATTCGCATTGTCAGTCTCGGCTGTTCGCTTCATTGGGTTTCGCTGGGCTCAATGGCCTGATCCTGTCCCCCAATCGTCTCTCTAGACGGCAGGCCAAGTCGAGCGCGTGGTCGCTTGCATCGATCTCGCCCTGGCCGCAAAGTATGGCGATTGGGTCCGGGAGAAGGGTTCGAGAAAGCATTCGCAACATACCTTGACGGCCTCGGCGGTGCACTGAAGGATTCCAGGAGTCAGTAAGTTGTCCAGGGTTGGGAAACATGTGTCACGAGCTTTTGCGTTGGAGGACCCGAGAAACTCACCTCCGGACCGGCATGGTCACCGGCAAAAACGACAATGTTGTACGACGACATCTTGGCAGGGTCTGGACTTGTCTAGTCTTCTGGAAGAATCCGGCCACTTGGAATAAGAAAAGGGAAGGAGGGAGAAGAGAGAAGGAGATCGCAGAGGAAATATGGAGGAAGGGGAATCAGAAGTCAAAAGCTCCGGCAAGTGCCAAAGGATCTCGGGTTACGATCTCGCGGGCTCAGCGTCTGGAGTACCTGCAAGCCGGGCCTATTTCGTCTGACGGTGCGAGTACCTGTAAACCCTCCCTCCTCCACCGCTGCCCCGCACTCACCGACGACCCTGCCCAAATTTTGCTCTCGCAGCACTGAGCTCATCCCCCGCTCCGCCGAGATCGGCCTTCCCGCCCAAGCCGCGCCGACTGAAATGGATTCCACCAGCGGTGAATTGAACCTCCTATTGTCAACACGGAAAACGCTCTGGTAGCTTACAATAGAGTACACCCGAAGATGGCGTTTGCTGTCGTAAGCCGCGTTTATCCCAAGTCATTGGAAGACCTCTAATCCTGATAACCAACCCAAGGGCGTTACGAATACAGGGTGTTGAGCAGGGATTTAGATCCCTACAAATAGGTGTTCCTACCAGACGTCCAGACTGCGAGCCACATAGGTACCCGATCCTGATCCTGTCTGTCACTAGAGTAGGATCCATTCAAAGATGTGTATTTATAGTCCCAGGGTATCTTGCTAAATACAAACGCCGATGATGTGATTTGAAGCTTCCAGGCTCAAAATTGGGAAAGGGTCTAGGCTTTGCCAGCCAACCTGGCTCTCCGAGCCTCCTCCTCCCTGATCGCTTCACTCCGCGCCAGGAACTGCTGCCGCTCAGAGTACGCGCCCTTGGACTTGCCGGCCAGCGCCAGCTCGTCCTTGATGCCCTCTTTGTCCACATATCCAGCCCAGTCCATTCTGCTCTTCTCGACCACGTTGAGCTTCTTGGCGTCTTTGGCCTGTTCTCGCGCCTGGAGCCTCATCATCATACCCAGGTTCAGATCCGATCTTTGCAGTAGCTGGCTGTCAATGACGGGCTCAAAGACGGACCGGAATGCTCTTCGCGGTAGGCGCCGCGTGGGATCCTCGCTCTCGTCAGGAGTCCCATTTTCGCCTTGTGATTCCAGGTATAGCTTGGCCTCTGCCGAGTCTCGTGGAACGAGCTTCTCCTCGGTGTGGACTTTGCCGGCGAAGTTGTAGGTTCGCTTGATCTTGACCATCTCTGAGGGTTCTGCCGCGTCTATCTTCGCGGCTCCGCTCTCCGCGTCTGCTCCCGGAGCTTGTCCGGCCTTTGATCCCGCAGCTTGGCCGTGTGCATCCTGTGGAGGCTGGTCTGGTGAAGTCTTGGCCGCATTACCAGCCAGCATCTGCGCCCACACAGCGTCAACATCGATCGTAACGGGTCCAGTAGCGACCGCCGCCTTCCGCTCCGCCTTTCTGCAGTCACAAATTCTGGTAAGTCGAACGAAGACTGATTCAGCCAGGAGAAGACCCGTGGAGAACCTACTCTTGAGCGCGCTGGCTTCGCGTCTTGATCAAGCCGCCCTCGCCGCCCTCCTCGTCGGCATTGCCGCCTTCGGCATGCTTGCCCCTCTTGCGCCGCTTCTTGGCTTTCTCAATGATTGCTTCGTCTCCAGAGTTTTCAAAGCCGGCGTCTTCCGCCTCCGCATCGCCAGCGCCTCTCTTCCTCTTGCCGGGAGCCTGTGCGTCCGTCGCATCGCCCGCTTCATCGTCGGATCCAGCAGAAGAAGCGCGCTCCTGCGCGTCGTCGGGCGCGAAATCCGAATCCTCGGAGGAGGCGTACTCCTCGTCATCTACAGGAGGCTCTAGTGGCATCGTGTCTTCAGGCGCGACTAGATGTGTCGTACCAGGTCAATGGGCGGAGGTAAAGAGTTTGGCAGCGAGTGATGGAGGCAAGCTTTCAAATCAATATCAAGTACAGTGCTAGACGTGGCGCCTGGCATTCATAGGCTTAGAGCATTACACGCTAAGAAGACCACTAACTGCCTGCCGAGGGCGTCTTGGAGGCGGCAAGTCCAGGGCTTGTCAAAGCAGGCTCAAGGGACCCGTGGACGCCAACAGTGGGGTCTTAATTTCAAAACGGCGTGCTTGCTGTCATGGATTTCCCTGGACGTTGATCATTGATATTGAAACGGTGATTGTCATTTCCATATTTCGAGTTTTACGCTTTCAGTTATACTTTTAGGCCTTTCTGGTAATGCTCTTGATGATCAGCTAAAATGTCAATTTGTAGGTACCTTATGGTAGGGTCTAGATTAGCCAGATGAGTGTATGTAGGCTACCTCATGCTCCGCATCCAATGAATGTTCAACTTAAAAAAGCATCTTGGTAACCAATTCCCCGCTCCAAGCCATCTAGAAGCTTGCTGAACGCGCGGTCCGGTATATTAGAAGCGTTAAAAAGGAAAGCGATTCAAACCTTCTACATTGATCAAGACACGAGCAATTCAACAATCATCATACAGTCCTAGCGACTAACACCAACGCTATGGGTTCTTCGCTCGAGAAGGAGTCCAAGATATCAAAGACATCGGTGCTTACGGAAGCGGAAAAGGAGCAGTTTATTCAGCATGGCTGGGTGAAGTAAGTGAGCTTTCCCGACGATGACGAGAAAGTATGGCTGAACCTCGATGCCAGGATTGAAGGCGCTTTCACCGAGGAGCAGGCGGCCTGGGTCACCCAGGACGTCTGGACTCGGCTGGGCATGGCTCCAGACAACAAGTCGACCTGGAATCAGGAGCGTGTTCACATGCCAGGACATCGGACCTTTGACTGTGCAAAACTCGCTCCTAGAGCATGGGCTGCCATCTGCGAGATATGTGGCGGAGAAGACAAGGTTAGGCCAGAGTCTCGGTACTGGCAAGACTCCCTCATTGTCAACCTGGGGACTGTTGAGAACGAGGGAAAACCTGTTCCCCCCCAGCAGTTGTACGGGTGGCATGTCGATGGCGACTTTTTCGTACACTACCTCGATAGTGCGGAACAAGGTCTTCTGGTCATCCCGCTGTTCACAGACATTGTGCCCGACGGTGGAGGCACCGTGATCTGCCCCGAAGCGATGCCCAAGGTCGCAGCTTGGCTACATGATCACCCAGAAGGTGTCAACCCTCGGATGATCCCTCGAGGAGAGCCCGGCTTTGAAAAGGAAGGGCCGACCGACTGGTTTAACAGTATGGCGAGAAGCTGCACAAACTTTGTTGAGGCGGGCGGCAAATGCGGTGATGTTTACTTGTTGCACCCTCTGATGCTGCACTCGGCGTCGACAAACCCGCTCCGCCGGGTGCGTATGATCACGAACCCCCCGGTCTCCATGAGAGAACCCTTTTCATTTCACAGAAAGGACAGACGCTATACTCTGGTGGAGCGCGCAACGTTAAGAGCCCTCGGAAGGGAAAGCCTACCAAACTGGAAGATCACTGCGCCAAGGGAGATGGTGGTACCAGAGAGAGTGCGCAGGCAGGAGAAAATGAAGGCGGAAGAACTGGCACGTCTGCAAAAGGGTACAGCGGCCATAGATGCATGAGAACTTGAATTCTCAGGGTTGATCTTTAGAGCGTTGGTGGAGAGGAAACAGGAGAGATCTACTTTTGGTACGGACACCAGGAGATGAGCATCATCCACACATTAGGCAAACTGCAATTGAGGAAACCCGTGCCGGGGCAAAGGAATCGGGAAAGGGGTAATCATTTTCAAAGATATTGCTTCAAAACATGCTACTCGGTTAGTAGTTGTAGTTGGACATTTTTGACAGGTCGATCTTGCGCGACATGGATGGATCAATCTTGTCGCATTTGGACCCCTCTCCAATGATATTCAAGCAATAGTACAGACCAGAATTTTTAAACCAGTCCAACCCAGTCAACAACATTCTTCAAAGTTACAACCTTCTCTCCTTTGCGCATCGCATCCTGGCTGTGGATATCTGCCGCAATCCTGTGACGTACCTTCCTAGATACATGCCCAGCGAGAATCCTTGATCTTTCGGTCACGACAACCTCCCGATTGCCCCTGCAACATGAACGACAGCGACGATTTCGTCGTCGAGGAGCCTGTCCTGCCCGACGATGACCCGATGCGAGCATTCGTTCCCACGGCTTTCGGGAAAACATCCCGAGAGGCCAACATCGCTGCGCAGATAGAGCAGAGCAGAAGAGCTGTCGGCAACCCCACAGCTGCAAAGGTGAAGACCGAGACAAAAACGAAAGGATCTCAGTCTGACTCGGATGATGACGACAGCTTCGATGATTCGGACGAGTCTGACGCCGAAGATGAGTATCCGGTTTCTCATGAGCTCATCCTCAAGACCCACGACAAACCAATCACGACAGTCTCGCTGGACCCGGCTGGGTCGCGCCTGGCTACGGGCTCTCTCGACTCGACAGTCAACCTGCACGATTTCTCGTCGATGACACCCACGACGCTTCGCGCGTTCCGCACGGTAGATCCTTGGGAGACCAAGAAGGCCGCCGCTACAACCGAGTCACATCCCATCAACCATGTCGAGTTCCACCCGCTCTCCGGCGGCGTCTTCCTGTGCATCACTGCGCATCCACAGGCCAAGATTATGTCGCGTGACGGCGACATCATCACCGAGTTTGTCAAGGGTGATATGTATCTCCGAGATATGCACAACACCAAAGGTCACGTCGGCGAAATTTCGACTGGAACTTGGCACCCGACGGACAAGAACACGTGTGTTACGGCAGGCTCTGACAGCACGTTACGTATCTGGGACATCAACAACAAGAGGAGTCAGAAAGAAGTCATTGTCTTCAAATCCAAGGCTGCAGGCTCCGCAGGGCGCACAAGAATGAGTGCGGTCGCATGGGGATCGCAGGCACAGGGTGGTCAGAACTTGCTCGTCGCTGCTGCCGTCGACGGCTCGCTCGTTATGTATGGCGGGGACGGACCTTTCACGAGACCTGCGGCAGAGGTTAGAGATGCACATAAGGCGGACACGTGGACCGGCGGTATCGACATCAGTGCGGACGGTCGCATGGTGGTCACGCGGGGCGGTGACGGCTTCATCAAGCTCTGGGACACGCGCAAATTCAAGCAGCCACTTGTCACCGTGGCGCACCCTTCGACATCTGACAGGTTCCCGATGTCCAGCATCAGATACTCTCCGAATTCCAGGTTCATCCTGACGGGATCTGCCACCGGCGACTTGCACATCCTGAATCCCGGTAACCTCAAGCCGGAGCTTGTCACACCCGTGACCCCGGGGTCGCCGCTGATCGTCGCGGAATGGCATGAGAAATTGAATCAGGTTATTACCGGCTCTGCCAACGGGGAGACTCGGATACTTTACAATCCAGATAAGTCCAGCAGAGGAGCGCTCGAAGTCATGATGCGCGCTCCCAAGAAACGACACATTGACGACAATCCAGCCCTCACTATGGACCAGGGCGTCGGGCTCTCGGGCGACAGCATAATTACCCCAGGAGCCAACGCGGGTGGTCGAGCAAAGGGGGGTGTTAGCGCATCGGGCAAGTCGAGAGACCCGAGACGGCCGCAGGTGCCCCAGCAGACGCCGTTCATGAGGAATCAACCCGATGAAAAGCACATCGAGGAGAACATTCCGTTGAGCCGCATGCTGTACGAGGATCCGAGAGAGGCGCTGCTCAAGTATGCCGACAAGGCGAAGCAGGATCCCATGTTTACCAATGCATGGAAAGATACGCAGCCGGTCACGCAGTATGCAGAAGTGAGCGACGCGGAGGAGGATGCGGATCAGCCCGCTAAAAAGAAAGCCAAGCGCTGAAGGAACCTGGGATGGTGGAACGAGGACGCTCAAGACAGCCGAATTGTCGAGGTTTGTTGCATCAGGCACTGCGCTGAGAGTGGAAAGCGTGAGCGTTGCGGAATTTGCCATATGACAAACGCCTCGGTATTGGAGGCCTAGTGAAACGAGCTATGTATTGACCGTCTTCTGGAAGGTTGCTCAATTTTGAGGACTCTATATTGGACGATGGACAGGCCTCATTTTATCATGGCCGGTACTCCGCTATATCTCACAAGTCAATATACGGATCGAAGCGTACTGGAGGAGCGATTGGCTACATGGGTTTATTGACAGACTAGGTAGCTGGACAATGCGATTGACGAATACCGTACCAAGCTACTAATTATGCACGTCGGATCGAGGTCGAGTTGCGAAGCGCGTGTCAGGTGTCGGCGCGTCAAACAGTGAGCAGTTCCATTGATATCAATGGGAAGTACAGTGTGGCTGGGCATTCATCAGATGTCAATACACACTGTCCCGTGACCAGTTCCCAGCCTCAAGGGGGGCTTCTTTGGGCCTCAGGCAGAAAGGATCCCTGGTAAAGTGGGGCCCAGGCAGGGAATTACCTTGGCGTGCTCAGATCTACTGTGGCTCTGATTCTCATACCGCACCAACCATCACACGAATCTTGTCGGTCGTGGTCCTTCACTCTGCCTCCCCATCATCAAGGGCCAGCGCGCGCATCAAAAAAATCGCCAGACCCCCTCTGTATCCATCGACTGCCATCTCCAAAGAGCCGGCAAATAGCCTCGACGCGATTTGTTCGCGCCTCCACCCCAAGGAAAGGCCTCTTCCCGCCGCCTTTACCATCCTTTCTCTAAATTTCCATTGCGCCTGGTCGAGCCGATTTTCTCACTGCACTTTGTCTCCAAATCGCCGCGACCCCCCACACGCTCGGCCACCTCAGCACGCCCTCCGACCTTGCGCGCGCCGCTGTGCTTGTCGAACGCGACGAGACCTCGGTGCTTTTCCGTCCACCAGCATCCCGCTGCCTCGACGCCCTCGATCTCGCTGCGCTGTATCGTCGACTTGCGTCCTCGACGCGCTCTCCTCGTTGATTCGTATTTCTCGTCCTTCGTTTTACGCCCCCCGGTCATCGACGCGACATCCAACCCGTCGTTATCCCAACACGGCTATGCGCATAAGACAACTTGGATAATACATTGGAAGAAACATCTCGGTAGTGGTCAGCCCAGACCCTCGTCGCCACCATGGCTACCGTCCAGGCGCCCCCGGCCGTCCAGCACTCGGGCTCGGCCATGCCTGCTGGTATGACCCAACAACAGGTTCAGGAAATCTTCCAGGTAAGTCGACGCATGCACCTCTCGCCAATTCAGTCCTTCCTCCAGTCAATTTCGCAAAAGTTGTGCGATTTTATGCCTGGCTAACCTGCTTCATTCGCAGAAATACCGTCAAATGCAAAGCCAGGGAGTCTCTGAGACCGACCCCGAGTTCATCAAGACGCGCCAGTTCCTGGCGAATCTGCAAGCCCAGCAACAGTTCAGGAGACAGCAGCAGCAGCAGCAGAATGCTCTCATGCAGCAGCAGCAGCAGCAGCAGCAGCAACAGCAGCAACAGATGCAGCAAACCGCCAACGGTGCTGTCAATGGCACTCCATCGTCAGAAACCACGGCGCAGCCGACGGCTCCGGCGACGCAACTCCCATCGTCCTCGAGCCTCAACACATCGGCTCTCCCCGCTTCTTCGAGCGCACCAGCGAATGCTGCGAGTGCCTCCCCTTCTACTGGCTCGAGCGCCACTCAGTTCACGCCACAACAACTTAGCCTCCTGAGACAGCAGATCCATGCCTTCAAGCTTCTTGGTAAGAATGTCGGCGTGCCTGTCCAAATGCAACAGGCCATCTTCGCGCAGCGACAGCGACGGCAGGCTGCAGCGGCTGAGCAAGCAGCTCGTGCCTCGGCCACCCCTACCGCCCAAGCTACTCCGGCTCTGGACGGCATGAAGCCTGGGCAGCCTCCTCTTGAGGGTGCAGGGGAAGAGCCTCGCAAGATACGAACTTTCAAGAATGTCCAGTCTCCCTATGATGGCAGCTTAGTGCGCAAGACGCTCAATTATCTCGACCATTCCAACCGAAGGAATCGCTTCGTCATCCCCGGAGTCTTCCCAACCGGTATTGATTTTGAGCAGCTGCGGACTGAGCGTGAGAAGATCGTCTTCAATAGGATGAGTGCGCGGTATGCAGAGCTGAAGTCTCTGCCTGGCAACCTTGCTCATTGGGATGCTTCCCAGGACGACTTGTCCACAGATGATACCCTGAGGCGCCGTGCGATTATTGAGATGAAGTCGCTCGCCCTTTACTCCAAGCAGCGCGCTCTCCGCGACAAGATTGGGCGGCAGATGATGCATTACGACAACCTCGCCATGACGACTAACAGGAGCATGTACCGCCGCATGAAGAAGCAGAACGTCCGCGAGGCACGTATCACTGAGAAGCTCGAGAAACAGCAACGTGACGCTCGTGAGCATCGCGAGAAGAAGAAGCATTCCGACTTTCTGCGTGCGGTGGAGAGCCATCGCGCTGAAATCCTCACCTCGGCCGTCAACCAGCGCAACAAGATGCAGAAGCTTGGTCGCCTCATGTATCACCAGCATTTCAACATTGAGAAAGAAGAGCAGAAGCGTATTGAGCGCACAGCGAAGCAACGTCTGCAAGCCCTCAAAGCCAACGATGAGGAGGCTTATCTCAAGTTGCTCGACCAAGCCAAAGATACACGTATCACACATCTTCTCCGGCAGACGGACGGATTCTTGCACCAACTTGCCTCGTCCGTCAAGGCACAGCAGCGGCAGGCAGCTGAGCGCTACGGCAACGAGCCCAGTCTTCCAGAGGAAGAGGACAGCGAAGTCGACGAGGACGATGAAGACAGCGCGCGAAAGATTGACTACTATGCTGTCGCTCATCGGATCAAGGAGGAGGTTACTGGCCAAGCAAACATCCTCGTTGGCGGTCAACTCAAAGAGTACCAAATCAAGGGCCTTCAGTGGATGTTGTCTCTCTACAACAACAACCTCAATGGTATCCTTGCTGATGAAATGGGTCTCGGAAAGACCATCCAGACCATCAGTTTGGTTACGTACCTGATTGAGCGGAAGCTGCAGCAGGGTCCTTACCTGGTCATTGTGCCTCTCAGTACGCTTACCAACTGGAATCTGGAGTTCGAGAAGTGGGCACCATCGGTTAGCCGTATCGTCTACAAGGGACCTCCGAATGCCCGCAAGCAGCAACAGGAGAAGATCCGGCAAGGCAAATTCCAAGTCCTTCTGACCACTTACGAATACATTATCAAGGATCGACCAATCTTGAGCAAGATCAAGTGGTTCCACATGATCATCGATGAAGGCCATCGTATGAAGAACTCGAACTCAAAGCTCAGCGCCACCATCCAGCAATACTACAGCACGCGTTTCCGCCTCATTCTCACCGGTACTCCTCTCCAGAACAACCTAGCTGAGCTGTGGTCTATGCTCAATTTCGTCCTGCCCAACATTTTCAAGTCCTCCACGACTTTCGACGAATGGTTCAACACTCCCTTCGCAAACACCGGCGGACAGGACAAGATGGAGCTCACCGAAGAGGAACAGATTCTGGTCATTCGTCGCCTGCACAAGGTGTTGCGGCCCTTCTTGTTGCGTCGTCTCAAGAAGGATGTCGAAAAGGATCTTCCAGACAAGACAGAGAAGGTCATCAAGTGCAAGTTCTCAGCGCTGCAGTCCCGTCTGTACAAGCAGATGGTCACACACAACAAGCTCATTGTGAGCGACGGCAAGGGTGGCAAGACTGGAGCTCGCGGTCTCAGCAACATGATCATGCAGCTCCGAAAGCTTTGCAATCATCCCTTCGTTTTCGACGAAGTCGAGAATCAGATGAACCCGCAGAGCATCAGCAACGACGTTCTCTGGAGAACTGCTGGCAAATTCGAGTTGCTTGATCGAATCATCCCCAAGTACCAAGCTACTGGCCATCGTGTCCTCATGTTCTTCCAGATGACTGCCATTATGGACATCATGGAGGATTTCCTTCGCTACCGTCACATCCAGTATCTCCGCCTGGACGGTACCACCAAGTCTGAAGACCGGTCTGACCTTCTGCGGGACTTCAACCGCCCGGATTCCCCATACTTCATGTTCTTGCTGTCCACTCGTGCTGGTGGTCTGGGTCTGAACCTGCAAACTGCAGATACCGTCATCATTTATGATTCGGACTGGAACCCCCATCAGGATCTGCAGGCCCAAGATCGTGCCCATCGTATCGGACAGAAGAACGAAGTCCGTATTCTACGGCTGATCAGCTCCAACTCTGTCGAAGAAAAGATCTTGGAGAGGGCCCGGTACAAGCTCGACATGGATGGCAAGGTTATTCAGGCAGGTCGTTTCGACAACAAGTCATCCGAGACTGATCGTGACGCCATGCTTCGGACGCTCCTGGAGACTGCCGACATGGCAGACTCGGGCGAGCAAGAGGAGATGGACGACGAAGAGCTCAATATGATTCTCGCTCGAAATGACGACGAGGTCACCGTCTTCCAAGAGATCGATGAGCGGAGGTCCAAAGACCCGACGTACGGTACTGCAGCAGGTTGCAGCGCAAAGTCACGCCTCATGACCGAGGACGAGCTGCCTGAGATCTATCTGTCTGATGGGAATCCCGTCGAGGAGGAGACTGAAACCATTCTTGGACGTGGCGCGCGTGAGCGGACTAAAGTTCGCTACGACGACGGCCTTACCGAAGAGCAGTGGCTCATGGCAGTGGACGATGATGAAGATTCCCCCGAAGCTGCTGCTGCTCGCAAGCAAGCCCGCAAGGATAAGCGTGAGGCCAATCGTCTGAAGCGCTTGAACGCTGGAGAGCCCTCAGTTGAAGGGTCGCCTGTCGCTAGTCGCGCAAGCACCGAAGAACAGGAGACTCCCGTCAAGAAGCGCGGCCGTAAGCCGGGCAGTAAAAACGAGAAGCGCAAGGCCGAAGAGGGCGAGGACGAGCCGCCTGCGAAGAAACGCCGCGGACCTCAGGGGCGTCCCAAGGCGGTCGCACTTACCAACGGAGCGGACAGTAAGCTTTCAGAGGCCCAGCGCAAGCTCTTAACCGAGAGCATGCGCCGGCTGTTCGATGGTCTCATGAACCTGGAGGTTGATGACCCAGAGCCTGAAGAGAAGGATCCCGACGACAAGGACGACGACGACGAGCCTGCCAAGCGTCTCATTATCGGCCCGTTCGTCAAGCTGCCTTCGAAACGTGACTACGGCGACTACTATCTTATCATCCAGCGGCCTATCTGCATGAACCACATCTCCGCCAAGATCAAGAAGAATGAGTACAGCCGCCTCAGCGATATGCAGAAGGACATCAAGCTTCTCTGCAACAATTGCCGGACATACAACGACGATGGCAGCCTTCTCTACTCCGACGCTAACTTTATGGAGGTACGTATATGTTGCAGACGATGAGCATCACGGTGTGGACTATTTGCTGACTTCGCTATAGCAATTCTTTGACCAGAAACTCAAGGAGGAGCTTGCGGCGCACCCCGAACTCCAGGAGCTCGAGGAGCCTGCCCCAAAGGAGGAGTCGGTTGCTCCCACTACGAATACCGGGACACCCCAACCCCCTTCAAATGGGCTGCCCAAGATCAAGCTTGTCTCGAACGGTAGCTCGGCACAGATCAACGGGGGTGCCAGTAGTAATGTCCAGAGTGATGAGGATTGAGGCTGCAGGCATGAAATAGACCGACAGTCCGAGTTTTGGTCGCAGAGTGGGCGGTGGCGTTTGCATTGGGCATCACTTTCGTCGCAGTCGCAAGATTGTAACGGCGTTGGCGCGGTATGCACATGATTGGAATGCGAGAGGCGTTTTTATTCATTCGGGATTTGGGAATACCAAAGGTTGAAGAGAGTATATGTACGAGAGTTTTAAGGGAAGAGGGAAGGTATTGGAAAGGCTTTGCCCTGTGCCGTGGACAAAGCTGGCACCGGGTTTTCTTTTCGAGATGGCTTGCTTGACGTTCGCGGTCAAATGGTCAGAAAAGCACAGCAGATCTGGCGCTTATACATGCCTATGTCTAGAATAAACTGTATTCTAATAAAAAAATATGCATTATACTTGGGTTTTCCGTAATGTAGTGAGATGTGTGTGCTTGCAATGGCTGTTTTTGCTCGACCCTCTCTCATCGATCTCTACTGGGTGTTCGAAGAGATATAGGGTACGTTTCGTCTTCTGCTACGTCTGGTGAGCCTTCAAAGTCGGGTTCGTCTTTTGTTCCACCCGCTGGTAACCTATCACCTGCATGCTGTCAGTCCGAGGGTCGTGTTACACCTCGGGTTGGGCATGCAGCGGTCAGAAGCCTCTTGACATGCTCATTGGCACTGTCCAGTCGCACCATAACTGTACCTGACGCCTTTTCTTCCAGCTTCCGACCCGGGCCGCACCACAACCTGATGTGAATGCCCTTCCACAGGGATGTCCTACTCCTCACACTCAGCATGGTCTACAGCTTGGGGACCTGCGTTACGCAACATATGTCTTGGAGAAGGTACCCCATAACTTTAATGGCCTCGGGAGCTATTCTTAGGCTCTGAGCTTCTCTCTTCATGTGGTAATCTTTGAGCTCTTCTCACACCTTCTAGGTTTGCCTTAATGATAATGCAGCCGCGGGACCCGACGCTACCTCAAGCTTACTTGCATGGCCCGCGTACATGCACGCACATGTTACACAAGCTTAATTGCTATCGACTTTAAGGATGTCGCTGTTCGGATATACCCCAGGAGTTCCCCTCCCTCCACCTGGGGACTGGATGTCTTTATGAGACTACTGTTGTAGCTGCAGAAGGAACTGCTGTCTCGCTAGAGAGCCTTGAGCTATATCATCACGAAACTATGAAGTTGTCACAGGACCTTGTGTTGGCGATAGCAGTGCTTGGGACCGTGTCCCATGTCAGTTGGGCACAGATCCTTCGACGAAACCCTATGTGTTGTGCGGACGGCAATCATATCAAGGCAGAGCTAGGGCCACTGCTATCTAAAGGAGCATCGGTCTCACTGAGCTCTTCGCCAGAATGGGAAGACCTCGTGGAGCGAGCCACCTCGCCCAGAGTCGAGCCATCATTCGTAGCCTCAATCGAGGCGGCCACGGAGGAAGATGTGCAAATGACGGTAAGATCTACAGTCGTCTCTACACATGCGTGTGTGTATATGACCGTGTAGAGTTCAACTCGGTACATACAGGTCAAATACGCCAATGAGCACGGCATCCCGTTTCTTGCGGTCACGGGCACCCACGGCTGGCCGACGACTCTGAACGAGTTGAACTGCGGCATCCAGATCAACATGCGGCGCATGAACAGCACGCAGCTCCACGGAGGTGCCGACACGGCGACCATCGGAGGCGGAACAAGACAGTACGAAGCCGTACGCGCTTTGTACGAGCAGGGCCGGAAGGCGGCTGGTATGGACACCACATTATCAGAAGCACTCTTTGGAAAGAAAGTTATCTGACTGCGAAGCCAGTGACTGGCCTCTGCGAGTGCGTATCGGTCATCGGGCCCCTCCTTGGCGGAGGCCATAGCATGCTCCAGGGACGGCACGGCTTTGCCGCGGACAACCTGGTCTCGGCCCGCGTGGTCCTGGCCGACGGCTCCGCCATTACCGTCTCGGAGACCCAGCACGCCGACTTGTTCTGGGCGATCCGCGGCGCGGGCCACAACTTTGGCGTCGTCACGTCTTTCGAAGTCGAGGTCCACGACGTCGCTCCGAAGTGGACGATGGTGGCCCTGGCGTTCACGCACGACAGGCTCGAGGACTTCTTCCGGACGTGGAACCGGCTCGAGGCCGAGTATGAGGATCCCGCGCTCGTGCTCAACGGCATATTTGTTCGAGTCCCGGATCTCGACCCTGGACATGTTAGTAATGGGCTTTCATTATATTACCTGGATGTGTGCGTGTGTGGTACGAAGACTAATTACCTTCCCTGACCAGCCCGTGATAAACTTCCAGCTCTTCTACGACGGCGAGAACTCAGTAGCAGACGCGTACGCCGCCGCCTTTCGCGCCCTCGGCCCGGCCGCCGACTCCGTCGTGACGGACATCGAGTACAAGGACCTGTACGTCGCCGGGGGCTTCAGCAAGGACGGGCCCGTGTGCCGCAAGAACGAGAACATCCTCGGCTACCCGGTCTCCCTCGACGGGTGGAACGCAACCGCCATGCGGGCCGGGTTCGAGATCTACGCGGAGCTCACGGCCGACCCGCGGTTCGCCACCTCGATCTGGCTGCTCGAGTCGTACGGCAGGGGCAAGGCCCGGGAGATACCGCCCGATACCAACGCCGTGGCCCCCGAGGAGAGGGCGCTGCACGTCCTCATCTCGCCCATCATGTGGTGGCAGGGGGCGGACCCGGCGGACGCGGAGAAGGCGTATGCGTACGGCGAGCGGATGCAGGAGGCCGTGCGGAGGGGCAGCTCGGGCCCTTCGCACAGCTACGTCAACTACGCCACGGGGGAGGAGTCGCTGCCCGAGGTTTATGGCCGTGATCGTGCGAGGATCCGGCGGTTGCTGGAGCTGAAGGCCGTGTACGACCCGGAGAATCGGTTTGGGTACTACGCACCGCTATCCCGGCGGACCTGAGGGCTGCACAACACAGTCTCTACAGTTAATTCATCATTATGTTCGACTAGCTAGGTCATGAATGTCCAATTTATAATGAGCCAGGAATTTTTCCGTGTATGGACTACATCTTCATTGTGTAGTCAACGTCGTCTCGTAGGATAAAGGGATAGATGACAGCGGCTGCCAACACACAAGTACACCATAGGGTGCCTTGATAAAAACCCATCAACTTTTATGGCTAGAATATTAGCTCTAAGCTGGAATGGTCTTTGGACAAGTTCAACATTGGTCCTGGGCCGATGGTGGGCATCTCGTCTAAGTCGTGCGAGTCGTGCAAGTCGTGTAAGGCGTTACTGTCTCATGACTGGGCACATAAGGAGTGTTTAGTAGCCCCTAAAAGCTTACCGCCGTGTCCTATATGGCTATGACAGCCCTCTCGACCACAAGCATGGCGGACCAGCAACGATGGTATTATACATGTGGCACCAATAGAAACGGCATTTCTCTGATTTATGCAATATATCTGACCCTCTGAGAGCCAGCACTTGTATATGATATCTGTCATGACACTCTAAGAGGCTTGAGATGTCCACCACGGCACGTAGTGCGATCCGTATAGAACTCATCCGGAAGCAGGATCTGATGACCGCTATCCTGGCGTATCTTTTGATCAATTGGGGCTCTGAGCGTCAAGATTATAGATGGCAACCGTGGAACTGAGTCCTGATCTTGTTGCCGGGTAGCCAAAGCTCTTTGTTGCTGTTCACACTTGGGTAGAAGACGGAGAGCACATTTTCCAAGTTTCGGCGTAGGGTCTCCTTTTTACGATTCACCATGTCGATGATATGGATTTCGCCATCGGTATCGACACGTGTGAAGGAAAGATCCTCGAGGAAGAGCTCAATGAATGCGTTCGAGGAGAAATGAACGTTGTCCTGGTGCTCAAACTTGTAGAAGCCTCGACATGGATGTGCACCAGGTTAGGCCGTCTTGCACTTGCGACACTAGAGAGAAACATGTGTAAGAGTTAAATAGTGGATAGATGGTATTAATTACACTGAGGAGGAGGCTGTCCTTCTCGGGATGGTCTGGGAAGTGGCTTCCTTTCCGCTTAGACTGATAACCACGTTCCCGTCGGGCATACATTGTCGTGGTTGAAGTCAAGATATCAGTGTTGCAATAGTTCGATGTGATTCTTTTTAGTTGTGGATGTCTTCTGTCGATATTCTGGTTGAAGTCTTCAAGCAGTCTTAGGGATGGATAGATTCTATCATATTTACACCAATTTCTCCTCGATATCTTGACTCAGAACAATGACTAGAACAATGAATCCTTACTATCCTAGATGAGATGTTGTTTCCTAATGTCAAACCCTCTCCACCTGGCTTTACCCTCCCACCCAGCTTCACCCTCCCAATCCAGCTTCACTCTCCCAACCTAGTATTGCCCCTGACTTGCGGAGTAGCTTCTTCCTGTTACATGCAATCTTGGCTTGTTTGCGGGTTGCTTGGCTAATTCTGCGATTGCACACCTAGAGCGCGAATGTTTGCGATCCTTGACACACCTTTGATTTGTTGTCCCTGTTTAAACCGGTTTTTTAGTCAAACGATAATAAGGAAGCATTTAATTGCATCTGCGGCCATCAAAGGGATAATACAACTCCTACCTATAATGGTTTGCTTCATGTCGGACATTACTAGCAATCCAAGGCCGGGGCCGGGTGGTGCACAGGGCGTACAGGGCGCACAGGGCGCAAGGTGGTACGTGCAACACATGTGCAATTGGCGGCCTAAATCAGGTCTCTGGCCGCCCTGAGCCAAGCCTCAACCCTCATCCTTCTTAACACAAATCAGGGCTCCGGAACGTCATCATTTCATACGATAAGAAATTTTCTGGCTGCGTGGTGTAGTTGGTTATCACGTATGCTTCACAACCACCTGATTGATCGCATAAGGTCCTGAGTTCGATCCTCAGCGCAGTCATCCATTTTTACTCCCGTCGTCCTTTTTGGCCCGTGTCCCCGTTCACCACGCGTGTATATTACTTGATTTTGATATTTACTGATTCTCTCGAACGAGAAGATACTGATTGAATGTAAAAAAAACCCAAAAAGTAGAAAGCCGAGGAAATTTTTGGGAAAAGGTGGCTGCGTATGGTGGGTGGAGATGGTGTGTTCCGGAGGTTTTAGTGGGACCCAGCTGTAGCTTCTCCACGTCATACTGATAGCTTTCGAACGTCTTTTCATCCGTCTACGCCTCCATACCATTACTTCTCCCTCTGACTACTCTGTAGATTCTGTACGGCAAGATATACGACAAGAGTGCCGCGAACGTGGGTTTCCGGCGAGTTTTCAAGCGGAGAACCTCGATAGTGGCTTTTTTTTTTTGGCGCATATTTCGGCCGGACGCGATAGCCGTCGTAAATACCCAGGCATGAACTTCACAATGCGCTCGACGCAAGCGCTGGGTCGAGCCATTCGACGGTCCCGGGCCTGTCCGGGAGGCGGGGTGGCTCCAAGGGAAGCGGACTTTCGACGGCTCAGCAGCCCTTTCAGCCTTACCAGCAAGACAATGGCTTCGACTCCTACCTCGTCAAGCCCTTCAAGGCTACTACATACCACTTCCACAGCTCGGCGGCGGCTGATGGGCCACAATGCCGAGGAGGTGCCATCCGAGGCGCCCACGACCGACTTCGACAGGATGGACATGCTGGGAGCTACGCCGGCCCCTTCGACGTCGGTGGATGTCTGCATGTCAGAAGGCTTTGTCCTCAACAGCGGGGCGCGTGTGACAGACGGCAGCGGGGTCCTGCTCGTGGGCGGCGAGGCGTTCACCTGGAGGCCGTGGGGGAAGGACAAGAAACTCGTCAACGCAAAGGGCCAGTGGGAAGTCGATGCCGAGACGGCGTTTGCGCTGCTGGGTATGCTCTGGCCGCGGCCTGGTTAGTCCTCCTTCTTGCTATGTTGTACGTTGGCGCAGATTTGGGACGTTAGAGCTGACAAGAGCATTGCCTGTTCGCTATAGACCTGCTGATCCTCGGCCTTGGACCCGAGATACGACCTTTGAGCCCGGCGACAAAGAAACATATAAGCAGCCTTGGGATGCGGGTCGAGGTGCTGGACACGAGGAACGCGGCGTCACAATTCAACATGCTGGCCACGGAGAGAGGGGTTGCGGATGTTGCTGCTGCGTTAATACCGATTGGATGGAGGGACGGTCTGGGAGCGAGCTCATAACGACAAGATCTCGGCCAGGGGCAAGCTGTTGAAAGACCAGCGTGTACGATAATGATACCCAAGAGAGACGCCATGGGTCTGTTATGACTCAGAGCAAGGCAAGGCAATCGCTTTCTACGTGGAATCTCATTAGACGGAATTATCACTGGGAGCCGCAATTGAAGTCCCGTGCTTGACCACGTAATTTCATACAGGGCATAGGACCTCGACAACGGATCCAGTCGATCCTCACTCTCAAGCAGTGCTACTGTATGATCTCCTCCTGCCCATACAGATATGTCATTTCCAGCAGAAAGCGGGAGGCATGTCGTCTATGGATGACTAAGCATTTGTTGTACCATCGAAGAAAGGCTTTCAAGTGGGTGTCTGAATGGTTGACGGAAGGTCATCAGGAGCTACCTCAATCTTAACAATCAATATCCTGAAGGGCTATCCCACTACCTAAATCTGAGAGGCTTGATAGATAGTCAAGTCCTTCTGTTAGCAGTCCGTCAACTAATCTGACCATCACTTGGCTTTTAATCAGGTCTGATGAATGGAATCGGAAAGCAGCCCAGTCCAGTTTCCTCAGGACATGACGATTGCAGCGTGGACCGTACGTAGCTCGTATGGAGATCAAAGGAGGGCGGTGAGCAGAGCAGCCGAAGGCTGGGCCGCTGTACCTAGCTGTAGGTTTGGACTGGCGCTAAATCAGCCCTATGCCATGGCTGTGGATTGAAGCTGCTGGGTGCTGGCCTACCTAGGTAGTCGTTATGACATCAATTCAGCCTGCCAATTGTATCGAGCATTGGACCCTTGTGGCCTTTCAATTACTCGGGATTTCCTCATTCTCAAGACTGCCTGCCTGCCGTATCGACCGAGGCATGTGACGATATTTAATAAAGTCCTTCTTCCCCTTTGGCGAAATCCAGGCACAGGCACGCTTTCTATCAACGACACCCGACCCTGAAGACGAGTACCTAGGTAGTCAACCATCGTCCCAGCCCAACTCAGAACCCACCACAACCACAACGTAAAGCGGGTGCCACTCCAACCCGCCCTGCGCCGAGTCATTCTTGGCCTTAATTAGGTACTCCGTATCTCTCCCAACTTGGCTCACTCAGAACCATCGAAACCGGTGACAGCAACCACGTTTCCTGTGCAGGCCTCACGATCCGTCCCCGCCTCCTTGGTCTGACTTCTCATAAGACTTCACAATAGTTTACCTTTTGTAAGACCTTCTCATCTGCTCCAGAACATCCCGGCCAAGAATTCTTTGCGCACCCGCAGAGCTCTTCCTCTTCCTTGGCTCCGCAGCACTATGTGTCATACATATCCCGCCGCGCTCTCGGTTTCGACTGCTGGTCAATCCCGTTCGACAATTGCCACATTCTAAGATGGCCTCGGGAACGACGTTTCTGGCCGGCTCGGCCCTCAGTGCTCCTCAGACTAACCTTGCTGCCAGCTTTCGCAGCCTGAGACTGCTGGGCTCGCAGTTCCGTGAGCTCATCCAGCTCTACCTGCCGTCTCGCGTATCCAGACGCGGGCAGGTCTTTTTACTTTCTTCGGCCATATCTCTTGCGATCCTCGCATGGTACGCGAAGCGAATGGCTCAGAACGTTGCTGGCAAGAAGGACGTCCCGCCACCTCTCACAGAGAGGATCAAGTCCAGTCGAGGCCCGACAGGTCCCCAATCCCACGGTTTGTCAACTCATGCCCTTATCTCGGGTTTCTAAGCTCACACATCTCAAGATGCCGAAACTAGTGACCCGCCGCTCCTCCAGCGGCACTCGGAGATAAAATCCTTTACTACTCCTCGCTATACCTATCCCAGTATTCGAGTCTTCTACCGCCGCCATCAGCAAGCGGACCAGCTGCCCACCGATCCGGCGCCGCTTCCTCTTCTAGTCTTTGTCCACGGACTCGGAGGCTCTGCAGCTCAGTTCCACTCACTACTCACCAGTCTTGTCCATCTTGCTTCATGCCTGGCCGTCGATCTGCCGGGATGCGGTCGTTCGGGATTTGCCCCCCAAGACTGGGATGCTTACACAACAGATGCACTAGTCGAGCTGGTCGAGGAAATTGTCGAAAGCTACAGAGAGCCCAACCAAGGGGTCGTGTTTATCGGCCACAGCATGGGATGCGCCCTAGCTGCTAGACTGACCGATATGAAGTCAGCGCATCATCTTGGCTCAAGCCGACTTCCCAAGCACACTGTCGGCCTCGTCGCGATCTGCCCCCCGGCCGAGCCGCCGTCGAGAGAAGCAGTCTCCGGCTTCAGAAAGCTCCTCTGGATACCGACTCCCATCTTCGACTTGTGGCGGGCGTGGGATCGCCGAGGCGAGACGGAGAGTGCCAGCGTGCTGAGATTTGTGGGCAAGGACGCCGACGAAGAGTCCAAGATACTCCAGTATCGCTTCAACTTCCAGAGCAAAACGCCCGTCTGGCGCCGCATGGCCTGGGGCTTGCTCCCGCGCTACGAAGGCGACGTGGCAAAGGGTGGTCTTCCCGGCCTCGAGGTCTGGTCTCGGCTACATGTTCCCGTCTTCCTGGTCGCAGGTCAGGCCGACCATATCACCAAGCCGGAGGCTATCGACAAGATCGCGGCAGCAATGGGGTCAAGTCAGACATCTGACTTTGCCGAGTCGGAAGACGAAGACGAGAGGATCCCGGATGCAGCCGCGCCTGTGGACACGGGAGCTGTCACTGGCGGAGGCCAGAAATCCAGATCCGTAGAGGACATTACGGAGGATGATTTCCTCAAAGTCAAGGAGCCGGCCGCCGACGACCAGGAATATCCTTCTACGCCAAGGGATGTTTCCGAGGGCGTGCCTGAGCCCGCTCTTCCCGAGCAGCCCAGCCATCCCCGGCAGGTGGTCAAGACCCTTCTGCTCCCTCCTCCCGCCAACCACGCCCTCCTCTACATGCCCTCCACGGCCCGCGTGCTCGCCGGGAGGGTGTCGGAGTTCCTGTCCGCCTGCGTCACGGGCCGCCTCTCGCAGAGCTGGCAGCTGCAGTACCTCTCCAAGGAGGGCAAGTGGGACGTCAAGAACCTCGAGAAGTGGAAGAAGGTCAACCCGGTCTCCAAGCCCATCGCCGGCATCTTCCGCGCCATGAAGACGCTGCGCGAGGTCGACGAGGTCCACTGCCCGGCCAACTTTCTCAAGAGCTGGGGCGCCCAGGTCAGGGACATCGTCGACATCTCGCACGACCTGCCCGTCTACGACCCGCAGGGGCTCGAGAGGGGCGGCGTCCGCTACCACAAGTTCCCCACCATCTCCAAGATCCCGCCGACGGACAAGAACGTCGACGACTTTGTGCGCCTGGTCGACAAGCTGCGCCGCGAGCAGAAGGAGGGCAACGCCGCATCCGCATCCGCCGCGGCCGATGGCGCCGCCGGCGTCGGCGTCTTCATCGGCGTGCACTGCCACTACGGGTTCAACCGCACCGGCTACTTCATCGCCTGCTACCTGATCGAGCGCTGCGGCTACGGCGTCCAGCAGGCCATCGACGCCTTTGCCGAGGCGAGGCCGCCGGGCATCCGGCACCAGCACTTTAGGGACATGTTGTTTGTTCGGTATGCGGACCTGCACGACAACGAGGCTCACTGAGCCAGGGTTTTATTCTACTTTTTTTTTTCTTTCTTGAACGAGCACAAACTTCGATACCTTCCTCTTCTCTCTCGCTGTTTTTATTTATCCTTTGGGCATAGAGGTGCAACGGCGGCTTGCAAAGGGCCTGGTTTTTTTGTCTCTTGCACAATGGCAGTGCTTTTTATATTGGTAGTTAAGCCTCTTGAGCACTACGCTTTCCAATGTATTACGTAGGCGGACCTCTCGACTCATTGAATTAGCTGCCTCTTATAATATCAAATCATTCCGAGTGGGCGCACCTGGGTGCGTTAGGTATGCATGTAACTGGGCAAGTGGGTGTCTGCATAGTTGACGGAAGTTCATCAGGCGCTACCTCAGTCTTAACAGTCAATATCCTTGTCACATCCTTGCCCTAGAACTCAGAAGGTCTATCCCACTACCTAAATCCGATGGGCTTGATGGATAGTCAAGTACTTCTGTTAGTAGTCCGTCAACTAATCTGGCCATCACTTGCTGGGATCAGTCCCAATCAAGTGAACGTTCTTGAGGCACGACGGAGGGTTGGTTGATAGCACGACGGGACTTGGTTTGTCTGAAATTTTTCATTTGTCATTCCGGGTCTCCATCAATAGTCGACGAAGAAGCAGTCCCTAAACAACAAGATAGACGATGCCGGCCAGACAAGCACGACACGGTCCATTTTTCAAAGGATCATGCTAAGCCCTGTTCTCATTTTTCCATAATGAACACCGAAGCAATGAAGAGATGATTTCGCCATCCCTAGAGACCCCCTTCCTGATGCATTCCCCTTCGATTTCCACCCAAGAGTTTCAAAAGCAAAAAGAGAAATAAACCCGAAAAGAACTTTCACATTTATTTCTTGGACTTCTCGCTCTGGCTCTGCTCCTTCAGCACCTTCTTGACGATCTTGGCCTCCTCGATGAGGAAGGCACGGACGATGCGGTCCCGGACGCAGTTACCGCATCTTGAGCCACCGTAGGCACGCTGGACGGTCTTCTTGGGCTTGGAGATCTGAGCGTACTCGCGGGGGCGGAGGGCAGGGACCTGTAGAAAGGGAACGACTCAAGTCAGTGATCTGTGTAGAACGGAGAACCTTGCGAAGAGAGAAACTGTGGGTAGGGATGGATAGCGGGGCCAGGGTAATTCGTGAAAGGCGAGACGATGTCGTTCGATGTCTATACGCAATGTTGCCGATTCCCCCAAATGCACGGTCTACTTCTTCGTAGCTCTATACTTCGTCGTGTTGAAAAGGTGTGTCGGGAGCCGTGTTGTTTTGCACATCGATTGCCGTCGTCTCTTCCGCATATCCAGCATCTCCCCTGATCGTTCCTCCTGCCAGTTTCCACCCACGCATCTCGAGTCGCGCTTGTGTGTGTGTGTGTGTGTGCCGAATGGAAGGAAGAAGCAACTTACACCAGGCAGCTTGATGCCGCAGTCGCCGCACTTGGGAGCAGTGCCGCGCTTCTTGATGTGAAGGAGGCGGAGCTCACCACCGGGAGTCTTGATGACTCGGGTCCGGTTGGAGGTGGTGTTGTAACTGTATTGTCCAGAACGTCAATAACGTCGCCCACACAATCAATGCCTTCCATTTCGCCAGGCCAGGTCCGAGCCGACTTTTGGAATTCGGAGAGGGGGTCGACTCACGGGTTGCGACGGCGGTAGGTGAGTCTGTTGGACGCCATTGCTGCTGATTTTGTCGAATTTGTCGATGTTAAAAAGAGACAAGCTGGGGGGAGGGAAACCAGAGGGACGACGACAAACACCAAATTTCGATTTTGAGGAAATTGTGTGGGTTGAAAATTGTCTGCCGGTAGTCTGGCCAATGGAGGGGACGAGGGCTGGCGAGGTGGACCCACTGCCGCTCCAGAGCCACTTTGAGACTGGCCCTGTCTTGAGGACCGTGACATCCACGTGACCTGATTCAGAATGGCTACCGTTGACGAGAGGAGACGAGATTCCCAGAGCACCTGAACGTCTCGCACTCCGCCCTCCCTTTTCTATCCCAATCTCGCGTGAAACCATAGGAAAGACGTCAAAGGTAAATGCAGCATTGCCCATCTCATTGAATTGCCTCTTGATTTGCTAGCTATCTATCGTCGCTCTGAGCATCCTGGGTCCCCGTACAAGCCATAGCCCGCCGAGGAGACGCCAACGGGGCAAGACGACCCGTTCAAGCAGGGCTGTTCTCGGAGACTGCCTGAATCATTCGCTGAATAATCCTCTCTGCTGAGAGATGAGACTAAGGACTCGGCGCGCGGTGTCTCGCCATGTCTGTGGTGAATCTTCCGGCCGCTTTACGGCATTGGTCCCCGGACTGCATCTGGTCTGGCCTGCCTCTGCGTGCAGTCAAAGACCAAGCCAGATCATCCACAGTTCTATCAAATTCAGGCTCTCTCAGAGTGGAATAAGAGTTCGTTCGAGAGAGCTAGCGCTCAGCTTTTAGGAACTGCCCATTCGGGGTCGTCGCTTGCTCTCCAGGGCTTGATCCCCTTGGGATCTCGACTCCGGCTCTGCTCGGCATAATGTAGCACCTTCTTTGACTCCTCCGACGTGATCTGCTGCCTGAATTCGCTCACATCCTTGTGGGCCGTCGTCATGGCTGCTTGACACGCAGAAAACAGGACGTCCGCTGAGAACACAATTAGAAGGCTGAAGTCTGGTGAGAAAGACGTGTGAATGGTCTTACGAGGCGGATATGGTTTCCTTGCAAGCGGCTGGATAAGCCTTGGTATCGTGCTCCTCAAATCTCGAAGCTGCCGAGGTCAGGTTGAATGCATAACCAAAGAGCTAGAGCATATCAGTACCTTGATATGAAGTTCCTTCACGCGAGCAAGGGCTTCCTCGAGGCGCTCCTCGTCCCATTCCTCCGAATTGTCACTCAACGGGGCCGGCTGAGCATTGCTCTGCGCTTGCGGATTTATCGCCATGATTATTTGATTAAGTACTTGTCGATGTCTTGGACAAAAGAGCAGACAGGTCTTGATCCTGGGGACCTGGAGTTGATGGTCTTTGATTGATGAGACGGAAGCAGTGAAAAAATGTGGGGCATTGGCTGGCTGGCCATATCCCCTAACTACGGAGAGTGCGTACTTGTAAGTACCAGCCACGCAAGCCACTGGACCCCTCTCCAAAGATTTCCCCCAATCAGCGCCACCAACACCAGCCTCAGGCTCTCCGTCATCAAAAGTGGGACTTCTGGAACAACGACCTCAGACTCGAACCCAGGACCGTACGTCGACAGACATCACACACTGTCTTCCCATCCCATCCCAACATCCAGCTACATCAAACACTCGACCCGGCCTCGACCTCCCTCGCCCACGACGACAACAAACTCGCCGTCCGCCCCCCTCTACAGCTTCTCCTAGATCAGAGACGCGCGCCCTGACCCTCCCTACGGCGACTGGCGCCCTCCGTTTCCCATTCTCGTCACTCGTTGCACCAGAGCAGCAGCTGCAGCCGTGCCCCCGGTTGCCTGCTGCCTCTTATAACAGAAACCACGGACCACGTCCTGTACCCGTCTGCCATCCCCTCCCCGGGCCACCCCGCCGGCCAAGCCGTGCCGAACCCTCCCATCACCGTCTCCCACCCTGCCATCCTGACGCCCGCCTCCTCCTCCGCCATCACGCCCATCCACTCGCCCGCGCTGGCTTCCGTGCCCTCCGTCAACGGCCCCCAAGCTTGGGGCTTGACCGCGCAAGGCCAAGTCAACCCGCAGGCGCCGGCGCCGCCGGCGGCAGTGCAGCCACACCACCAACAGCAGCAGCAGCAGCCACACACCTCGTCGTCCTCCGCCATGATGCCCAACGGGACCCCGACGCGCAACAACGCCGCCGCGCCATCCGCGTCCTCCACCCCGGCCGGCGCCCCCATCTCGGGCTCCCCCGCGACGCACGCCCTGGCGCCGCCCCCCGAGGGCGTGTTCGGCACCTTTGACGACCTCCTGAACACGGTGCAGCGCGCGGCTAAGGACAGCGGCTACGGCGTCGTCAAGCTGCGGGCGTCCAACTACCGCGACGGCAAGGCCACGCGGTACGACCTCGTCTGCGACCGCGGCGGCGTCAAGTACAGCAGCACGGCCAAGAAGCGCACGCCCTCGACGCGCAAGGTCGACTGCCCCTTCCGCGCCAAGGCCGTCTGCGAGGTGCAGCTGGGCAACAAGTGGCGCTTCGTCGTGCAGGACGGCCGCCACAACCACGAGGCGCGCGTGCCCGCCGCCGCGCCCGGCCAGGAGAACACGCCGCTGGCCCAGAGCCTGCGCAGCCTGACCAACAAGATCGACCGCATGAGCCACGACATGTCCCAGGGGTTCGAGAAGCTCGACAACCGCTTCGGCAACCTCGAGAAGCGCATGGACGCCCTCGACGCCGTCATGTCGGCCCGCCTCGGCCTCGCCGGCATGGGCGCGCCGCCTCCCGGCATGCCCAACGGCGTCGGCGGGCCCGGACCGGGCGGCATGCCCGGCGACCCCTCGGGCGTGATGGACAGCCGGCTCAACGGCATGGAGGCGCGCATGTCTGCCATGGAGCAGCGCATGGGCAGCGGCATGAACGGCATGGAGATGCCCATGGACGATGTCGAGACGAGGTTGCTCTCTTCTACCGTCATGTAGGACATGCCATCCGGCCCACGGGTGTCCTCTGGAGTGGTCCTGGATGACCCTATCAGCCAGCCCCGCGAGGATAGCACTGCGCATACTATGAGGCACGAAATCACGGAATTACCAAAGGACTTCCTCCTCTGATGTCGACGAGCGAGGGACATCAAGTCCATAGTCTTATCTTATTTTTTATGGGAGAATGGCGTTAGGTGGATCTGTCAAAAAGACAAACAAAGTGGACTGGCAAGAAAGTCCGCTCGCACTTATTAGGTATGGAGGGTTTTACTGTGTATAAGAATCCTCCTCAGTCTTTTTCGTTTGTCTAGATGGGATATTTTAATGGCGACGAGCCAACAAAGGTGATCCAAAGGATGGCAAATGAGATCAATGGGTAAGAGGGAGGGGAAAAAATTGGCTGGGTTCGGCGTTTTTATCTCGAAAACAAATAACAGGGCCATCCTGTCAGTGGCTTGGTCCTTCGGAGGAAGGGCAAATATGGGTGGCTTCTGAGGGTTCTTCTACCATGAATAGATTTCAAAATGACTGATTTTAAGGAATGTTATGACCTCAACACCACCGGCGGTCTCTAAGTCGTTGATGTCAACACTCCTTCTGCTTCGAGCTTCCCACCCTTGAGCCGCTTCAAGTACATGTAACGTGTAAAACTGCTTTGTAGGATCAAATCCCGATCTTTCCTTCGGGGAATTGGTAGATTCCTAGGAGTAAAGCAGGAACGCGCGATCTTCGCAGCCTTGCATGGACCCCTCTGTCGAAAAAGACATGCACGTCGTGTGACAGGTCACCCTGCTAAGCCGTTTCAGGTTGATCGTCTAAATTTATCCAGCACACACAAAGTCCGCCTGCAGGGGTGATTCACAATCTCGAAGAGAGAAAGTCGGGAGCGGGGTGTGTGTGCCCCGGGCTGGAACGAGTTGGAGAGTTGCAAGAATACCAATCGATGGCAATTCGTCCGGCAGCATGCTGCCAACTAAGCTGTGATCTATCTATTGTCCATAAATACTCCGTTCCACCGTCCCCTCGAAATCCTTTGCCTCGCGCCCACTTCATGCTTTTCGTATGTACAGTCGATTGAGAGAGAGAGAGAAGAGCCTCCCTTCTGCATCGACTTGCTAACCCATCTCGCCATTTCCTGAATCTTGGGAAGGGGTTGAACCCCAACAAACAAACCAGGACCAGCAAGCGCAGATGCATTAAAGTCGTTTTTGATATGTAAAAAGGGATGTAGAGACAAACAATGAAAAAGTAAAGAACCCAGAAAACATAGTAGTCCAAAATAGCTGGCCAGATCTAGGAATCGTCCCACGGCGATTAATGCAAGAGAGAGCAGGGTAGATGATGCTGAGGAGGATTGGCTTTCAGAAAAAACCAGAGGCGGTAGAGAGACGAGGTGTATAGACGATGTTATTTCCATCATTATTCGTAAAAGACTGGAATAAAGAAGCGAAAAAAAGATTTCTCTTCGAAATCCTTCGGGGTATATTTCAAAAGTTTCGGGTTTTGCCGCGCACTTGGAGAAGAAAAAGGCACAATATTATCCGTTTCCGTCCGTCGTCTATAGTTCTTGAATCCAGATCTGCCATGGAACACACTGATTAGTATTTAAATTCTTCTTCGAAACGGCATGTACGAGTCAATGGATAAGCAAAACTTACCTCCATCTTGCCGATATCCTGCCTCTGCCTTCTTGCCAGCGACTTGACTCCCACGATGACCATGTCAAGATCGTCCTGGTCGCCCATGGTGATCATGTCGCTGTCCGGCGCATCGTCGTCGCGCACCTTGATCTTGAACCGCCTGCGGATGCCAAACTTGTCTCGGATGCGGTCCACCAGGTCGGGGAACTCGACGGCGGCGCCGATCATGATGTAGCGCACGTCATCCGCATGCACCTTGACGCGGATCTTGCGGATGTCCGGGCGACGGGACTGGCCTCGCGAAGAACCGGACATGACAGTGCCAGGCCGGCGGTTGGGGATCATCTCAAACTCGCCCTCGTCAATGGAGCCGTCGTCGTAGTCGCTGCCTTCATCTTCCTCCTCGATGTAGCGCTGCGGCGGTGGCCGGCGCCCGCCCTGGCCACGACTGCTCCTCGAACCGCCTCCACCTTGGTACATATCGTACAGGTCATCAGGGTAGGCCTCCTCGTCGTCATTCCTCCTCCTTGCATCGGCGCTTCTCCCACCGTAACTCCGAGACGAAGGTGTCACAGAGGCAGCCCGTGACGGTCTTGGCCGAGCATCGGGCGGGGATGTCGTCTTCTCATATCGTCCGCTGGGGACCGCTCTTTCGATATTGAGCTTTGTGAGCATTGGCTTGGGGCCGTTCCGCACCGACTGTCCTCTGCTCACGCCGCCGCCAGGCTTGTCGTTCTCTGGCGGTGGGGTGGGCGGGAAGACATTCCTGCCCACGGGTGGTTCTGATTGCTGTCTGCGGCTCTGGATACCCGGTTTGACGAGGTTTGTGGCGGCGAATGAGATGTTGTCCGAGGGGCGGTCATCTTTAATGTCCGACTTCCCAGCCTGTTGAGCACGTCAGCCGACCATTCAGCTAGGGGCTTTTCACCTTCGAATTTACTTACGTTCTTGATCTCAGATCCTGCAAAGCCAGTGAAGGCGTTTGCACGATCAGAGGCTGCCACCAGCCGCGCCTTGCCAAGATAGTCCTTGGTCTTGAGATTCCGCACCTTGGCCTCGTTGGGCCTGTAGACAACACCGACGGGTATCGAAAAGACGGTGTAGCCCTGTGGAACATTTGTTAGGCCAATTACTTGACAGCGGCCAGATTCAGCAACTCACCTCGGCCTCTTCTCGGATGGCCTCGTCAATGACGTTGTGGTCCTCGACAACTTTCTCCTTGACGGCGTATGACAAGTCCTGCATGCCGGCTTCCTTCTGTTGGAGATAGATGTAGCAAAGACCACGGTTGAACAGCACCTCGCACGAGTACAGCTTGAAGAGTAGACCCAGCTGCGCATAGTCGATCATGGTGTTGCCGCGGAGGTAGAGCAAGGTGTCGTTGAAGTTGGCCAGGGCCTCTTCAAAGTCGCCCAGTAGGAAATTTGACACGCCTTGCTGGAAGTAGGCGACAGCGAGGTACTGGTCCAACCTGATTGCTCGCTGATAGCATTCCACCTATTCATTCGACATGTCAGCACGTTGACTCTGCGAGGCCGACAAAGTCGAGCCCGAGCGGGAGAAAACCTACAGCCTTCTCGTGCTCGCCGAGTGTGGCGTGGATGACGCCCATGTTGAAGAGAATCTTGGAGGTGTCGGCCACCTTCTCAAACTCCTTGAGCGCCTCCTCGAACTCATTGTTGTCGTAATTACCCAGGGCAGCAACCCAGGTTTCGATTTCCTGCACAACACGGTCAGCGAGCTGCGCGCACGACAAGATAGAGGAATCGCTTGGTCTCGGAAATCAAGTCCTTACCTGCTTGAGAGACATTGCGTCCTTGGCGGTGAATCCCGATACTTCAGCGGAGCCCGAGCAGCAGTCAAACGAAGAGGCCTAGTGAACCCGGCCTTGCGACGGGATGTCGAGAGAGTTTTTGGGACCTGGGGAAGGATCGCAATCGCTGCCGACGCAGGTCGAGCAGAAGGATTTTGAACCCAGGTGAGCAACAGCGCACGGAGACGCAGCTTTGACTTGCACAAAATAAGTGGCGGGCGGTTAAACGAGGGGGACGTTTATAAAAAGGAAAACCGGCACAGAGCTGGATGCAACGTATTGGTCCACCAGCGGGCTGGGCTCTCGGCGCTGTCCAAGCTGGATCAAGATGGTAAAGACTCCCCCGCTCCCCTGCACTTCTAGCGCCCAAATCCCCCAGTCGCGAGCTAGAGCCGCTGCTTTTAGTGGAGGGACGCGCACTAAGTCGTCACCACTTCTAGCGTTCCCTTGGCGTGTGACCGGAGCGGATGGGGCCCAGAGACCAAAAAAGACGACTAAAATGTGACTGCTGGCCGGCCCGCTCCCCTTGGAATTCGGTCTGGTCCGCAAGAAAGTGAGACCTGTGGGTGTGTTGGTGCTCCCTAGCAGGTCTTGCCTCTGAAAGCCGGTCTAGCGTTCTGGTGGCGATGCAAGGAGAGTGAGCAGGAGCAAGAACGGACTTGAGATCGATGACGGGTTGTTAGAGCATGTAAAACGCTGGCGTCTTAAAGTACTGCTGCTCTGGCGGAGGCAGACAGTTATGTATGTAGGGACGAGGACCTGCGTCGTTGGCGATGTTGGTTGGGTCGTGCTACTGCAGGTCTTGGACGACGAGAAAGGGCCAGCTCCTTGGGACAGGACCGATGCACGTGTATTAAAAGGGAAGTATGGAGAGGGCGAGGATGAAAAGAGCGGCTCGTGCCTGCGGAGCACAAGTAGTTCGATTATCTGTCGATTTCTGGTTGAAAGCGGAAAGGACTGGAACTGGATGTCGAGGGGTATCGTGCGTTGGACTTCTCGATGTCGAGTGCGAGAGAAGGATCAAATTAACGAGACCAATGAGTGGATGGAGAGACGAAATGCCGGCGCCTACGGGAAAGGAGGGAAAAGGAAGAGGGGAGGATACAAAAATGGGATATGGCAGATACTTTTACTCGGTTGGCCGTGACAGGCGGCCGGGCCATGCTCTGGAGGCTATCATGGATGCGACACAGATTGACGGGCTGCGGAAGGGGTCCCTCCCCTGGGGAAGGCAAAACGCCAATGATGCCTGTGCCCTGACTCGTGTACTTGGGTACGGAGTACAATGAGCGTGGATAGAGGTACCTTAGGTGGTCTACATATGCAGAGAACGGCCGTGGAACAGCATTGTCGAGGCGGGGAGGGCAGGGGAAAGGGGAGGGGGGTTGAGGCATGGCCGGGTACCAGAGGCGATCCACAAGACCTGAACACAAAAGTACTTGCATCGTAGGCACGTCTGCATGCAACTAGGACTGAAGTACTTCAACTTACAAAGTGTGTATATGAGGCTCCTGTCCCGGCGGGAAGGATTTGACGGCGCCCATGTGTAAACGAGTGCCCCTACCTCTTCCCCGGGACGATCACAGACATCGCAGTCTGGCAAGCAGAGACGCTGCCGTAAAGATGCCAGACGAGATCGAATGTTTTCTCTCCCCAAAATCGAACCACCAGAACCAGCATCGCTTCTCGGCATCGAAAGGTGGAAGGGGTGCCAGTGTGCACGATGGGTCGTCGCTTGAGACGCAGCGGGGACAGGGTCCAGTGCGAACCTGTACTTGACGTACGCAGCCACAGAGACTTGACCAGGGTCGCTTGTCTGTTTCCATGGTTTCCCTCCCAGCCGAATCGCTCTCTGGTGGAGCGTATGCCAAACTGATTAGCAGTTGCGGCAGTCAAGATCATCCTAGTCATAGCCAGCCTCATCGACGTCCAGGATGCTCTTGAGCAACCACACGGTTGACTGGCAGGGGACCCTGGATCTGAGTGTGGCTTTTGAGACCGTTGACCACGGCCACCAACCCAACTTGACCACTGTTGGCTCTACGACAAGCCCCATGACCTCCTCTTCCTTTGATTTCGGGCTCCCTGGCGCCAAAGGCTCCTACGAGTGGTGTGCTGAGATTGGAGCTTGAGCAAAGTTGGTGATGTCGAATGAGCAAGCTGGTCGGCAAGGTAGAACGCAATCCAACAGGCCCGAGAAGGTGTGGTGTGGGTTGTCGAGTCCATTCGGTGATGCGGTTCCAAAATAGCCTGTCGCAGAAGTTGAGGCACCGCTGCGAATCAAGGCCTGTCTCCTTTATGCGCCGAGTGTGCTAAGCACGGCGCTAGAGTCCTGATTGGCTGGAAGGGACGGCACTTGGACCTCATCTCGCACAACTGGCGTTTCCGACGGCGCCTAGAAGCAGAACCACGCTGTGACTTCGCACCTCAACCCACACCTCCACTCGAGCCAGAGGCCTGTGCTGCTGCCAATATCACAGTGCCTTAGTCTGCATACATGTAGGTACCCAATAAGTGTCCAGATGTGTGATTCCCGGCACTGTCGCAGACATTTCCATCTGGGCGGGAGAGAACAGACATCTAACTACCTAAACGAATCAGACAGCATAAAAGTAAAGTATGTGAAGTACGGAGTAGGTAGCCTACCTACCTAGAGAGATACTCGAGCGAGTGCACACATTACAACTGTGATGGTTCCAGTCCTTACCAATTTGCCAATGCAAGAACCGGGACCTTGGCACCGATCCCGTCACTGCCCGACTCTCCTCTGTATGTGCCATCTTATCTTGCCTTAGTATGCAGGAGTGCCAGCCCGCCGCCTGCAGCGAGATCGTTGTTCTGCATCCTTCGCCGTTGATCATCGCACATGGGGTTCAGCACGTACAGCATGGCCGCATGGTGCCCCATTGCCTAACCTCTTTGAGGTTGTCTCTTCACCTGGACGCTCTACCGACAAGCATTACAATAGTTTAGACACACACAAGCAAAGAGGATGATTCGGCAGCTCGATGTCTACCATCCGCGCCATCCGAACAAGCAAACCAAACAGTCGAGCAAATATGTCTTGCCCTTTTGTCTCCATTTATAAAAGTAAGCACGGCAGGTGTTAGTTACAAGCTGCTGAACACAGCGCCTGAAGAGGCCCAAGATGAATCTCTTCAATCAGACAAGGCACTTTGCTACTGTAGGTAGGAGGATCTACCTGACCCGTGACGGTGACTAGGTACCACTTGATCCTCGTCCTTGAGCTGGAATTGCGCCTACCAAGATCGATCAGCACCACGACAGCTTCCACATTCCTTCCCTTCCTTGCGGCTCATCCCACTAGACCGGTGGGGCTCTTTAGCAGGGTGGGGGGCCTCGATCGACAGCCACGACAGCCTACAGGCCATACGAAACTCGCTAAGGCCTCAAGCGGTTTGAGATCTGGAATCCTGCCGAGTCTGTTGATCCTTTGAAACAAGTCGCAGGTTACATGAAGTCCACGGAACGCAGAATCTCCTGTTCAGCTGAAAACTCTGCATGTTGCACGAATGGCTCAATATCCTCACCGTTGGTCTTATTTCTTGACGTCATTTTGATCAGTCGCCAGATGGAAGATTGCTGTGTGATTGTCGTGAAATTAATATTTAATTAACTAGACTAGTTGTACTTGTAAGTTTGAAATGATGAGAGCTTTACAACAGCCTGCTACGATGCCCACTCGACAACAACCCTCCTGAGGTCTTGATAGACTGCAAAATCCCCAGAAACCGATGCCCGATAATATGTCAATTCGATGAACCTGTCTCTGCGCCGTATGCATGGTCCAAGTACCGGCATATGAAGCATCAAAGGCATGCATTATTGGGGCGTAGCCGTCGTCGGAGACTTTGGACCTTAAATTCTAGCGATATCTTGTGCCCCGTTGCAGATTTTCTACGGAGTAGGTAATGTAGCCAGGGAATATGCTACTCCTAAATCCAAACAGGTGGCCAGACTTGTTCCCCTATTCAGCACAACTGACTGTTTTCGGAGTAGTCTCATCAGGTCAAGGCTTCCTTTGACTGATTGGGATAGATTTCCACCCCGTGTCGATCGCTTCATCCCTACCCTTGCATTCAGGGCTCTTGTTTGAGAACACTCCTGAAGCTTGATCATGGCGTCAGGAAACCCGATCATCGCGCGGTCACTCTGTTCACCACATGCAAAGCTCATGCTAACAACACGAGATGTTTAATCTCAAACCGCCCCAATGAGTCTAATGCCTACCTACTCCTGACGCTATGCTCCTGTTCCACGATGCCAGTCCACTGACGACCCCAACTTCAAATGTCATCCAGTCTTCGCCATTTTAAGCTTAATTTCTTATCTCTAGCTTCGTTCGCTGCCAGACCATATCGGGCACCGACGGACAAGCGAGGTGCCAAATCATAGCATTCCCTTCTTGACCTCGTCCTTCCTTTCCTCCCACAGTGTCTTCCCCGTGCAGGAGCAAACCGTCTTGTCATTATCCCAAACGCCTGCGCTGCGGGCAATCACTCCGACAACGGTATCCTCGTCGTTTTGCAAGGGCTGGCCTTGGCTCTCCTCTTGGCGGGAGACCACAAAGGCATGACCAATCACTTCCCAAACCTGAAAAGGCTTGTCGAGGAAGATGCTTCCGCTCCCGTCTTCCTTGATCTCGACTGTGCCGAGGAATCCACGAGGCGTCCCGTCTCTCTCGTCCTTGGCAGCACCAGTCGCTGCCCCTGTCCAGACACTCCCAGTCGAGGTGACTCCATCCTTGAGGTCGCCATAGTCCCGGATTGTAGCACGGTAGGTGCCGGCAGCAACCCCCTTGAGAGTGAGGTCCACAAGAGTCACGGTGGGCGAAACCTGGACCATCCTGGCCAACCCCCGGACTTCCCTGTTGGAGTCGTCGTCCTGAATGGACGACACGACAGCGCTGGCACTCTCGTTGGGACGGTAGAACGTCTCAAGTATACTGACGGCTGCGCCTGGATTGCAAGATAGAGATTAGCTTGAGTAGTCCTTGTTGTATGGTAAGGCCATCTTGAGGACAGTGTCGACAGGACCAGGGGTCCTGCAGAGTCGAGACAAAAAAGTTGGCTGCGCCTTGCACTTACTGTTTGAACCCCCTGAGCCTCTCAGAATGGCATCTCGCCCCGTGCTCTGGATAGCCTCTACGATGGCCGATGGCGGTGCTGTTTTCGGGCGATCCTTGTGTTAGTCCAAAGTGGTTTCTCGTCCGTTGCTCTCGGCTTCTCAGCATAAGAGAGGGTGAGAGAGAGGGCATACCTGTCCCCTCTATCGAAACCAATTGCTCCTTGAGGTCAGCCTCGATTTTGGAGATACCTCCCAATTTCTCGACAGCATTAGAGATATCCTTGACACAGCTGTCGCATGTCATGGGCACTGCGAAGAGCGTCTGCCTCGGGCTGCGTTAGTAGGAGGTCCTTTTGAGAAGCAGCCAATAACAAATAGTATCGACAGGAACGTTACCGACCTGGAATGAGTGTGTGACAGCCATCTTATGTTCACCCTTATCTTTACTATGAGGCGGCTTGTGAAGCTGCCTGTCTCTTAGAGTATACACCCCGGCAGATGCCAGAAAAGCGAAGCCCGACAGACCAAGTGTGTAACGACCAATCTTGTTCATGGGCCGGGCCAAGCTGACTTGAAGAGAGAAGAAGATGATAGAGAGGAACAAAGCTTAGAGACCGGAGAGCCCGAACTGTTTCTTATTTCTCTCGATCAAACAGAGTGCTATTCAACTGAGGGGGACCTTTTGTTACTCAAGCTTGAGTGGTTGCTTTGAAATCGCACCATTGGCAATCGCTCCGTCCATCGGGTGCCAGCGGCGGAATCCTTCGGCGCTCGGGGCTTTTGACATGACGCTAAAAGACCAGTTGACCCCAGTGCGATCGTGCTCCACCAGCCGTCACAGTACACGAGCTCGGACCACCTTCCTCACGTGCAGTGACCTTCTAGAAATTTTGGTTGCGTCTCAGGGTCGAATTGGACATATGATGGTATTGGTATCGCGAGATCCGACGACACTTAGCGACAACGACAACCTCTCGGGCAGTTCCCGAATCGCGGCAGGTGTTGGAAAGGCCACGCATCAGTCGAAGCCACGACCGACTACTGAGCATACCTTGATCAATCGCCGGGCTGGGTGAGGGACTCGATCCCTGACACCCCCGATTCCCCCATCTCCAACATGTCCCAGACCGTCGGACTGGTAAGTCCCAATCGTTGCTTGTTCCGCACCACAATGGGCTTTGCGATACTATTGCCATTGGCCCCTTTATGTTGTACATCGACTCAGCTGACCATCTCCCCCCCCCCCCCCTCCCAGACCCGACTCGCCTACTCGCGCACATGGCACCACATCTCCGCCTCGACGCCGCACCCGATCCTCAGCACCGTCAAGGCCCCAGCGCAGGACATCACGCCGCCGACGCTGGGCCGCCTGGCCTCGCGCATCGCCACCCTGCTCATGGGCAAGCACAAGCCCATCTGGGACCCGTCGACCGACTGCGGCGACTACGTCGTCGTGACCAACTGCGCGGCGCTGCACGTCACGGGCCGCAAGAAGTGGCAGAAGACGTACTACCGGCACAACACGCGGCCCGGATCCCTGCGGCACGTCACCATGGACGTGCTCATGGACAAGTACGGCGGCTCCGAGGTCCTGCGCAAGGCCGTCAGCGGCATGCTGCCCAAGAACCGGCTGCGGGACAAGCGGCTGGCGCGGCTCAAGGTGTTTGAGGGCGAGGCGCACCCCTACAAGAGCAACCTCGTGAGGTTCGGCGGCAAGGTGGTCGGCAGCGAGGGGTGGGAGGATGCTGTCAAGGCTGTGAGGGAGTCGGACAAGACGAGGTTATGAGGCTCTCTGCATTTGTGTAGCCGGCTGATAGGGAGTAAGGGGAGACCAGTGGCGGTTTGCATGGTGTGGCCTGTGGCCTGATGATCGGCCTGTGTATAAACTTTGCCTGACGGAAGGCATTGGGGTTCTGCAGCAGAGGTCCAGAGTGGCAACTATGTTGCTCCTCCAGAGACTTTCCAAGTTCCCGTGTATCAAAACTACATGTATACCAAGATACAAATCCAGACATACATTGCACTTCGGTGTGGCATTCAACTTGTAATCAGAAAGCAAGGCTCCGGTGTATTTCAAGGAATACTGCTACCATCTAGGAACTTGCCCCACGGGCTAACACCATGCTTTTAAAGAAAAGAGGCAAGCTTCACCATCCGCACTGGATAACGTACAGTGTGCCCCATCAGACCACGAAGCACTCATGAGCGGGTGACCTCGCACTTGATGAGCCCGTTAGGTCCGGACTGCGGCACGTACACCTCGGCGTCCTCGCCCGTGTTCTTGATGCCCTTGTGCCAGCTCAGGTCGAGCTCAAAGTAGTGCTTGTTGGGCAGCGAGTAGTCGGTCCGCTGGACCTCGGGCGCCGCCTCGAGGATCAGCTCGCACATCTTGTACATGGTGTTCTGGACCGACGCGCTCTCATCCTGCGCGAAGGTGCGCAGCGTGATCTCGCGCGCGGCCTCCCAGGCGGCGTCGAAGCGCTCGACGCCCTCGCGGACCTGCGCCAGGTCGGCGTAGGCCCTCCAGGTCCAGCCGCAGTCGACGTCGGTGCTGAGGATGCGGTCCCAGGTCTCGGGCAGGGTGGTGAACTCGTCGCGCACGAAGCCGTGGAAGGCGGAGCCCGTGCTCTTGAGCACGGTCAGGCCGGCGATGCCGCTGCGCAGCTGGATCCCGGCCTTGCGGGAGACGGCGGCCTTGACGGTGCGCGTCTCCTGGCCGTCGCGCAGGAAGCTGTGCGGGTGGGGCTTGCCGTCGACGACCATGCGCGTCCAGCGGTGGACGACGACCTTGACGTGCGCCGTGTGGATGTGCGCGTAGGTGGCCAGGAAGTGGGCGCCGAGGATCGAGGCGAAGAGCTCGGGCGGGTTGACCGGGTTCTCCTTGGCCTTGATGTAGATGGTGTTCTTGATGGAGTCCGTGGCGACGACGACGCTGTTGTCCGCCTTTGTGTATCTGGAGGGGCGATTAGTTATCTGGAGCAGTGAGACGGGTGAGAGCACGCACGAGGTGTCTATCTGGCCTTCGAGGAGGCAGCAGACGGTCATCTCGGTCACCGTCTGGACGCCAGTCTCGGCGTCCCGCTGCACTTTGTAGACGCGGACATTGTCCTTGCCGTACCGAGCCGATGCAAGAGAAGGCATGGTTTAGAAAGAAGCACGAGGCTCGATTTAATGAATCTGTGTAAGTGAATGGACAGCTTCCGCAGCGGTATGGAAAGACAGTGGTCGAGTCCTTTCTACTGTAGACAGGTGTTTGTCCGTGATAAGCTGTGGTCAAGTTTCTGCCCGCGCTACTGGTGAACCGATATAAGCCAACAACCAGCTAGGATGGGGTGCACACGACCTTATATGTATGTAGTGAGTTAGCTGGTCATACGTTATTCAAGCAAGTCACAGGTTGAGGGAGATAGATGTGTCAAGTCGTGCAGATGCCTACGGTAGATCCTGCCGCGGTGGAGGGCGCGGATGGGCTGGATCGGCCGCCCGTCCCTCGATAGGTGTGGTGCTGGACGGCATGCGGGAGCCTCGACGAAGCTTATTACTGTGAGGGGGGAGGGAAACAGTGGCTCGGCCGAGGGGTGACGCCAGAAACAAGCGGGGATATGGTTCGGTGGAGTATCGGAGGACGCCGTTAGCTTCGACGGCATTGATAGCATCGAGAGCTTGGGGAGATAAAAGCATGCAAGTAGATATTGTACGTAAGAGTGCTCCATCACTCACTGGGGAGTCTATTTTAAGTTGTTTGCCCTCTTGCACATCTGAGGGGACGGGACGATCATGGCCTGGCAGTCAAAGTTGGAGATTCGAGATGTACTAAATAAAGTGCTTATTAGTCCAGCAAACAGGTAGGACATTGTTCACTCTTTGGCGCACCAACATCGCCGTACTGGCCCACCAACCACGGTTAGCTGCAGCTCTGGCTGGTCACCCTTCTCGAGTCTGTCCGAGTCTATTCCAACTTGCTTATCTGTAGGGAACCTGGAAGTTTGGGATAACCTTGATGGACAGTTGCTTGTGCAGCAAACCTATTAGCGGACAGGTGCTTGTGATGGTCTAGATGTGCTCGAGCCGGTTGTAAGTTCTTTCTGCAATGTGCTGCTTCAGGCGCCCCATCCATGGTCAATGGATGCTTTTAGGTACTTGTAGTTATCTCTCTGCGACTATCAGTCTCTATAGACACCGGCATGTTTTCAATACAAGAAAGCACGCACTGCTCAGGGAGGCCCTGTCATCTGCAATATTCCAATATTCCACCACAGCACTCCAGCGCAGAGCAGCCTGTCAGCAAGAAGCACAGGAGCCATAACGAAACCGGACATAAGATTGGGGGGCGCGAGGCGCCCTGTAACACACAGGAAAGTTTCGAGGTGGGCCAAGCCGCGGCCGCTAAACTTGCACTGTGACAAAACGCGACGGCGCTGAGACCCCTCCTCCCCCTGTCAGCCACACGGGCGCAGATCCTCCAGAATCAAGACAACCTTGGAACTGCCTGGGAATTGCACCAGCTGTTGCGACGACGACACCTCATAGCTCTGCCGTCTTGAGCTACAGCTCGAGAGGAAACCCACCCTCAACCATCGAATAGGCCCCGGCCTACGCTCAGCAACCAGCCCACCTATCATATCAGACCCCATTGTCGCAAAGCTGCGCCAGTCAGGCTTGACTGGCAGCTCACTCCTCCTGAGCTCGTGAAGGAGTGATTGCAGCTTATTGCCCGCCCGGTCGCGCTGTGGACCACGCCCTAGCGATTCAGCTGCCGGCGCCCGGTACTTGAGATTCTCCTTGCCTCTTCCCTCCACCGCAATCGGCTCACGGCGTGTGGATAGTGCCAACGGATGCTGGATCTGACGAATGTTTGAGCTGAGGGCCTCGTCCCGCTCGGAGGGCAAATGGCAGGGTCAGCAAACATGCTGGGCGCATCTGTCACTCCCACCCAGAAGTCCTTTGGTAACCAGCCGCCGTTGAACACTGCCAATTCCCCGACCACGAGGACCAGTCTCGAACGCGATGTCCTCCAAGTCCCCCAGCCCTCGGCGATGGGCGCCAGCGCCAGCATGCGCAACCTATCTGCCTCGGCCGTTTCTTTCGCCCCGCGGGGGTCCTCCCTCAACCCGACTCCTACCCCCGGCAGCTTCAGCTCCGAACTACGCAGCCAGATGACGTCCTCGAGGGCCGGCTCGCGTGCCGACGTCTACAACATGGACAAGTTGGACGAGGACGACGACGCGACGTTTGCGGTAGAACAGACTCTGGCCTCCCTCCGCGATGCTCTGAACCGTGAGGTCAAGATCAAGGAGGGCTCCGAAAACATGCTTGAGGCGCTTAATAGCAAGAAGGCCAAGCAGACCAAGGAGCAACGCCAGAGGGTGGAGGCCGAGCTTAGTGCCTCTAGCCTGAGGATTAGGGATTTGAAGCAAAGGATCGCAGACGCACAACGCTCGAGGGCAATGCCCACCACGCCAGTGAGGAGTAGAGGCGAGGGGCTCCTCCAGAGCAGCGGTGCTCTGCGCTCTCCGCCTAGTGTCTCTAGGAGCGGCGCCGGTTCCGACTTTGACGAGCCCACAGAGTCCCCTACCTTTGCCCTGGCAGAGATTCTACAAGCTTTAGAGCAGGATGGAATGCCTGCTGAGTACTACGTCAGTAGGGCCAACAGCCTGGTGGAGCTGTTCAAAAGGCACCAGACCCTGAAGTACGACCTGGTATGGTCGGTCTTTGGCGTGAGGATGCAAGTCATGCTCCTCAGTGAGAGCAGAGAAGTAGTTGCCGCTGGATATCGGATGACCCGCTATGCGATTTCCGACGTGTCTTCCTTGAAGAAGATCAGGACTCTAAATACAGACTACCTCGTAGTCCAGTGAGTGTATTTCCCTCGACGCTGTATAAGCACCGCAGATCTAACTCCAGACAGCTCCCTGATCAAAGACCGAAAGGCAGACTTGGAACGTGAACAGGCCCTGAAATTCGTTCGCGCATTCCTCGATGTCAAGGACGGCATTCGCGAGCTATCCAGGGCTGTAGTAAGGACCATCGCCGCCATTGCAGAGCAAGCAGAAGATCGACTGCGCCCCATTTGCCTCGAGACTCTGGCCGAGATTCTGGTTCGGGATCCTCAGCTCCTTATAGCCTCCAGTGGCTTGGCCCCTCTATCAGAAGCGTTAGCCGAGGGCTCCTACAAGGCCCCGGAGAGCTTGACGGCTGCCATACTCTTTCTCCTTGATAGGCCTCAGCGGCGGAAGTACCTGAGGGCCGGATATGAACTGGAAGTTCTGTTCACCGCCTTCACCGACCAGTACCTGTCCAACGAGACCATTCTGAAACAGAACTCCAAAGCAGTCGCCTCTGCCATGAAGAGCTGGTCAGGACTGATGAATCTCTCGCTGTACAACTTCAGGGCTATCAGGTCACTCATTGGAAGCCTGATTCTTCCCAACGACACGATCCGCGAGACCATCATTGACTTGGTATACTCATTACTCAGGATCAAGTCTCCGGCCTGGGCCACTTCATTCCTGGCTGGGAGACGGTTAACGACCTACGGCCGTGTTACGACACTCAAAGCGACGCCTCAGAAGGGCAGTACGGCTTATGTCGAAGACGACAACGGCGAGCAGAACTTTGTGGAGCACTACACTGCACTTCTGTTGGCCATCTTCATCAAGGCAGACCTCCTTCCTGCTCTGCTCCACATCACGCAAGATGTTGACACCCCATTGTTGAAGCGAAAGTCGACTCTCTTGATCGGTGAGGTTTTGCGTCTTTCAAGCCGCCTGCTGCCGCCGTCTTGGCACAGCGAGCTACACCTGCTTCCTGAATTGTTTGCGGCTGCCACTCGCTTCCAAGACGAAGACCATTTCGTTGCAAGTGGGATTGTCTACCAGATCAGCAGTGTCAGTAGGACTCTGTACAAATCCTCGCCGGCTTGGAGTACAGGGCCTGTACCCCCTACCAATAACGTGGATCTGGCTCTGATCGAAGATCAGCCAAGAGCGGGCTCGAATATCACCATTGATGACGCCTCGTTTCGACAGCTGTTGCTCGACTCGGGCGTCCTCAGTCACTCCAACTATACTAAGTGGAAGTGGGATGTTGTGCTGAAGGTGATTGAGGGCCCTCTTACAAACAGTAAGCGCCTAGAAGAGGCGATAAAAGCTTCGAAATTTGTAAAGCGCATCTTCAGCTTCTACCGCCCCTTCAAACACAAGTTCTCAGACATTAGCAACACCCGCAACACTCAGAAGTACGTCAAGGTCGGCTGCGCACTGATGCACAGCATGTTGCAGACCGCGGAAGGCATCAGGTATCTTGGAGATCACAAACTGCTTAGGCAGATCGCCGAGTGCCTTGCTCAATGCGATCCTGTAAGTGGCCACCATTGTTCTCGTGTCTCTCTTCCCAGCTGGTCGGAAATTATTAACATCTGAGTAGACCAGTGGCATAACGGCGCAATTTCCGTTGTTCTCCAAAGATCATCTCGTCGATACACTATGCGGCGGATACTTCCCCATGCTGGGCGTCCTCACTGGCGATGTGAGGGGCATCGCGATGCTCGAAAGATGGAGAATGTTCAACATGATGTACCACATCGTTGACCTCAAGCAGCGGCCAGATTTGATCAAACTTCTCCTGTCAAACTTTGAGTACACTCCGAACGGACACACCAGGATTCTGCTGTCAAAGGCCCTGACAGCTGGCACCAAAGATATCAGGATACATGCAACCAACGTGTTGCGCAAGCATGTCATCCGGCCCGGCTCTGTCTCCCCCTTTGGCCAGGTGCTTGGTGATTCGAAGTGGGCAATTCAGTACCTGGTCACTCAGCTCTATGATCCTGAAGTGGAGGTTTGCGCCACTGCAGTTAAGATCTTGGAGAAGGCGTGCAACAACAAGAACTGCCTCGAATTCATTGTCGAGTGCCGCCCAGCCCTTGACCACCTAGGCGAAATAGGGGCTCCTCTTCTCCTGCGTTTCTTGTCCACGTCGATAGGGTACCACTATCTCGACGGTCTGGACTACATTAGCAACGAGATGGATGACTGGTTTCTGGGCCGGAATGATTCGTATGTGAAGCTCATCGAAGCCAGTCTCGCGCGCGCATTTGTGGAGAACCCCGATGAGAATACACACCGGATGAGCGTCTTCGAGGACGAAACCGACGTCGAAACCGATACGCACATTCCTCCTCATTTCTACCGTGAGCTGACTAGGACCGAAGAAGGTTGCAGGCTTCTCAGCGACAAAGGCCATTTTGAGGAGTTCGCCATGACAATTAACGAATACGGTATGCAGACCGAGGATTCGGAGTTGATGACGAAAGTCAAAGGATGTCTCTGGGCTGTGGGCAATGTGGGCTCTATGGAGCTCGGAGCGCCCTTCCTGGAAAGCTGCGATGTGGTGGAGCAGATCATCCGCATTGCAGAGGAGCACGAAATCATGAGCATGAGGGGCACAGCGTTCTTCGTGCTAGGTTTGGTCTCAAGATCGGTCCATGGACTCGAGATCCTCTGGGAGCACGGCTGGGATGCGAGCACCAATGCCTTGGGGATCTCCCTAGGCTTTTGTGTGCCGACAGACCTCACCAAGTTCTTCTCCTTGAAGCCTTGGAAGCATGAGACAGTCGCGTCGATCCAACTCCCGCAAACACAAAAGACCGAGATCACCGACCCGCCGGCGATGCCTTCCAGGCCCAGATCGGAGTCGCTGCGTAGCGCTCTAAGTGGTGAAGTAGAGGCCAAAGAACCAAGGATCGAGTTGGATCCAGATCCAACAAATCAAAAGATCCTGGAACTCGTCGTTGATCTTGGCAACATGGTCATCTTCAAGCGTGCTGCCACGGAGCTGATGCAGATCAAGCAGCAGAAGAAAGGGGCCGGGTTTCGACAGCCGCAGCTGCTCCGGAAAGTCATGTCGTTGCTCGAGTGCCATCACTATCGCCTCCCTATCAGACGGATGGTGCTTGAGATGTTTGACCGGAGCGTGCTGAGGAGCATCGTGTTCGATGAGGATGATGATGACGACAATGACCATACCGGAAGCAAAGGCGGTGGCGGCGGTGGCGTGGGACTACATACTCACCCAGAGGATAGCGAGGAGGAAGAGGAGGGGCCGGAAGATAGCTCTGGGGACGAACAACGGACGGAAAGGCAGCGGTTGGTGAGCGACCCGTCGGAACTGATGGAACCTGATGCATACAACCGGTGGAGCGACTCAATACGAGACCAGTGATGCTCCTGAGACGGCACTACAGTTCAAGCAGAGAGAAACCTTGGTGGACGAGAACTCCAGTAGGAGATACAGGACATGTACCAAAAGGGGTGAGTTTGATGGGCGAAGGTGAAGGGCACACGGACTTTGCATATACCGGCACAAGGCGTCTTGTGCTTTTTTTTGGTAGGGAATGACTGGCGTTAGCAACAGCTTTGATATCCTTCGATGATGATATAACGGATGGATAAGACGAAAAATTTGAGCCGTGCAGAACTGCATGCACGTTGACAGAACCACCACAGTTTACTTCTTTTACTTGTCCTTTCTCGATGTGATATCCGCAGGGCTGGCTACATGTCTTGGCACACTGGCACTGAAAGGCAACTCTAGGAATCGGCAACCGGAGATAAAGAGGTTTGTCAAAATATTCAAGAGCATAGGTCGTCGTGAGGCATATTACGAGATGACAAGCCCGGAGTTGTCCACGTTGACCCACCCCGCCGCGTCCCCCACTCACAGACAGTCACTAACATCCATTCCGAGGACCTAACAACGGACAGATTGGCTAGCACCAAATTTGATATAAGTATCATGCTAGCACTGTCATGAAGTCTGGACCTAAATAGCTCGGATTCATTGGCCCAGAGAGGACAATCCTTGACTTAACCTGCTGTTCCAGACATCAAGGATGACGAGCAAGAGAAGAGTTCTGGTCATTGCTGGCTCGGACAGCTCCGGCGGCGCGTGAGTTCACCTCTTCACCTGGGGAGAAATGCTCATACAGAATGTGCACCTGAGCCCCCCATGACATCTGGGAACCAAATCACATCTGTGTGCGGCCTATCGACTGTTGGATGTGCTAACGAACGCAACAGTGGCCTGGAGGCTGACCAGAAAGTTATCGCGGCTCATGGCTGTTATGCCATGACCGCCACAACGGCCCTGACGGCCCAGAATACCCAGGGCGTGTACGATATACACCACGTCCCGACAGACTTCTTGCTGAAGCAGATCGATGCGGTGTTTGATGATGTCGGTGTCGATGTTGTCAAGACGGGTAAGTTTCCGAGATGTCCAGACGTCTGACAGACAGTTCGTCGTACCCGGATATGGCGGTTTGGCAAGCGGCCATTCTAGGGGAGATCACGGTTGAAGAGGTACTGAGACAATATGTGACATAACTACTATAGGCATGCTGGCATCGGCCGCCACAATCGACACAGTAGCTCGGGCTCTGGAGCAGCGTCGTGTAAACCAGTTGGTGGTCGACCCTGTTCGTAACATTTTTCCCATGGACAGAAAACTCCCGCCGTTCACTCGTCACTAACAGAGGCGCCCAGGTCATGGTCGCCACAACGGGCGCCAAGTTGCTCCCTGCTGATGCGGTGGACTCGCTGCGCAACCGGCTACTACCCCTGACCACCATCTTGACGCCCAACATACCAGAGGCGACGCTCTTTGTCTCGACGGCCGCGGCTGACGGCAAGGCCGTCGAGGTGAAGTCCGTGGCTGACATGGACTCTATCGGCAAGACTATTGTCGGGTTCGGGCCCGAATGGGTGCTTGTCAAGGGTGGGCATTGCCCCTTTCGAAGAAGCGATTATGTCGCTGCCACCACGGAGGAGGAGAAGCAGGTCGTCGTGGACGTCCTGGTTGGCAGGGATGGGACTGTTTTGCGGATCGAGACAGAGTATCAGGATTCGAGGAACACGCACGGCACGGGCTGCTCCCTGGCTTGTGAGTGGCATCTTGCGATCTTCTTTTCTCGACGACTGCTGACAAAAATACAGCGGCCATTGCGTCAAACCTCGCCAACGGGATGGACATGCCCAAGTCCGTCAAGAATGCGTGTCGATACGTCGAGGCAGCGATCCGGACTGCTCCGGGATTGGGCCAGGGGAACGGTCCCCTGAACCACTTCCACTCGACGTACTCATTGCCTTTTGCTCCGTGAGTCAGAGGGGGTCTCGTGTAATTGGACACGGCTCGTTGTGGCTAATAACTCCCGTAGTGGACGCTTCTTGGACTACCTCTTGGAAAGGCCCGATGTGGCCCCTATCTGGCGACGATATGTTCACCATCCCTTCGTCCTTGCCCTCGGCGATGGGACTCTACCTATGGAGTCGTTCAAGGGCTATCTTGTGCAGGATTATCTCTACCTTGTGGGTTCTGGTCCTTGTTTCCTGACTTGTTTACAAGAGATGTTGACCAAGTACAAGATCCAATTCGCGCGAGCCAATGCCTTGGCCTCCTATAAATCGAGAAATCTTGACGATATCGCGAGTGTATGTTCCATGAAACTCATCATGTTTCTCGATCGCCAAGATCATAGGCTAAAATTTGCATCTTCTCTAGGCTGCCTCAATCATCGGCCATATCGCGAAGGAGACCCAACTCCATATCGATTACTGTACCGGCTTTGGTATTACCATGGAGGAGATCATGAGCACCGAGGAACATGTTGGTAAGTTCTGGACACACTCCCTCGAGAGCTTGCCGCATTTGTTGAACCACTTGCCTGATGGACGACGATAGCCTGCACGGCATACACGAGATATCTGCTCGAGGTCGGGCAGTCGCAAGACTACATGGCGCTGCAGATGGCGCTTGCACCCTGTCTGCTCGGCTACGGTGCCATCGCCGGGCATATACATGCGAACGAGGCTTCCAAGAGGGTGGACAACCCGTACTGGACGTGGGTCACTAACTATGTAGCGGAGGATTACGTGCAGGCCGTCAAGACGGGCTCAGGTGTGTTTTTCCGCTTATTTCATCGACTCTCCCCCTCGCCGTCTACATCATCATGTCTAATCAGAGGGTGTCACGACACGCAGCGCTGCTGGAGAGGCATGCTTCCACGCTGTCGCCGACAAGGGTAGAAGAAATCGTCCAGATATTTATCCATGCTACAAAGGTGAGTGGTGCCCTTTGGTCATGTTGTCGTTTCCCTGAATTGGTGGAGGTCAGAAGTGCTAAAATTCTGCCAGATGGAGATTGCATTTTGGGAGATGTTTCCTTCGAAATAGCGCTGGTGGACAAACTCGAAATTCTTCATTTCATTTGTGTCATGGATCACGAGATAGTTCCAATGAGTAGTGATAGATCGTCTCCAATAGAGAAACATAGACTGGTTACCGGTAAGATCGTGTTTCACAGGGCATTGGGAGACGAAGCTCCGAGAAATGCCAGGACCCCGAATTAGGTATCTTCCCTTTCTCAACGTGCATCCCATCCACCAGGCAACAGTTGAGGTACCTACCCGCCCGTATCTTATCTGGGTGGAGGTGACAAAAGTGGCTAGTGACAGCAAGGGTCTCGAGGTGGCTCCATGTACCCACTCATGACCATAAGCCATCATTCTAATTGGCTCAAACCCCCTCGGCCGCCACTTCCTGCAGGCAGCCTGGGCGGTCCATCCTTCCCGCCCAAAAAATCTGATTTTTTTCTTTAGGCCTAAAGTCGAAGGCGGAAAAAATACAAAACCGCTTTCTCCCTTTCGAGACCTCACCAACCCTTCACATCAACCCCGAATCAACGTCCCTGCAACAGGTCACGACCTCCCTTTCCTGTCGCAAAGTTCGCTCATTCCGAAAGCGAGTACTGACGTATTCGCTTTGTTTGATTCCTGTTCATTTCACCTCCTTTACTTTCAAATCATCGTCCTCAGCTAGCCTTCGGACATCCAGCCTGCGACCGATCGACTGGTCCGAGAAGCCCATCTAATCTTTCCATCCCTCACAGGAGCATCACCATGTCCTACGGCGGTGGTGGTTACGGCGGCCGCGGTGGCGGCAGCGGCGGCTACGAACGCAGCAACGGTCACAGTGGTGGCGGCTATGGGTAAGCCTTTTTTTATTCTGATTCATGAATCAGCTTCTCCTCAGAAGTTGCCTCACCTTCGACTGACCTCCTTACCCATCACTACACGACTACAATTTTCTGGGCTTTGAATGGCATGACTGACTTTCTCTGTAGCAGATCTAATGGATACTCCAACGGCGGCTACGGCGGCGGTGGCGGTGGCGGCTATGGCGGCGGTGGTTATGGCGGTGGTGGCTACGGTGGAGGTGGCTACGGCGGCGGCGGCGGCGGTGACCGCATGTCCAACCTCGGTGCCGGTCTTCAGAAGCAGGACTGGGACCTCAGCGCCCTTCCCAAGTTTGAGAAGTCATTCTACAAGGAGCACGAGAACGTCGCGAACCGATCGGCGAGCGATGTCGAGAAGTTCCGACGCCTACATGCCATCGCCACCGCTGGACAGGATGTCCCCAAGCCTGTCGAGACTTTCGACGAGGCTGGTTTCCCCCGCTATGTCATGGACGAAGTGAAGGCTCAGGGATTCCCTGCACCCACCGCTATTCAGTCTCAGGGGTGGCCCATGGCTCTGTCCGGTCGCGATGTTGTCGGTATCGCTGAGACCGGCTCCGGCAAGACTCTTACGTATTGCTTGCCTGCCATCGTCCACATCAACGCCCAGCCTCTTCTGGCGCCTGGCGACGGCCCCATTGTCCTGGTTCTCGCACCTACGCGTGAGCTGGCTGTCCAGATCCAGCAGGAGATTACCAAGTTCGGCAAGTCGTCGCGCATCCGCAACACTTGCGTCTACGGTGGTGTTCCCAAGGGCCCTCAAATCCGCGATCTTTCCCGCGGTGTCGAGGTCTGCATTGCCACCCCTGGTCGTCTGATTGATATGCTCGAGTCCGGCAAGACCAACCTTCGTCGGGTCACTTACTTGGTTCTCGACGAGGCTGATCGCATGCTGGATATGGGTTTCGAGCCCCAGATTCGCAAGATCATCGGCCAGATCCGACCGGATCGGCAGACTCTCATGTGGTCCGCTACTTGGCCCAAGGAGGTCCGCGCCCTTGCCAGCGACTTCCTCACAGACTTCATCCAGGTCAACATCGGCTCTATGGAGCTGGCTGCGAACCACCGCATCACACAGATTGTCGAGGTCGTCACCGAGGGCGAGAAGCGTGATCGCATGATTCACCACCTGGAGAAGGTTATGGACGACAAGGACAAGAGCAACAAGATTCTGATCTTCACTGGCACCAAGCGTGTTGCCGACGAGATCACTCGGTTCCTCCGCCAAGACGGCTGGCCAGCACTCTGTAAGCAGCATCCCACCCGATTTCGTCGGTCTCATGTTCATCTCGCTAACGTATCGTGTTCCAGCCATCCACGGCGACAAGCAGCAAAACGAGCGCGACTGGGTCCTTGACCAGTTCAAGACGGGCAAGAGCCCCATCATGGTTGCTACTGATGTGGCTTCTCGTGGTATCGGTATGTATCATATCCCTCCCCCGTTCCTCCCCCGTTGCAAGCAACATCCAGCGTCTGTACTTGCTGGCGCTTTACTCTCACGTCTAGGGGCTCTCTTGATTGCGCGAACTTGCCTGACCTCGTGCTGTGCCGGTCTCTATGAGAGGCGTCTTGGGTTTCGTGATGTAGCAGTGACGCAATACCTGCTACAGCTCGTAATTCTTCTCTTGTACCTTTTTGCTGTGTTCCGTGGTACAAGTGTAGAATTGGCATTTCTTGATCCTCATCAAGCTGTCTCTCCAAGACTTCCCAAGGACTCCTCGAGGACCTGGAGCACTGGAACCCCCACAGGCGTAGATCTTTCCGCAACGGATAGCCCATATTCCCGGAGAAAAGTGCCAATGACATATCAGAGAACATACTTAAAACTTTCCAAAAGTCAAAGTCAAAACCCGTTCATGCTGGAACGTTGCTATACACATTCCCTTCCGTATGCTAACCACTTTGCTCATCAAGATGTGCGCAACATTACCCATGTGCTCAACTATGACTATCCCAACAATTCGGAGGATTACATCCACCGTATTGGCAGAACTGGTCGTGCTGGTGCCAAGGGTACTGCCATCACCCTGTTCACTACTGAGAGTAAGTCAAATCCCCGCTGCATACCTTCGGTGCCGCAATTACTGACAGTTTCTCGACAGACTCCAAGCAGGCGCGTGATCTCGTCGGCGTTCTCCAGGAGGCCAAGCAGCAGATCGACCCCCGTCTCGCTGAGATGGTTAGGTACGGTGGCGGTGGCGGTGGCGGTCGTTACGGCGGCTGGCGTGGACGCGGTGGTGGCGGTGGTGGTGGACGAGGTTCGTGATTCACCTTACGCATCATCCAAGACCGACGGACACTAACGATTTTGCAGGCGGCGGCGGTGCTAACTCGATCCCCATGGGCAACCGACGATGGTGAAGACGTTGATCGATCCATCTTGGTCCACCGTATGTCCGGAGACATTTGACAGTTTGTCATCATCATATTGGCGTTCATTGTAGACGGTCAAGGGTTTTAGACGTTGATATCCTTTTACTGGCTCGACACACTTCCGGATGTTGTTTGTGTCTTGCCTTGTTGCCAAGGTTTTGCGATCACTACCATTTTCTTTTGCATTTGCATTGCTTTTCTTCCTCGTGGAAAGGGCCAGTGCCATTTTTCTACCCAAATGAACATATCTCGCATGGTCGAAGACCGTTGCGTATGTTGGACTGGTGGACTGGTCGCACATCGTTGCATCGAAAAGTAACATAGGTTTTTCATTTTTGTCGTTTCTTGAGGGTTTTTGAGATTGATAGGTCTCTCTCTGCGTTGTCGGCAAGAAGAGTAACGAGGGGAGACACACCCACGACAGAGGTCCAAAGACTGTATCCTGTCCTGTGGCTCGGAGAAGCAACAATGAGTCTTGCCCATCTCCAGCAGTAGACGCCTTAATTCCACCTGCGATAGGTCAAAAGCAGGTTGTTTCGGGAGTACTAGCTAGCACCGGAATCAAACGTTATTGGACGAGTTCATCCACGATGTTTGTGTGTTTTGCCATTTGATAGGTTTGATGCTGGCCCTGTGGTGATCTCATGTACATCCCGGATCATCGTAACCAGAAGGGCTGGCTGGCATAGTGGTGATATTGGTTTCGACCGTGGCCCCTTTCCAGGGCAAAAAACAGGTCCAACCCTAGATCGACTTGTGCACACTGCTCAGCCGCTTCAATATTCTGTAATCATGTGCGATTTAATTGTATCGCCCCCTGCCTCGGCACTTTGTCGTCTGATCTCTGTCTTTTACGGACTTGTGAGTTCATGACTGCCATGGTAGCAAGCACCTGGGGAATCCATGTCAGTTTCTGCGAGGCATTTGAGATCGGAAGTCCGTGACATGGCTGTTCCAATCTTGGCACCACACCGTTGGTTTCCATGTCTTGTATGTGTGATGTACAATTGAGAAGGAGGACTGCTTTTCGTGGAAGATCACGCTGCGGAATAGAGTGGCGCCCTCCCGGCCTTGAACTCTTTGAAGCATCCCAGCGAAATGCGCAGAGCATGTAAGTAAGTCATTAACATACGGTTACACTTGTATGAACCAGTAACGCATCCAAGAGTTGTTTGGTACAAGTCGAAACAGGTTACTCATAAATGCCTTGTTAGTTTCTCATTTTCAATGAAGTAGGGTTTAGCAGAAATTGCTCTACAGCCCTCTCTTTTCCTCATAGTACCAAGAAGCAATACAGACTAGTTACACAGAATGCTGGAAACAGAAGCCGCCACCCCAGGTCGACGACCTCCAACTTCGCGGCACAGAGGAGGACCAGCCGCCAGATATCTGGCCAGGCTCTCGTGTGCCCTTTCGGACAAGCTTTGGAAACACATCCTGCAGGTCTGATGATCCCCGGAGAGCCAGCCGAACAGAACCACTGGGTCTCGAGAACCGTAGGAATCAAAGACTGAATTGTCGATAAGCTTATATTTTAAAGAGGTTCCTCAAGTTTCACATCTTACCACGGCTTCAATTCTTTTGTTCGACGTTTCAGGGCTGAAACCCTCTAGCAGTAGTCGCAACGTAGACTACCATACCGACGACTGTCTACTATTCACAAAGAGAAAGAAGAAACAGGTCGTTTTCGGTAGCCGGCCCCGAGAGGCTCACCGGCGCCATAGGAGGGCAACACACCGGGGGACATCGAAAAGACATACAAGATGTCGGTGCTTGCCACACGATGTCATATGCAACGCCTAGGGAAAAAAAAGACTTTGCAAGAAAGCAGATAATTATCTCCTGCATGTCCCATGGCCTCCCGTCGATATGCATGTAAGTCTACCACACCCATTCAGTTTGTCTATGCCACAACGGCCGGACTAGGTGCAACACCCGGCAGAAGATCACGGAGCAGCGAGAGGGTTAAAGACGGCACAAGACATCACAACCGTTTTTTTTTTCTTTCTTTTTTTTCTCTCGCCCGCAGCACACCATCCAGTCGGAGGAGACTGACACGGACCAATACTGAAACGTGCTCTGCATAAGTCTTAATAAATTTTTTTCTTTCTCTTGTTCACGGGAGGTAGAATCGTGGACTCGACTTTCACCCGGCCGTGAACAAAGAAACCACAAACCTCGGGGTTGGGATTCGTGATGGGGTCACCAGCCAGCCACCCTTACCGCTCGCCCCCCAGCCAAGGCTTATCAATCAGCCCAGGCAGGCCTGTCTGATCTCTGGGCACATACAGGGTCACCCTCACCCCCCCCCCCCCCCCCCCCCCCCCCCCCCCCCCCCCCCCTCT